>NW_012152618.1:10628752-10674248 GCF_000956105.1 Propithecus coquereli | reverse complement strand
AGACATTAAGGATGTTTGTAAAAATGTAAAACAATGCCACTCTCCTCACTTTTTTCTTTGGAAAATATACTTTTCATAAAAATATGCTATTTACATTAACATATAATTGATACATTGTTTTTTTAATGAATTAATAAATACTTTATTTCTCAGTTTTAATTTCAAATAACATTGATAGTTATAATCCACATAAGCAAAAGCTCTTTGGATTCCATAATAAATTTTAAGAGTATAAGGGGGTCCCGAGACTGAAATGTTTATTAACCAGCGAACTGGAGCAATCAATTTGTACGTGAAGCTCTCCATGGCATGCATGTTTTGCATTCACCACACACACTCTTTTTTCCTACCTTGGTTTGTCCATTGCCTTATTTTTCTGAGTTTTTGTGGAATGACTAGTTCTTTATCCTTTAAGAAGCAAATATCTATACAAGCAGCAAGTTAAATGAATCCTTGAAACCTCAGGATTGTTATTAACAAGTCTGAACTTGTTACCACTAAGTTTATCTTCATCATTTGCGGTGGACTGGATATGGCTAGCAAGATTATCCGTTGAATCCAGTCAATTACTGGGTCTCTGTACTTGCATTTCCTCTCTTCCTGCTCATTTCTCATTTTCCCTCACTCTTGCCACCCTGGGATTGCACCAATAAAGCACAAGCACGTAGGCTCTGCCTAGGCTTCTGTTTTCTAAGGAAATTAGACTAAAAACAGAGTAATACTAGTATTAGCTTATATTATTGGCAAGAAAACAGATATGCCCCTGTGGATATCCTTTGAGGGATCCTCCATTTCCAATCTCCGCCCTTCTCCATCCTGCTTCGCTCCCCATGGGGTAACCGTGTGGACTAATCACAGACTCCCTCTCTGGCTTTGGGTAGGTGTCGGACAATGCAAGGAGCTGGCAGGTGCTCAGAGGATGGCAGGAGGGTGGGTGGGGATTTTTGTTTCCCAGCTGTCTCTGCTGGGCCACAGATTGATCACGGTTACATTTCCCTACTGAAGGCCATGTCTCCCACTGGCTGGCTCTGTCTGTCCTGCAGCTGTAGCTCCTCTGGGTTCCAGTAACTGCCTGTTCTCCAGGCCAACAGCTAGTAAGGGCTCTCCATTACCGCTAAGCCCAGGATGCTTCCCCAACCCATGTTGGTTTCCTTAACCCTGCCTACATCTCCATCAATAGTTCCTTCATTAAACTCTCCTCAATTCCTCTTTGAGGAGCCATAGGTTTCTAAACTGGGCTCTTATTGATACACACTGAGAGGTTGAGTGACTTTCCCAAGGTCACACAAAAAGTAAGTGACAGCACACCTGAGACTACTCACTCTAACACAGAGACAGGTGGAATCTTTTTCTGGCCTTGCCAGCCTGCCCAGCCCCCTCCCAGAATCCCTCTGCCCTGCCCAACCTGCTGCAATCTGTGATCCTTTTGTTGGGATGGGATTAAATTCCCTAGGGCTTCTGTCCCAGACCTGGCCAGCAACTCCAGTAACCAGAGCTGTGTGAGAAGAAAAGGCCAAGCCATTGGGGCAGCCGCACCCCAAACAGAGGTGAGGTCTCAGGTGAGTCATACCAATGAGGGGCCACCTCCCCTGTCCCAAGGGTCACTGCTCACCCCAGCCCTGCCTCACCAAGGACCCAGAACAGTGGCCTCCCAGCCCCTCGCTGTCCTCTTCTTTGGCCTTTGCACACAGGGTTCTCCACTCCTCCCTCCCCCACTCAGCAGGTGTCCTGGAGCTAGGACACCTGCCCCCACCCCCACCCTGGCCTCTAGAGATGTGAGATGAGCACAGGACTCTGGGTGGGGCCCTCAGGCTCCCTACCTCCGCCTTCCAGCCCCAGATCCTCTCAGATTCCCCAAGATGGGCTCCAGCCAGGGAGGGTGGGGCTGCTCCTGGGACCATCAGGAGTCACAGGGCTGCCTAGACAGTGACAGAGCTGTGGCAGGGAGCAGACCTTCACCCACCTCTGTGCCTCCAGCTGACTCTAGTGTGCCATGCCCCAGCACCTGCTCCTCCCCCTTGTGATCCTCGGTAACCTCAGGGGACAGGGGACTGCTGCAAGGGGCCTGGGTCCTAGCATCTGGAGAGCTGGAGAACAGGATTCCTGGGTTCTGCATGGGGAGCCAGTTATCAGAGGGACGGAAGTAGTGTCAGAGGAGGAGGAGGAGGAGGACATCAGAAGTTGGGAAGTGAGGCAGTAGAGGGAGAGGGAGCAGTGTTTCAAAGGCAGGAGACAGGAGGCCTGGGTGCCCTGGGAGATGGAGTAGCTGGAAAGCTGGGAGTGGGAGTCTGGGATGGGGGAGGGAGCCTGGGAGGGCACATAGTAAGTGCAGCTCTCCAGCCTTTTCCTGTCTTCCTCTGTCTTCCCAGCCATCAGTCCCATCCCAGGAGCCTTCCAGGACTCAGGTAAGGCAGCTGGAATGGGGGAAAGTCATGTGCAGAGGCAGAAAAGAGAGGAGGGGTAGCAATGGGTGCTGACAGGGGGACCAAAGGGACAGGGAATTGGGAAGGTGGGAGGTGGGGGGTGGAGAGCAGGAAGGGGGGCTGGGCTGGGCAGTGCAGGGTCTGGAAGTCATCAGTATCTTCCTCTCTTTACCCTGTGGCATCCAGCTCTCAGTCCTACCCAAGAAGAACCTGAAGATCTAGGTAAGGAAGAGGCCTGGGCATCCTCAGATCTTAAAGGAAAGTTAAGGATGGCTAGGCCATGAGAGAGATGGAAAAGACCAGAAACTTAGAAGTGCCTAGGTCTTTGTTCTTTGTTCAGAGGGGCAAATTGAAGTGGGGTGCGGGACAAGACTTTGTCCTGAGTTACCTGGGCCTCTGAAGTGGGAGACCTCAGGCGGACTCTGACCTCCAGGGTTCCCCATTGCAGACTGCGGGCGCCCCGAGCCCTCTGCCCGCATCGTGGGGGGCTCAGATGCGCAGCCGGGGACCTGGCCTTGGCAGGTGAGCCTGCATCAAGGCGGAAGCCACATGTGCGGGGGCTCTCTCATCGCCCCCTCCTGGGTCCTCTCCGCTGCTCACTGTTTTGTGAGGTGAGTTGTGTTTGTGCTCGTCCAGCCTCTCTCCTTCCAAGGACAACCCCGCCCCTGCAGTTCGACCCCCTCCCCCACCTCCTACGGTTCTCAAGGCTAATTTGGAGCCGAGCTGCCCAGGCTACCGGTCTCTGCCCCGCAAGCTAGGTGCTCCGCAAGGTATCAGGGTCCTGGCTCGTCCCACCACTCCACTCAATATCAAGTCTGAATCCCACCGATCTTTCCGATGCCCCTAATCACCAACTCCAAATCGGATTCGCCAGTCCCCTTTTAGGAGTCTCAGCCCCAAATCTGGATCTGCCTCCGCCCATCCTGGGCTCCTGCTGATCCCACCTCCTCTTCTGGTTCTGAGTCCCCCGCACCCCGAGGGTCCGCCCCTCCGAAGCGTCAACCTAAACTCTCCCGCCTCGGCCTCGACGCAGGAACGGGACCTTGGAGCCCGCGGCCGAGTGGTCGGTGGTGCTGGGCGCGCACTCCCAGGATGGGCCCCTGGACGGCGCGCACGTGCGCGCAGTGGCCGCCATCCTGGTGCCGGACAACTACAGCACAGTGGAGCTGGGCGCCGACTTGGCCCTGCTGCGCCTGGCCGCGCCCGCCAGGCTGGGCCCCGCCGTGCGGCCCGTCTGCCTGCCCCGCGCCTCGCACCGCTTCGCGCACGGCACCGCCTGCTGGGCCACCGGCTGGGGGGACGTCCAGGAGGCGGGTGAGCGGGCGGGCCGGCAGCCCTGGCGGTGGGAGGTCGGAGCGCGCGGAGCCCACAGAGCGCTCCTAGGGGAGGCCCCCCGGGCGGGCGGGTCCCTGGGGTGGAGCCTCGGGGTCCGGGGTTCTCCAGACCGCGGGGAGTCCCGCGCCTATCTCCAGCTGGCCTCCTCCCCAAGGGTTCTCAAACTGACACTTCTGAGTCACCCTCCCCACACTCCATTCCTTCCAGTTTTTTCTCTCCTGAATTTAGGATCCGGCTGGGGTTCCCATCCCAGCTGTGCTGTGTCGGCCAAAGCGCTTCACCCAGTACATTTCCTCCTCTGTAAAAGGAGGAAAATAATAGTGCCCGTTTCGTGGGGTTGTCGGGGGGAATCAAATGAGAAAATCCGTTCCGAGTTTATAGCACAGTGCCTAGCACAGCAGTAACTAATGCGTTGTAGGTATTTTTACCTTAGGGAATCCACGGTAAAGCACTAAAGCACCTGGCATACAGTAGACGGTCAGCAAGTGTCAGTTTGCACTTTCCCTCCCATCCCCCTCCCGTCCTATATCCACCCCCCATCTCTATCCCCCACCTCCTGCCTTCTCCTTACTCGCCCTCATTCATTCATTCTTTTACCGAAGATATTTCTTGAGCGCCTTCTATGTGCCAGGCACTGTGCCATACACCAGTGAATGTAAAAAGCCAGAAGCCCTGCCTACTCAGAGCTTACACTCTAGTGGGCAGACAACACATTCAATACATAGACATACACCCTGTTTGAAGGTGTGGGGGGACGTAGACCTCTTTTCCATTCCCTGTCATCCCCATCATCTAGTGCTACCTTTCCATGCTAGTCTTGCCCCCCCGTGTGTGGGGCTTTGGGAAGGTGCTGCAGGAGATGCCACAACCTCCATCAGGGCAGGAAGAGTCACCGTGAGCACCTAGGAAGTCTGTGTGGACAGGGCCAGCATCCTGACAATGGGCAGAGCGGAAGACTTCTGGGGAGTCTTTGTGAAGTCTTTGTGAAGAGAGGATGTATTGCAGGAACGTGGGGTGGGATGGAGGCCACCCTGGGGACACAGGTGGGGCATGTTAGATGGAGAAGGGCCAGGATGCCAGGCCGAAGTGAAAGGAGCAGAGGCAACAGAGGCGCAAAAGCAGCTGAGGCTGCATCATTTGGCCCTTTGGCATAGGGCCAAATTACCCCGCCAGCTTTAGGGGTCCCCAGGAAGTCCCCAGAACTCCTTAGTTCAGCCCCAAATACAGCTGCAGCTATCACCTGACTTCTTAGGACTCTGAGTGGGCACGGAAGGAGCTTTGTCTGTGCTTGTCCCCACCCCTTTCTGCATCCTGAGACTCATTTCTATCAAAAGCAGATTCTCCTCAATATAGGGCTGAGGCCCCAGGTTTAGGCAGGAGGATCCATTTCTTGTTCTTGGTAAGACCAGAGCTGAGCTTTAGAAACTTCCTCTAGCAGCAGCAAGTGAAGAGTGGATTGGGGACCAGACCAGTCAGGAGGCTGTGTCAGTCGTCCAGGCCCAAGGTTATGCCGCTTGAACTAGGGTAGTGACAGTGAGAATGCCAAGAAGTCACAAACGAGAGGATTTCATGACCTGGGAGCTGACTGAGGAAGGAGAGTTGAGAGAAGGATCAGGGATGACACCCAGATTCCATGGGTGGCAACTTGGGAGAGGACCACATCGAGTCTGTATGGCATGTTTGTGAAAGAATGCCTTCTGGGACCAACACGCCTCTACATCAGGGCTCAGAGCTTAATGATTATAGCCCCTATGTACATCCTTTGTTGTGGGGACCTTTTTGCAGTGCACGACCTGCACAACTACACATGGAAGCTCTTATTGGGTGCTTGATGGGGCCATTCCTGAGATAAGGACATAGGAAGAAGAACAGACAGGAGCCTGGGGAGATGTGGTTAATGCGGTGGGCTGAGGTGCCACGGGGCATCTAGATGGAGATGTCCAGGAGGCAGCTGGGGGCTCCATGCCTGCCTCACAGTATCTGCTCTCTGGTTCTGCCCCCAGACCCTCTGCCTCTCCCCTGGGTGCTACAGGAAGTGGAGCTAAGGCTGCTAGGTGAAGCTGCCTGCCAGTGTCTCTACAGCCAGCCTGGTCCCTTTAACCTCACTCTCCAGCTGTTGCCAGGGATGCTGTGTGCTGGCTACCCGGAGGGCCGCAGGGACACCTGCCAGGTGAGGGGAGGCCCCTGCACCTGCCTGGCAGGGCCAGAGTGCTAACCAATGAGAAATCGATAAATATCATCTCTCTGAGCCTCACCTACAAAAAGAGGGCACGATTGCCAATGCATGGGGTAAATGTGAAGGTGATAAATGGATAGAAGCTTGGCTCGACTAGTGGGCGCTGTTATTTCTGCCACAAAGTGCCTACTCTGCAGTGAGCTTGCCTGGTCAGAAGCCGGGCACACCACTTATTTGTTGTGTGAACTTTGCCCGGTAATTAACCTTCCTGTGCCCAGACTTTCCCACCTGGAAGATGGAGATAATAGTATTACCAACCTGATAGTGTTGTTGTAATGATTAACAGTATCTTGTCCTTAATAAGAGCTAAACGAGTATTGGCTATTATTATTATAATTATCCCACATCCCAGCCCACAGCACACCTATTACTTAGTAGGTGCTCCATAAATAGTTACCGAAAAAAATGAATTAATCACTAATCCTTCACAGAAGGGATAACCTGCTAAAGGCCAAAATATCATATATTTTAACCATTTTGCCCAGAAATCTTCCTCAAATGACATATATTTTTGAGGGCATCCAAGCATGCAGAGTGGTGGTGGGGATTCGAGCTAGACAGTCTTCAGTGTCACTCCCAAGGGTTACAGGACCCTTGGACATAACTCCCTGTCTTCTTGAACAGAATTGCAAACAATTCAAATTCTTGTAGACCAGCACTCTCCAACAGAACTTCCTGCAATGATGGAAATGTTTCATATCTGTGCAGTCTAGTATGGTAGCTGCTAGCCACAGGTGGCTATTGAACATTTGAAATGTTGCTAGTGGGACTGAGGAACTAAAATTTTAATTTTATTTAAATTTATTTAATTAATTAAATTTAATAAATTTATACTTAAATAGCCACATGTGGCTAGTGGATACCATATTGGACAGCACAGCTCTAGATGATTCTGAGCCTTCTGAGCCGTCTTTGTGACCCTCGTTGGGTTACAGAGATGCCTGGCCTGTGTCACAAAGATGCCTTAAGGACAATACTCCAACATTAAATGGCCCCAGTACCACTGTTTTAGTGTCTTTTCATTCTGGTTCTTCCTCTTTACTTGCTTTCAAACTGTCCCTTCTTGCTGCTTTTAGTTGGCCTATTTTTACCAGCCTCTTCCTCCTGAATGCCAGCATCTCCGATTTAGTTTGTAAACAATTGGGTGAACTGAGAAATCAAAGACAGGGTTTGTTTGAACTATTTATTGAAGAAGAACCATTTGGCTGTGAACGACACCTGCAGGGTTCTCTTGCATGGCCTTTAATGCATGAGCTGGTGCTCCTGGCTGTGACTGCTCCCCGCCTTTCTGCTTCACAAGGCTTTCTTCTGTTCAGAGTTGCAGGGAACACAGAGGACAAAGCACAGCCAAGGTGGCTGTGTGTGGGGCCAAAAGGAGGTGTAGGATCTTTTCGAGGAAGCCAGTGTAGGCTGATGGGTCCCTGGGATGATCTTCTCACATGAAGACATTATCATTAGGGTGACTCCGGGGGGCCCCTGGTCTGCGAGGAAGGTGGCCGCTGGTTCCAGGCAGGAATCACGAGCTTTGGCTTTGGCTGTGGACGGAGGAACCGCCCTGGAGTCTTCACTGCTGTAGCTTCCTATGAGGCATGGATACAGGAACAGGTGATGGGTTCAGAGCCTGGGCCTGCCTTTCCCATCCAGCCCCAGGAGGCCCAGTTAGGTCCCCGGGAGCCCACGGAGGAGAACTGCACCGTTGCCCTGCCAGGTGAGTGGGCAGGACCCCTAGATGTGAAAGGGATATGGGAGTTGGGTGGAGACTGCTGGATGAGGGGGTTCAGGAGGTTACCTGACCCAGGCCTCTCACCCCTCAGAGTGCGGGAAGGCCTCCCGGCCAGGGGCCTGGCCCTGGGAGGCCCAGGTGATGGTGCCGGGATCCAGACCCTGCCATGGGGCGCTGGTGTCTGAAAGCTGGGTCTTGGCACCTGCCAGCTGCTTTCCGGAGTGAGTGAGAATCCACACCTCAGGCAGATTCTTGCCCCTCCCCACATCGGCCTGAGAAACCACCATCTACCTGGCCCCAGCCCTTCCCCTGGGCAGGATGGGGATGGGAGGCACCTCAGTATGGAATGCGGGCTCCCATTCGGAGATGCAGGATCCAGCACAAAAAGAGGGGTCCCAGTCTGGCAGGGGCGGGAGAGGAGTAGTGTAAGTTCGATCCAGGATGCAGGGGTCTAAGTGCACTGTTCGAACGGGGGTGGGGCGGGGATTCGGCCTCGGAAACAGGATCTTAGCCTGGAGACAGAGGCTAAGCCAGGAGTGCGAGGTTTCCAGCTGGATGTGCGGGATCTGGCCCACGTCCCCTGCCTCCCCATCTGGCAGCCTTATCAGCTCCGGCCGCCCGCCCCGCGACCTCGAGGCCTGGCGCGTGAGGCTGCCCTCGCGCCCGCGCGCGGAGCGGGTGGCGCGCCTCGTACCGCACGAGAATGCATCGTGGGAAGACGCCTCGGACCTGGCGTTACTGCAGCTGCGCGCGCCTGTGAACCTGAGCGCGGCCCCGCGGCCCGTGTGCCTACCCCACCGGGAACACTACTTCCTGCCCGGGAGCCGTTGCCGCCTGGCTCGCTGGGGCCGCGGGGGTGAGCGGGGCGCCGGGCCATGGGTGGCGCTGGGCGAAGCAGGGACCGCCTTGGCCGCAGCGCGTTCCTCCGCCCTTTCCCCCCCCAGAAACCGGGCCTGGCCCCAGCGCGCTGCTGGAGGCGGAGCTGTTGAGCGGCTGGTGGTGTCACTGCCTATATGGCCGCCAGGGGGCGTCAGTGCCGCTGCCGGGAGACCCGCCGCTTGCACTCTGCCCCGCCTACCAGGAGGAGGAGGAGGCGGGCCGCTGCTGGGTGAGCGGCAGGGGCGGAGCGTGTGGAAGGCGGGGCTGAGTAGGCCCCGGGGGAGGCGGAGGGAACTGGGGGCGGGGCCTGAGGAACTGGGCGTGGCGGAGCGCTACGGGCGCGGAGACGGGGTGGAGGCAGGGCCAGAAGGAGCTGGGGGCGGAGCCTGGCCGTGGAGGACCTTTTAGGAGTAGGGGTCAGGTGGGGCTTTGAGCGGGTTGTGGGGTTTCTCTCCATCCCTAGATTTAATCCTCAAGTGTGGGCTGAATTCTTACACAAATTAGTATCACACACACACACACACACACACACACACACACACACACACACGCATACATACTTTTTTGCCGCAGAATGACTCGCGTTGGAGCCTTCTGTGCCGGGAAGAAGGGACCTGGTTCCTGGCTGGAATCAGAGACTTCTCCAGTCACTGTCTACGTCCCCGAGCCTTCTTCCCCCTGCAGACGCATGGCCCATGGATCAGCCATGTGACTCGGGGAGCCTACCTGGAGGACCAGCTAGCCTGGGACTGGGGTCCTGAAGGGGAAGAGACTGAGGCACAGACTTGTCCCCCACACACAGAGCATGGAGGTGAGCAGGGCGCCTTTATGGCTTAGGGGCTCTTGGGGATACATAGATCCATGGCAGGGGCTTCAGGGTTCAGCTGTGGGGCCCCAACTGAGGTGGCCCTCTCCTCTCCCTAGCCTGTGGCCTGCGGCCAGAGGCCGCTCCCGTGGGGGTCCTGTGGCCCTGGCTGGCAGAGGTGCATGTGGCTGGTGATCGAGTCTGCACTGGGATCCTTGTGGCCCCAGGCTGGGTCCTGGCAGCCACTCACTGTGTCCTCAGGTGGGTCTCACTCGTTTCCTAGGCAAGAGGCTGGAGGGAAAAATGGGGAAATGAACCAAAGGCCTCTTACAATAGTGGATATTCTCCCTTTAGGGCTCTTACAGCCCAGGGAAACCGCTGTGAGATGTTTTAAGACAGAAGAGAGATTTGGCAGGAGGAGTAATGAAGGAGTTAGTGGCATGACCTTTGAGAGTTATTCCACCCTTTCTCCTGGGCTGAGGAAGACTTTACAAGCAATGGGAAGAGCAGGAGGTGACATTGGGCCTTGTTCCAACAGGCTGGGCTCTACGACAGTGCCTTACATTGAAGTGTATCTTGGCCGGGCAGGGGCCAGCCCCCTCCCACAGGGCCACCAGGTATCCCGGTTGGTCATCAGCATCCGCCTGCCCCGGCACCTGGGACTTAGGCCCCCCCTGGCTCTCCTGGAGCTGAGCTCCAGGGTGGAGCCCTCCCCATCAGCCCTGCCCATCTGCCTCTACCCAGCGGGTATCCCTCCGGGGGCCAGCTGCTGGGTGCTGGGCTGGAAGGACCCCCAGGACCGAGGTGAGAGCCCTGGGTCACGGGAGTGAGGAGTAACTGGAGGCCAGAACCCTGGAACAACACTCTTTCCTCTGTCTAGTCCCTGTGGCTGCTGCTGTCTCCATCTTGACATCTCGACTGTGTCACTGCCTCTATCAGAGCATTCTGTCCCCTGATACCCTCTGTGTCCTGTATGCAGAGGGGCAGGAGGACACGTGTGAGGTACAGGCATCCCAGGCATCGGGATCCAGGGAGTGGGGAGGCCATGCTGGGCAGCTGGATCCTAGAGAAAGACCAGGGTTGGAATTCCTGAGTGTTGGGCCCCAGATGGGAAGCAGTACTTGCTGGCTGGGCCTTGGAGAGTGACCAGCCTGGATGCTTAAAGATGGAGACAAGGAGTGCTTTGTGGCTGGACCCTAGGGGAAGGTGCAGGAGACCAGGAAGAAGGATAACAGACCCATTTAGCCTTGGCTCTGACTCTGCAGGTGACCTCAGCCCCTCCCCTCTTGTGCCAGACTGAGGGAGGCTCCTGGGTCCTCATGGGCATGGCTGTTCGAGGCAGCCAGGAGCTTTTTGCCGCCGTTGGCCCTGAAGAGGCCTGGATCTCCCAAACGGTGGGGGAGGCCCACTTCCTGCCCCCTGGTGGCTCCCCCTACTGGCCCCCTGAGGGCAACGACCTCTGCCCCCCAGACCTGGCTAGGGCCTCAGGCTCCCCTCGGGCTGTTCTGTTCCTGCTGCTACTGACTCCCCTGATCCAGAGCTAAGGGGCCTGGGTCCCAGTGCCACTTCCTTCTCTGCCCTCCATTTCCCGCCCAGTAGGGCTGGAATGTGGCCCAACCAGCTGGCTCCCTTGCCAGAACCTCCAGAGAGCCCCACCCACCAAGACTGCAGCCGCTTCTGATAATTGGGCTATTTTGGGCCCAGGAATCCTTGGGGGTGGCGGGAGGAGCAGACAATAAAGGTGTAAACGCAGACACATGTGTGGCCTTGTGGTCTTGCTGGGAGCAGGCAGAGCGCTGAGTGCCTGGGAGGCTAAGGGGGAAGCCCAGAGGGTAGGGCCCCTCCCTCCGTGAGTGAGTCAGGCCTTGGGCTCTCAGGAAATGTGTCCCTGATAATGTGGCTGTTCCCTCATTCCTGCCCCAGGGCAGGGAGGCTGGGTAGCCAGCTGGTTGTGTGTCACCTCCCCAGTGGAATCAATGTCCCCAGCACCTGGTGGACACCTCAGCTCTAGCTCAGACCCTGCTGCCCACCAACCCCTCCAGCGGGAAAGACTGAGGGTGAGAGGCGGAGCTGCCCCGCACATACACACCCTGATGAATGATGCCGCAAAATGTCACCAGCATGCACACATGACATTCTGCATCCTGGCCTTGGGCCCTGTGTGTGTACATCCCACTGGCTCAACCATGCTCACCCCTGCACTCCCTGCGTTCATTCAACCCATATTCCCTGCTGACTACTAAGTCATGACACAATTGGGTTCTGATACATAAGCCCACGAAGTGCTCCCAATCTAGTGGGGAACACATGTGGACATCCCTGCCTGGGGATCAGGAAAGGGTCACAGAGGAGGCGATGTTTGAGCAGAGAAAAAGGAAAGAATAAGAACGTGGGGAAGAGGGGTGTTGGGGTGAAAGCCAGCTGCTGAGGGTGGCAGAGCGTCTCCTCTGGGGCTGGGCACAATCTCTGGGCTGAGTAGGTGGAGGATGGGGGAGGGGGTTCCAGAGGAGAGCTGGAAGTTATCCCTCAGAGCTTGATCCAATCCCAAATAGAATATCCCCCAGAAACACCACAGGGATGTACATACCCAGTCTGTCACCCAGATGCCATCACCTACAAACCCTGAATACACCCCAGCCTCTGCCTGAACCCACCGACAGTGCCCTGTGTCCTGCTGCCCCCTCCTCCCCAGTTAGACCCCTTCCCAAGTCAGCCCCTCCTAGAGTTAGTTCCCTGACCTCCAGCCTGGGCCCTGAAGACCCAGCTCAGGGGGCCAGTCACCTAGTCTTCTGGAAACTGGGTGAGGGTCTGTTTTTCCTGAAGCTTGGACTCCACAGGTATTTGGAATTGCCACAGATTCCCACCCCCTGCAGAGGGTGCACCTCACCCCCACCCCAGTCACATCTCTGCCACCTGTGCCCTTCACTTTATTTTTTTTTATTTTTATTTTTTTGGAGACAGAGTCTCGCTCTGTTGCCCAGGCTAGAGTGTCATGGCGTCAGCCTAGCTCACAGCAACCTCAAATTCCTGGGCTCAAGCGATCCTCCTGCCTCAGCCTCCCAAGTAGCTGGGACTACAGGCATGCGCCACCGTGCCCGGCCAATTTTTTCTATATATTTTTAGTTGTCCAGCTAATTTCTTTCTATTTTTAGTAGAAACGAGGGTCTCGCTTTTGCTCAGGCTGGTCTCGAACCTTGAGTGATCATCCGGCCTCGGCCTCCCAGAGTGCTAGGATTATAGGCGTGAGCCACTGTGCCCGGCCTTGCCCTTTGCTTTAGAATGCTGCCCCTGGGCCACAGCTCCCCCATCTTTGCCCTCACACCTTTTCATGACCCTCATGGGTCTCAGTTCTTGCGGCCCCTCCACGAGGACCCTCCACGATGCCTGCCTTGGTCAAGCTGCTGTTCGCTCGCCCCAGAGCCCCCATTCTTGTGCATCACAATTCCTGGTTGGAAACTATTCTATAATTATTTGTGATTATTTGATTCGAGTCCATCACCCCCACCTCACCGTGAGCTCAGGGAGAACAGGGCTAGTGTGTGTTTTGTCCCCTGCGCCAGGAACATCAGATACTCAGTAAATGTCTGTGGGATGATGGGCCAGAAGTGACTGCCACCTGCCCATGCAGGCTTCACAGAAAGGGCTTGGAATGGCCCGAGCCTGGCCTCCAAAACCGGGCCTAAGGAGGGAGGGAGGGAGGAGTGACTGTGGCCCCAAGATAACAAAGGCTGGGCTAGGCCCTGGGGGGCATAACTGGCTTGAGAGACCTGAAACACCTAGGACCGAGGATAGTAGGCTCACAATCCAGGGAGGCTGGCCATCAGATTTTCCAGTCTGGCCTCAGACTGCTCTCTGGCTGGTTAACCCCTGCACCCCACGCAACACCGGTCTGGAGTCTGAAAGGACTCACGACATCGGTGGCAAGCTGAGCGGCCCGAGCTGAACAAGAGGGCGGGGCCAGGGGCGGGGCCGGCAGGTAGATGCCTTTTCGCTCCAGGAGCCGCCACTCCAGGAAGGTCTCTACGGGGCCAGGCCGTGCCAGACTGGAGACACGTTCACACTAGCTTCGGAGACTTCAAGCGTCTCCCCCCGGGCCCCCCGTGGCCACTCCCTGCCTTAGAAGCCAGGCTTGGACACCTGCTTCCCCTTCCCAGCCGGATTCAGGGATCCCTTTCCTCGGAGCCGACACATCTGGATCCTTCCTTCGAAACCAGCCCTAGCGTCCTTTGCCTTGTGTGCCCTGTGTCTCCCCCAGGCGCCCACGTCCTGGGCCATGGCCCAGAGCGCGGGCCTGGGGCCTGGGCAGCTGGAGGCTGTGGTCATTCTGCTCTGTCTTGGATTATTCCGGTCAGCAACAGGTAAGTCTGTGCAGGGCAGGGGGATTGGGGGTAACACACTGGAGGGAGCAGGTATAATCCTTTCCTGGAACACATCTTCATCTGAGGCTCAAGAATCCCCTCCACCTTGGCCCTCCCAGGGAGGGGGCCAGCCCTCTGGAGAAGTGGCAGGCATTAAAGGAAGGGTCAGGGAACTCGGGTCCTCCGTGCTTACCCCTCCTTCTTTCTCTCTCTCTCCAGGAGCTGATGGGGCTGAAGGTGAGGCTTGCCCGGGAAATGGGGGAGGGGAAAAAGGAGGGGACATGGATTCAGATTCCCCTGCGCGTTCAACAAGTGCCTGGCCCTCTGCCGGGCTGTCCCACCCACCCACATTCGTTTGAGTTTCCCAGTCGCTCTGTGAGGGGGGATTGTAGCCCTCACTTTGTGAGTAAGGAAACTGGGTGCAGAGAAGCAGTGATTTGCCCAAGGGCACACAGCCAGTGAGTGGTGTAGCTGGGATTTAAACCCACCTCCGACTGGCAAAGTGGGGCACTTGAGATGGTTTTGAGGTAAACAAACCAAGAGCCTCCTTTCTTCGAAGGCACACAACCCGGCTCTGAGTCAGACAGGTTTTCAATCCGGGCTTCACCACTTGCCCGCTGTGTGGCATTGACCAAGTCCCATCACCTGCCTGCCTAAGCCTCGGTCTCCTCACCTCTAAAATGCAGTTGATTGTGTCTGTCTCCTGGGGCTATAGTGAGGGCTCTAGGAGATAAAGGAAGTGAAAGCCCCTTCAGGGCCTGGCACTGCTGGAACCTCACTAAATAGTAGCTATTGTCATGATTATGAGGGAGAGGAGGAGTCTGGCTGGCAGTTTCTCGGCTCCTAGGAAGGTGACTTTGTGAAGGGCAGTTGGGCTCCACTGCAAAGCGGCCTTGGTAGGGGTGGGGCTGGGCAGTCCTGGAAACTAGATGGTCACATCACGGGAACCCAGTTCTTCTGCTCGTTTGTACAACACACATCCATGACTCCATGAGCACTGGGGACGTGAGAATCTGCCCCTAGGGAATGCCCAGGTTGGTGTGGTTGAAACACACAGTTGTAGACACCAGAACAGTTGTGAGACTGGGTAGTGTCGGGGAAGCGCGGGGACCCTGGGAGCTCAGAGGCAATGCCCAGCTCAGCCAGCAGGCTCCGACAGGCTGCAGAGGGCCTGCCATTTGAACAGAGTCCCCACAGGCAAAGAGAAGTTCACCAAGCAGAGGAAGGATGGGGAAAGGTGTTCCTGGCGATACGCAAAGGCCCAGAGAGGAGCAAGTGTGTGGCCTGCTGTATGTAACAGGAAGTGCCCAGAGGGATGGCTGGAGTAGATGGTAGTGCCATGGAAGGCCGGGAATATCGTAAGGGCAACATGGAGCCGTGGAAGGGTTTAAGCAGGGGTGTGACCTGGTTAGTTGTGGTTTATGAAGATCTTCAGATTGCCCATGCCTGGCGAGCTGTGGGGTGGAGACAGAAGGGAGGCCGACTTCTGTGAACCCACTTCCCAAGCTCTAAACCAGATCGCCTGGGATATGTGGGTGCCACAGGGCTAAGGATCTGACTCCCCTCCCTTCCTCCCCGGGCAGCCCTTTGTGGTGTGGTCCCCCAAGCACGCATCACAGGTGGCAGCAGTGCAACCCCTGGTCAGTGGCCTTGGCAGGTCAGCATCACCTATGATGGCAACCACGTGTGTGGCGGTTCTCTCGTGTCTGAGCAATGGGTGCTGTCAGCTGCTCACTGCTTCCCCAGGTACCAGTTGGGTGAGGGGCAGGGGGTGGAAGTCAAAAGTGGATTGAAGGTCAAAGATCATGGGTCAATCCAGCTCAGAGGTTGGGGTTCCTGGGTTGGGTCTAAGGGTATCAGCAAAATCTGAAAGGACCAGTTAGAAGTGAAGGTGAGGGGTCAGAGGTTACAGGATAAAACTAGGGTGCAATTTAAGGCCTACAAGGGGCTGATCAGAGTCAAGGGTTGGATGCTACAAGGCAACAGGGATGAGGGAACAAAGAGAGGTCCCCTGGGTCCCAGCCTCGGCCCTTCTGCCCGCAGCGACCACCGCATAGAAGACTATGAAGTAAAGCTGGGGGCCCACTACCTGGACATCTACTCCCAGGACGCCAGTGTCAGCACCCTGGCACAGGTCATCGTCCACCCCAGCTACCGTGAGGAGGGCTCTGAGGGTGACATCGCACTCCTCCGCCTTAGAAGCTCTGTCACCTTCTCCCGCCACATCCGGCCCATCTGCCTCCCTGCAGCCAATGCCTCCTTCCCTAATGGCCTTCATTGTACTGTCACTGGATGGGGCCACACGGCCCCCTCAGGTGAGGTGGGGCGCTGGATGCCAAGCAGCACGAGGGGGAAGCCCCACTTGGGGTCGGAGGCCCTGGGTAAACATCTCCTCCCCTACAGTCAGCCTCCTGAACCCCAGGCCACTGCAGCAGCTCGAGGTGCCACTGATCAGCCGCGAGACCTGTAATTGCCTATACAACATCAACGCCAACCCCGAGGAGCCCCACTTTATCCAGCAGGACATGGTGTGCGCCGGCTATGTGGAAGGTGGCAAGGATGCCTGCCAGGTAAATGCAGGGGCCTGGGGCGGGGGCGGGGCAGACGAGACAGTGCCTCTTGAGAGACCAGGGCTGGCATGGGTGACTGGAGGCCTGGGGCCTGCTCCTGACAGCTGTTGTATGGCTCTTCTCCTCAGGGTGACTCTGGGGGCCCACTCTCCTGCCCCGTGGAGGGCCTCTGGTACCTGGCAGGCATTGTGAGCTGGGGCGACGCCTGTGGGGCCCCCAACAGGCCTGGTGTGTACACTCTGACCTCCAGCTATGCCTCCTGGATCCAATACCACGCGAAAGAACTCCAGCCTCATGTGGTGCCTCAAATCCAGGAGTCCCAGCCTGATGGCAACCTCTGCAGCCAGTCTCTGCTCTTCAGCTCTGCCCTGGCCCGGGGCTTGCTGGGGCCCATCCTTCTGTTGCCTCTGGGCTTGGCCCTGGGCCTCTTCGGCCCATAGCACAAGCATTGAGCTACTCACCTCGGCAGCTGCCCCTACTTCCAGGACTGATACAAAGTCACACCTAAGGACATGTGCCTGTTCCCAGGAAGGGATCTGGCCCCTCCCTGCGCCTGGGCCCTGGTGAGCCACTCCTTCCTTCCAGGACTCTGTGGGAGGCCAGGGCACCATCCTGATCTTTGAGCCTATTCTTCTGGGTTTAATGTTGTGACTATAATCCACAGTCCAAGTTTTACTGCCTGTGGTGCTGGCCAGAACCTCTGGCCACCTCCACCTGGTGTCCACAAGCCTACTGGCTAGGCTCCCATAGAGTTCCCAAGGACCTCTGGCTCCCACCTATTTCCAGAAGACCGGGCACCTGCCCAGCTGACAGCTGCTCCAGTGCCCCAACCGCCCTGCCTGACTAGGCCTGCACTTTGCCCTCTTCCTTGTTTCTGGGCTCAGGCTGCCTTTGGGCAGCTTGTTTTGAAGGACAGAAAAGGCCCCAATCTTGCCCCATTGGCTGGTGAGCCCCCCGCCCCCCACCAGCCCTGACTCCCAGAATCCAGAGGACTGAGCCCCCGCTGGAACCGGGCTGGGGCCTGCATCTGGGGTAAGCGACAGAAGGAGCGAGGAGGAGTAAAATGTCTTGAGCACAACAGGCGCGTGAATGTAAAGTGAGATGAAGACCGTCAGCTCTTGGCCTCTCCCTCCCACCTCCAAAGTCCAAAGCCACCAGCAGAATTTACTTTATTAAAAAAAATGACGAAACAGGTCTGTACATATTTACAGGCTACGGGCAAGAGGCACAGGTCCAGCAGCAGGGGCACAGGCTGCTCACTTCTTGGAGAGTTTGACTTGCTTGTGTTTGGGGGGTGCCCACTTGAGGCAGACAGAGTCCACTGTGGGGAGAAGAGGCAGGAGAGGCAGGGCTGGGCCTCGGGCCAGGCCTGCTCACACCTGGCTGCTCCGCTCTGGGCCCAGGCCAGGTTTCACCTCCTCCGGTTGAGAACAAAAGGGCAGACTGAGTGGGAGGGGGGTGAGCAGGGAAGCCCAGGAATGAGTGACCTGCCCCAGGCTCTATCCTGGCAGCTGGTCCAACTGGTTTGGGATCATGTGACAGCAAAAAGGAGGCCTTGGCTCTCAGCAGGTCTTGTATCTGTCTACCCTCCCACCTACACACACACACCCACCTACATATGCACGCACCTGTGTGCAGCAGCCCCCCTACCCACCTGTGATGGGTGGTTTCTTATACTGGGCACTTTTAAGGTGTTCCTCTACCAGCTTGGGTGTGACACAGATCACATGCTGGCCTTTCCAGTACTTGACCATGTTGAGGGACTGTAGGGTACTGATGATGTCATTCTGGGTGATACTGGTCATCTGGCTGCAGAAAGGGATTAAAGCAGATGGTGGAGATAATTCCCTTATAGGGTCTGGTTGGGACAGCAAAAGGGGACAAGGAGAAAAGATCATGGCCAATCTAAGGAGGGCCCTTTCCTTGAGGGTTCCAGGATGCCTCCCTCACAGGTCTTGGATGGACAACTTGCCCTGGACATGGATGGGGATGAGGGCCCTCACCTAAGGTCCTTGATGGACAGTGTGCCCCGGAAGTCCCGCAGGATCTCCAGCAGGACCCACGACCAATAGCTGCGGTAGCTGAGTTTGCCCAGGTCAGACAGCGGCTTCTCTGGGGAGCCTACTGTGCTCTCTAGCTTGGAGAGCTCGTAACCTGGCAGTGGTAGAAAGAGGATCTCAGGACCCAACCCACCCTGGTACCCCTGCCACCACAGGTGTCCCCTTCCCAGACAGGCCAGGATCCACTCACTGAAAGCAATGAGAAACTTTCCGTAGCCGCGGCGCTGGTAGGGGGGCAGGGTGAGGATGCAGGCCACGTTGTTTCCATCTGGAGACTCCTTCTCCTGTGGGGGGTGGCTGCTCAGGACCTCTGGGGAGGCTCAGCCCCTATTCCATTATCCTCCCTCCCCTCCCCCAACCTGAGCTTCTGACCCAGCACCTTAGAAAAGTAGCCGACAATGTGGGCCCCTTGCCTGTCCACCTCAGTCAAAATGTAAAAGACGAAGGGCTCCACGTCAAAGTATAACGTCTTGTGGTCCAGGAAGAGCTTGGCCAGCAGACACAGGTTCTGACAGTAAATCTGAGGGGCAAAGGAGGTGGGAACAGGCTCAGGGAGCAAGTACAACTCCTGCAACTCCTGCACTCAGCCTGGGCATGAGCTGCCACCCTGCTCTCCAAGTGCCAGGCTCTGAAGAGCAGCCAGTGCCAGGCCAGTAGGAAGAGGGCTCCTCACCAGGCCAGTTAGTATTTAGGACAGGAAGAAGTCCATTTCTGATGGGCAGGGAAACGGAAAATCAGAGAGCCTGTAGCACTCTGGGAGGTAATGGCAGAGCAGGACTGGTCATGGCTACCACTGCTGAGTGCTAAATACGAGCCAGATGCTTTCCACAAATCATCTGTTCAATCTTCAAAGACACCGACAGTTTCAGCCCAGGAAACTGAGGCTTTGAGGAGATAAGTGGCTTGCCCAAGGTCCCAAGGCTGGTGAGTGCCAGGCAGGAATTCTAATCAGTATATGAGTTCTGTCGAGTTTAAAGCTGTGTCCCCCAGCACCTAGCACAAGGCGACGCACGAAGCTGAGTGCTTGGTAAAGGTCTGTCTGCCGGCTTGGCCACACTCCTGTGCTGGGCCTCACCAGTCTCCCAGCTGCAGACACAGAGACCCACCCAGACCAGCACCAGGAGACAATGAAACCCTGAGTTTGGCTTCATGACAGATTAAGGGGCTCTACGGTTTCTGACACCCTTTGATATCCACTCGCTTATTTGACCTGGCAATTGTGTCTGCCCAGCACTGGCAGCACTGTTTTACTTAGAAGGAAACTGAAGCTCTGGGAGAGGAAGCGCTTGCCTGAGGCCTCAAGCTGACAGAGGGTAGAGGCTGGGAAACACTCCACATCTCCAGCAGGAGCCCTTTCTGCCGTTCCACCTGTTCATGCTCAGGAAGGCAGAGCAGCACCCAAGGGCTGGGCTCAGAGAAAGTGTTCAAGTACAAGGCTAACTGAGCCCCAACAGGTCACCAATAATAACAAAGGCCCATGTTTACTCAGCACCTACTAGATGCCAGGCTAACCACTTGACATTTGCTATCTCATTTGCTCCACTAACTACCCGATTAGGTAAATATTATGACTCCTGTCATATGCACAAGGAAACAGGAACGAACAACATTAAGTAATTTGTCTGCGGTCAGTGGGGAAGTGACAGGGCCACTGTAAGGTCTGCCCTCTTCGTCTTACACGATATTGCCCTTCCACAGAGGGACACTTGGTGAGACCTTCCCAGACTGACCAAGCAAACGTCAAGTTCTCAACAGTGACAAAGCAGGCCCCAAAGGCCTCACTGAAGTCATTCTGCCAGGAACAAGGAACTCAGCCCTCCTAAGCCAGAGAGCTCTCAGGCAGGAAATCTCACACAAAGCAGTCCCCTCCCAGGCAAAAACAAACACCTTTCCTTGAAAGGGAAGGAGAAAGCTCTTTTAAGAGCAGCCTCAGGCAAGACAATCTCCACTTTGGGTTTCAAATCTACCCAAGTTTGAACTGACCCCATCAAAAGAAAAGTTCTCAGGGACAGAATGGAAACTGGCCTGAGGCTGACACCACAGAGCAATGAGTTTACTATGTACTGACCACAGGCCAAGTGCCAGGCTAAGCAAGACCTCACAGGCCTTTTTCTCATAGAGGCTCACCCTCAGGCTGGCCTTACCCTTCTAGGAGGTACCCAGTGCTTCCCCCACCCTGCCCACAGTCCCTTGGCCACCAGCTCACCTTGTGGTCCTTGCCATCCACTTCGTACACAGAGATGTTGCTCTTGCGATAAATCTCCTTCCCAGGGGGCTGCCGCCACTGACACTGGCCCTGGGGGGTGGTGTGGGGGAACAGAGGCTTGAGACCCAGAGGTTCTCTGCTTGGTGCCTCCCCACACTACCACGGTGTGGCTTAGAGCAAGTCCCTGCCTCTGTCTCCCCTATTCAACATTTCAACCTACATTGAGTAATCTCCCAGCAATCTTACGAGAGAGATCCTATTTTACCAAGGTACAGAGAGGCTAAGCAATTTGCTCAATTATCACACAGCAAGATGGTTTCAGGTCTACGTCAGCGTGGCCCTAGAGGGCACTCACTCATCCATGACACTGGCTTTCCTAAACGACATATATCTGCCTCAGATTGCACGCTTTGGGAAACGGCCCACTGTGCTAGTGAGGAGAGCGCTCCATTCCCGGCAGCTCCCGTGTACCAATTCTTCCCATCTGTCCACACCTTAAGGTCCCATTGCTCAGGGGCTCTGTTTGCTTTCTCTTTTGCACTGAGGAGCCTGGCACTGGGGTGGCCTGGGGAAACATGTGATAAAGGGCAAGGGACCTGAGGAGGTGGTAAGTGTCAAGATTACTGTCCCT
Organism: Propithecus coquereli; assembly: GCF_000956105.1. Classification (NCBI taxonomy): domain Eukaryota; kingdom Metazoa; phylum Chordata; class Mammalia; order Primates; family Indriidae; genus Propithecus; species Propithecus coquereli. The sequence goes on along the minus strand of NW_012152618.1, from coordinate 10,653,022 downwards.
ATTCCAGAGAAGAGGAAACTGAGGTGTAGAGAAGAACAGCAAGTTGGCCAAGGTCACCCTGCCAGCAATGACAAAGCCAGGCCTGGAATCCAGGTCTCTTGACTCTTGGGCAGCTCTTCCTTGTACTCAACTCCTCTGGACCTGTCTCTCTTCCTGGTGCTGCTAGCTCAGCTGCCCTCAGCCTTGATGCCTGCCTCTCTCACCAGGCCCAGCCCAGACTCACCAAATGGAAGCGGTAGCTCTTCTCATATTTCATGTACTTGAGGCAGTACTCGCAGAGCCAGAGCTTGGGCTGTTTCCCGTAGTCTTCAGGGAACGGTGAGAAGTACCAGGCATCAATTTCATAGTTCCCGATGTGGATCTTGTCCACGTACTTCACCTTGGTGATCTGCAGGGATAGTGGGGACAGTGCATAGTTGAACAGGGGAAAGGAAGGAATGGGGAGGGAACACCTCGAATAAGGCCCTTGACTCTGCTTACCGCCTCGTGTTCCTTCTCCAAGGCTGCTGTTGTGGGATCCATTTCCGCATAAGTCTGGGAAAGACATGTGGACGGGGTGAATAGAAGTGATCAGGCCATCCATCCCCTATCCCAGAACCCACAATGCTTCTCTGCTGTCTTCCAGACCTCATCCCCTGAATGACAGTAACCATGTAAATAGCTAACTTCTTTTATTTGCTTCTGAAACTGGCTGATCCAAGCTCCTCTCCCATCTGCCCGCCCGTCCATATATCCCAGACATCCTGATGCTCAACTTTGGACCTTTTGCCAGATGAACAGAGCTAGGATCAGGTTCCAGTCCTTGGGTTGATAAGAGCTTCGGCTGTACAATGGGGCAATCGAGCTCTGCCAAAGTTGTTGTGAGACTCAGATGAAATAATGGATCTTGTCTTCTGGGCCCATTAACTCCCCAATGCACCTGGGTATTTCCTGAGCACCAGACCCAGATAGCTACCTGCCCATGGGACTGCTCCCAGAGGTCCCTCCCACAGGAACATCAGACTCTAGATGTCCAGAACATCTCAACATTCCTCCCTGCAAACCTCTGTACCTCCTCCTGGGTACCCCATCTCACTGGGAATATCACCCTTGGTTTAACTGCCCAAGATCAATAGCTGGGCCTGCCCTTAAGACTCCTCCCTCTCTCTCAGCCTGGCATTCAATCAGTGGCTAAGTCCTAATACAGTGGATGTCAACTCTACTTCCTTAACATCTCTGGAATTGGTCCCTCTCTGGAATTCTCCTCTCTCACTCCAAATAGTCACTGCCCCATCTCAGGTCTGGACAATTGACTTGGCCTCCTTAGATTCCCTGCCTCCAGCCTCGGCCCCCTCAAATTCACTCTGCTATCAACGCCCCTTTTTTCCTGGCCTTTATCGCTTTGTACAAATAGTTCCTTCCACCTTGAGAATGCCTTTCCTTCTCTTATTGCCACCAGAAAATGCTTACTCAACCTGGCACAGAGCACGAGTCAGGTGAGTCCACAACACAGCACGGCTTTGTGAGCTATCATGCGTCTTTGTTTTTGTTGTGCTCCTACCTGTCCTTCAAGGCCCAACGTTCTGCCCACCCCCTCCAGGAGGCCTATCTGGATTCTTCCTGTCCAGAAAACACTTCCTCCTTCCCAAGTCAGGAGACAAGTGGTCAACAATGCAATACCTTCCAAGTATTCCCACCTGGTTTCCCCTATTTTCCAAGTCCTTAGAAAGCTGAGTCTGAAGGTCACGTCACACTCACAGCACACCCTGAACCTTGACCAGACTCTGTGGGAGGAACCAGGTATGGCCTGACAATGGAGGAGGGACCCGAGGCCTATGATCTACACCAGGGTGGACTGTGGCCTTGCCCTGTAGCTGAGAAGGGAGAAGCGGCCAGGATTTAACCTAGAATCCTGCTCCACAAAACACTTTGCCTATGTGGCCTCATTTAATCCTTTCAGTAACCCTTAGATAGAGTGTTCTTATTTCAATTTTACAGAATAGTAAACAACAGGGAGAGGTGAGGTCACTTGCCCTTGGGGAGCAGTGAGCTGCCGTTTATTTCAAGTGCCATGCACTCCACAGACATAATTTCATTTAGTCCTCACAATTAACCTCTTAAACAAGAGTGCTCATCATTCCCACTGTACAAAAGAGGAAACTGAGGCACGAAGAGATGAAGTCATTTGCCCGAGGTCACATAACTGGTACTCAGCAGGGTTGGGCACGGGCCCCTGGTCTGTCCAATTCCGAGCCTAACTACTGCAAACACAAGGGAAGAAAAATACAATCCTCTTCTGCAAATGCATAAAAGAACTACAAAAACACTACTTTTCTTCAATGTTACAATTTATTTAAAATTAAACATTAGACTCTGAAGAAATTTGCTGATTGTTAACTGTCAGATTGTTTTATTACCTTTGATTTTATCATCAGTGGCCATTATCATCCACCCTGCTGACTGCCAGCTTAGAGGCCCGTCTTTGTTCAGTGCAAACTAGTCAGAGAACTAATAGAATCTTAGACTTGTGTTGTCCAATAGAGTAACTACTTGTCACAGCTATTCAAATTAATTATAATTTAAAAATTTTTAATTCTTAGTCACACTGAACACATTTCAAGTGCTCAACAGCCACATGTGGTTAGTACCTATGGTACTGGATAGAATAGCTATAGAACATTTCCATTATTATAGGAAGTTCAAGGGGACAGTGCTGCCTTAGATCTTGAGTGGTTTTTCTAGTTTAGGGTATTTCAAATTTTTTTTTTTTTGAGACAGAGTCTCACGGGCTAGAGTGCTGTGGTGTCAGCCTAGCTCACAGCAACCTCAAACTCCTGGGCTCAAGGGATCCTCCTGCCTCAGCCTCCCAGTAGCTGGGACTACAGGCACATGCCACCATGCCCGGCTAATTTTTTCTATTTTTAGTTGTTTGGCCAATTTCTTTCTATTTTTAGTAGAGATGGGGTCTCACTCTTGCTCAGGCTGGTCTCGAACTCCTGAGTGCAAATGATCCTCCTGCCTCGGCCTCCCAGAGTGCTAGGATTACAGGCATGAGCCACCACGCCCGGCCCCAAATTTTTTAATCATACCCATAGTAGGAACTGCAGTTGGCACTGTAAACCAGTTGACATGTCTGTGTGTATACATACATGTATTTGTACATGAAATAAAAGCTTCTCAAAACAATACTTACCCTTAATAAAGTGCAATGCACTCCGATATTTTCTATCTTATTCTATTTCTTCCACTTTTAAAATTTAAAAGCTGGTCACAGCCACTGAATGGATGAGCTCAGAAGAATGAATGCAATGGTTGAAACAAACGAATGCCTGAATGCCTTGAGACCTTGATAAACCCTATTCTGGTTTGTATCCCCTGTTTTATATAACCAAGAAGCTGAGGCTCAGAGTGGGAGGAAAATAAACCCCTCAAGGGCAGCCTAATTTCGCTAAAAGCATGCAGGTTTTGGAGATAAATGGTCTGAGTTTCTAGGATGTGTAAAAATCATGGTTAAAAACATGTACAACTATTATATATCAATTTTTTAAAAAACTGGAAAACAAAAGCAAAGCCAAAATCATAGTTAAAGGCTCAGGCCTTGAAGTAGGACAATCAGTTAGTAGATCTAATTCCTGACTCGGTTTCTAAACCTGCCTGTACCTCCTCAGTACACTGAGCATGGTAACGCCTGCCTCACAGGGTTGCTGTGGAACATCAGTGAGATCATGTATTAAAACACTTAACCTAGTACTTTAGTTCACAGGCCAATAAATGTTTGGCATCATTATTCTAATTCCAGCCCACCCTTTTACTAGCTGTGTGACCTTGGGTGTGTTACTTAACCTCCCTGAGCTTGCTTCCTCATCTACAAAAAGAAATAATTATTCCTGTGCTGCTCAATTGTTAGGGAGCATTTGATGAGCTTATATATACGTACAGTACTTAGCACGGTGCTTGGCAATAGCAAGTGCCCAATATCTTTCAATCTCTTCCTTTCCCTTATACTTCAAGTCATTTTATCAATTGATACAGCCAATAGGAGACAAAAGAGGCTACCAGTGCAGGAGGCCCGAGTTCCAGTCCGAGTTGTGCCATCTGCTCACTATGAGAATATGAAAATATCCAAGCCCTTGCCCTTTCTGAGCTTTAGTTTTCTTACCTGTGAAAGGTAAATGAGAGGAGGTGGGTAAAGTCCCTGACACACTATGGGAACTTAAAAATGGGAGTTGCTGTGGTTTTGGCAGTGGGGCCCAAGAGGCCCAAGGCAGATGGCAGAGGCAGCTGGGCCTCCTGGGCCCTGGGGAAAGGAAGGGATGCGGACCTTCTGCACGTGGTTGATCTCGTCATGCTTGCGTTTTTGGTTGCGAGTGATCTTGCGCTCAGGCTGCTCAGCCAGCTCGCTCAGGTACTTCTCTGAGTTCTTCTGTACAGCATCCTTCACTGTCTTGGTCAGCGCCAGTCGGTTCTTGTCTACCCACTCGTCCAGTCGCCGGTTAACTGTGAGGATGGGCCGTGAGGGTACTGCCCTGCCACCCCTCTCCCACCAACCCAGGCCCAAATGCACCAAGCCACTCACAGCCTACATAGTGTACGTAGAATTCCTCTCGGCCCTCCTGGTCATTCACTCGAGATTGGATCACTTCAGCAGAATCTGTAAAGGAAAAAGGACAGGATTATCAGAAAGGAAGGTAAGGCTGGAATTACAGGAATCCTGCACACTGAAGAGCAGTTTCCTAATTCCAGGGCCACACCTAAGCTAACCTCACCTGTTCACATCTGCCATTTTACTCAATCACTGCCACAACCCTGTGTGGTGGACCAGGTTGGGGCTGTTATTCCTATTTTATGGCTCAGAAAAAACTGAGGCTTACCCAGAGTCACAGATTTAAAGAGTGGTAAGACCCAATATTTAGCTGAGTTTAAGTTTGGCTCCGAATTCAACGCTCATTTTACTACATACACTCAGTCATTCATATGTCCAGAGGTCAGGAGAGCTAGCTCTGAATTAAGACAGCTTGAGTTTATATATAATTTTAGCTCCCCACTTCCTAGCTATATGTAATTGAGCGAGTTATTTTAACTTTCTGAGCCTCAGTCCCTTCCTCTGTAAAATAAAAATAGTGCCTATCTCAGAGGGTGAGTTAATGCCTTCAAAATTTTTAGCACAGTGCCTGACAATTAGTAGATCATTCAAGAAATGAGTAAGGCAACCACTGCGTGTCTGGCCCTAAGCAATGAATCACAAGAAGTCTTGCCCTCCAGAAGTTCCCAGTATGATAGGGGAAGACACAAACAGAAAATTACAACATAATGTTACAAAAACTATGGCTGAGGTATGAAAAAAATGTTGCAGGAACACACATAAGAGAACAAATCACTTTGCCTGAAGGCGGTCAAGAATGGCATCACAGAGGATATGAAGTTAAAAGAAGGAGTAGGAGCTAGCCAGGTGATCAAGGAGAAAGGGAAGAAAACACATTTCCAGTAGAGGGCACAGGTAGTTAAAAAGGCACACGGTCTTTACGGTGTTCGGTGTGTTCTGGTCTGGCAATAGCCTTTGCTAAGGGTTGGCTAGAAACTAGAGCGGTCACAAAAATGAATACTATTCTAAAGAGTCTAGGGTTTATTCTGAAGATGAGGGAAGGCAAAGGAATGTAAAGGAAGGGGTTGTGTTTTGGCAGGTCCTCTCTGCTGGTCGCCGCAGGGGACGAATGGAAAAGGAAGACGCAAAAGAGACCAGTTAGGAGGCAGGGTTACCAAGAAAATGGAATGAAGCCTAGCACTGGACAATGAAGTGGAATGGGAGCTCTGTACACCTTCAGAAGAATTCGAGGATCGCCTAATGGGCGGGTTGGTGGGCCGGGCCAGGCACAACCCGAGAGTAATAGACTTGCTTAACTCGGCAGGTCTACAGCGCTCGCAACTCCGCGTTCTTTCCTCAAGCCCCGCCCCCCATGGCTCCCAGCCCCCAGCACTAGGCCTCGTGGAGAACCTGCCCACCCGGCCCCGCCCCCTGGCCTTGGGCCCCGCCCTCACGCCAGGTGCTGTCCGGCCGCCGGCACAGGTACGTTTCTCCGATCTCCACCGTGACTTCCGGTTCGCCGCGCGCCGGGGTTGGCGGAGAGACGCGGCCCGGGGACGGGGCGGTCCCCTCGACCGCCGCATTCTCCCCGGGCCCGGGCTCGCCCTCCCCTGCGACCCCTGTATTCGCCGCCGCAACCGCCGCCGCAGATCCCTGTGCCGCCATCGCGGTGGTGGAAGTGACGCCGCAGTCTGGCGCCACGCAGCTCTTTCAGCTCCGGGTCAGCAGCGCAGGGGGCGGAAGGTTTGGGCTGCGGTTGGGGTCTGTGACGTGGCAGGAGCTTATTGGCTTGTGTGGCTGTCTCCCAGCGCCGGCTCGAGGGGGAGATTTACAGTGGCGAAGGCCTAGAGTACCTGGTTTTCTGCGTAGAAATGTGGCTGCACCCTGGAGTTGAAGAGAGGAGACAGACTTTCCTGATGTGGTGACTCAGCTCAATGTGTGTAAAGGTCCCGATGCCTGAGGAAGCTTAGATGTGCTTGTTTTCAGGGGCTCCGCCCCTAGTTGAACAGGGCCAGCCAGAGCGGCCTCCCTGGTTACTTGACGTCAGGATTGCGAGCCTGGAATTAACACTCACCCCTGCGCTGCTCACTTGTGCCAGTCTAACACCGGTCACCCCAGTTTTGAAGGCTGAAGAAACTGCTTCCCTTGTTCAGGGTTGGAAAAAGATACAGTTGGGGTGGGGAAAGCAGAACTGGTGTGTCCAGGGGCAGCCGATAATAAGTCATCTTCACAGAATAAAGACTTTCTAAAGGAAGGAGCAGGCCCCCCAAACCACACGTCTCCTGAACAGAAAACCAGCCAAAGGCAGTGGATACAATGAAGAGCAACTTGACAGTGAGTGAGGCATCTTGAGTTCTGACCCTCCTCTGGGTAAGGTGTACAAGTTTGTGGCTTCTCTGAGAGCAAAGTTTAAACCATAATTAACTCTATATATGGTTAAACCATATACAGTTGGCCCTCCGTATCCGCGGGTTCCACATTTGCAGATTTACCAACCGCAGAATGAGAATACAGTATTCTCTGGATGTAGAACCAACGGTTACAAAGGGCTGGCTTTTCATATCCACTGTTCTGCAGGGCCAACTGCAGTACCTGAGTATCTGCAGAAGGCCTTGAAACCAATACCCGTCAGTTACCAAGGGACAACTATATATCTGTATAAATGGCTAAGCCATGTATTACTACTATATCAATCATATAACTATATAAAGGTTAAACTATCTTATCTATATACAAGTGTATCGCAAAGTGTGAGACAGGGTAGGTACTTAATCTTGTTTGATTTATATTAATAATTTGGTTACTGGGCTTAGAAACGATTCTAAGAGGGGGTGGAATGCTCAGTGCCTGAGGATGGGGCTCAGAGATTACAGATCAAGAAATATCTGAGGCCGGGCGCGGTGGCTCACGCCTGTAATCCTAGCACTCTGGGAGGCTGAGGCAGGTGGATCGTTCGAGCTCAGGAGTTCAAGACCAGCCTGAGCAAGAGCGAGATCCCGTCTCTACTAAAAATAGAAAGAAATTACTTGGACAGCTAAAAATATATAGAAAAAATTAGCTGGACATGGTGGCGCATGCCTGCAGTCCCAGCTACTTGGGAGGCTGAGGCAGGAGGATCGCTTGAGCCCAGGAGTCTGAGGTTGCTGTGAGCTAGGCTGACTCCATGGCACTCTAGCCCGGGCAACAAAGCGAGACTCTGTCTCAAAAAATAAATAAATAAATAAATAAATAAAATACCTGAGAGTTAGGAATCCATGGGAGATGGCAGTGAGAATTGCTGTAGATTTGGCTTTGAGGAATTGAAGGAGGTTGGGGGTGGGGGGAGAGGGGGCAGACAGTGAATGCCAGGTGTCTGGCAACATAAGAGACAGAAGAAATAAAAGTCAAACAAAAAAAAAATTAAAATTCTAATTCTAATACCTTCTCCCACTCCAACCACCCTATCTTCAAGATTGTTATTGCACCTACCCAGGGTGCTGGTGCCTCACTTTTTTTTTTTTTTTGAGACAGAGTCTCGCTTTGTTGCCCGGGCTAGAGTGCCATGGCATCAGCCTAGCTCACAGCAACCTCAGACTCCTGGGCGCAAGTGATCCTCCTGCCTCAGCTACCAGAGTAGCTGGGACTACAGGCAATCACCACCATTCCTGGCTACTTTTTTTCTATCTTTAGTAGAGATAGGGTCTCGCTCTTGCTCAAGCCGGTCTAGAACTCCTGAGCTAAGGCAATCCTCCTGCCTCAGCCTCCCAGACTGCTAGGATTACAGGTGTTAGCCACCCCACCTGGCCTGGTGCCTCACTTTTGATTTCACTTGACATCTTCAGATAATGATGAGGTCCTTTCTAGTCAAGGATTAGCCTAGGGTTTATATATCCCTGATCAGGGTCACTGCATCAGCCTCCTCACTATTCTCCCTTTAATCCACTGGCCACCAATGATGCTTCCAATGGGCAAATCTGCCTGTTCCTTGTAGCACAATGTAGGTGCTCCACCCAGATCTCCAGGATCTCTTTGTTGTTTCTGTGTGCCAGATTACCTTTGATGTGCTTTCAGAGGCCAGCCCCAGAGGCTCTTCTTTGAACTGCCTTCAGGCTAATAGAGCTGTTTGGCCTTCCAACACTGACTTTAACCAAGGATTGTCAAATGGAGGAATTAATCAGTGACTGTGGAGTGTACCTGTCTAGCCTCCAACTCTGAGGCATAATTAACTGGTTCTGGATTTCTGCCTGAGATCCTTGCTTGGGCTCCTCCTCTTCCTTTTCCTGCTTTTCCTACACCCTTCTGGGAGCATGTTGTTAACAAATCACATGGACACAAATCCTCTCAGAGTCTGCTTCTAGAGAATCCATCCTGAAACATCCCTTCTTAGCTTAAAACCCATCCACGGATCCCACTGACTCAGGATAAAGCCCATGCTTCAAGGTCCTTACCCTCTGACTGCTGCCCACCTCTCCTGCCTCACTTCCCTGCCCTGCAGCCAGCAGGATTTTCAGCCTCGCAAGTCGTGGTTTCCCACCACCTGCCATTTGGCCTCCAGAACGGGTGGGCAACCTGCGGCCTCGAGGCCACATGTGGCCCTCCAGATCCCCAAGTACAGCCCCTTGACCAAATCCAAACTTCACAGAACAAATGGTGGTTTGTTCTGTGAAATTTGGATTTAGTGACAGGCCACACTCAAGGATCCAGAAGGCCACATGTGGCCCCAACACCGAAGGTTCCGCACCACTGACAGGCCTTTCTTCTTCCCGGGCAGGGTGGGTAGGGTGTTCCCACCTAAGACTTTATCTGGAGTTCTGCTTCTCACAGGAAGTTCTGCTTTAAGTCTAACCTTGAGCCTACCTGCTATCTGGAGCCCTTTCCTTTCACCCAAGTCCCTGACCCTCCCTACCTGGGCTCCACCTTTCTCTGTGGTGGAGCACCCAGTCCCTGCTGGAGCCTGCCAGGGAACAACCCTGTATGTTCTTTTCCTTGGCAGCAGCAGCAGATGTAGTATTTTTTGTTTGTTTGTTTTTGTTTGTTTGTTTTGAGACAGAGTCTCACTCTTTTGCCCAGGCTAGAGTGAGTGCCATGGCATCAGCCTAGCTCACAGCAAACCTCAAACTCCTGGGCTCAAGCTATCCTACTGCCTCAGCCTCCCGAGTAGCTGGGACTACAGGCATGCGCCACCATGCCCGGCTAATTTTTTTTCTATATATTTTTAGTTGTCCAATTAATTTCTTTCTATTTTTAGTAGAGACGGGGTCTCGCTCTTGCTCAGGCTGGTTTCGAACTCCTGAGCTCAAACAATCCGCCCCCCTCGGCCTCCCAGAGTGCTAGGATTACAGGCGTGAGCCACTGCGCCCTGCCAGATGTAGTATTTTTAACCTTACTTAGATGGCTAAGGAGGTTGCCCAGTCTGGTGACTTTTCCCTACAGAAACTGACTGCCAGGAAGGGAAGAGTCAGAACTGAGGCCTGCAGCTGGGTCAACTTGACCTTTCAATATTGTCTGGGACCCAGAAACATTTGTTAGATGAATGAAAGGCCTTTGCATAAGCTGTCAAAGTCACTGCTACTCCCATCAAATCGAACATACAAAAGACTTAGGACTAATTCTACTCCTGGTCTGCCAGGCTGTCAGGACAGTTAAGAGACTAGGACATGAACCATTTAAACCCAGGGACCAGGGAACTGAGTGGGGACAGAAACAAAAGCTTACCTGCCCTCTCCACACACAAGGCCCAAGAGGGCATTCAGAATGTGAACTTTAATAACAAATAACAGGTCAAAGTGGGGGTTCCCCAAGAACGAGAATGATGGAGCTGGTGCTGGAGGCCTCAGGAGTCCCTACTCTCTCCCCTCCAAGGCCTGGAGGCAAGGAAGCAGTGGACCCTATTGAGGAGGAGTGGTGCCCAGCTCCATGTAAGTCCATCTGGGGCCCTGAGACCCAAGGTGCAGCAGCGTGTGGAGCAGACTGTACCCCGCCTAACCCAGAAGGTCCCAGCAGGGATGTGGCCCAGACTGGGCAGGCAAGCAGGCTAAGGGCTGTGGGGTCAGATTCGGAAGCTTTCCTCCCGACCATCAATGTGGCGGAGCCGCAGGTAGACATCTGTGCCAATGCCCTGAAGTGACTGCAGCTGCAGGGAACCACCGAGGTACTCCGCGTAGGCCCGTGATGTGGGCAACCCGAAGCCAAAGCTGGGGGCGGGCAGGGGGATAGGACAGGGGGCTTCAGAGGTTTGAGTATCCTGGGGCCCTCCACCCCTCCATCCTGGCCAGGTGGGGCCTCACCCATGCATGGGTCCTGACTGGCTACCACTGTGCATGTCCAGGTGGCCGAAGAGGGGGCTGATCCGGGGGTCCTGGGTGCTGGCTTCAGCTGTAGTGAAGTGGTAGTCCATGACGCGATCCAGGTCTTTGTGAGCGATTCCTCCACCTCGATCTGAAATCCTGGCAGGATGTCAACAACATGGGCTTGGTAAGCTTTGATGGGGTGCTCACTACTTTCCAGGCAGACAGTTCTAAGTCTGCCTTCCTGTCCCTTCCGTTCAAAGGTGGAATGTGGTCCACCTAGACCCTTGGGCTTTGTTTGTATAAGCCACATTTCTCCATTTCTCCACTTACTATTCCGCCTCTGCCTTGGAGGGGTGGGTCCTGATGGCTTATACCTTCTCACAGGATTTGACATTTATTCTCAGCCCAGCATCTTAGACCGGTTACTTCTGTTTCCCAACTCCAGGCCCCTCAGGTGCTCGCAGAGCCAGGGCCCTGGGGCCTGCAGCTGGCCCCAGATCCATTAATACCTAGCTTATGGCAATCTCAGAAAATCCTGTTTGACCAGGGATCTCACCCCAGAGTGGGGCAGGTACTGGCTTAGGGGTCCTACAGTGAGTCAGAAACAGCACCCAGAACCCCCATCCACCCTAGCCCAACTCCCACTCAGGGCTTAGGGGTCCTACAGCAAGTCTGAAACAGCGCCCAGAACCCCCATCCACCCCAGCCCAACTCCCACTCAGGGTAAACCTGATGACGAGATCAATATCATTGTTGGCAATAGTGATGACCACATCTGGGACGTTGTAGGGAGTATCTAGGTGACTCTCCATTGTGGCTCTATGTGGGGAGAAAGACCAGTAGGTGGTGGCACACCAGTTCCTGTCTTCCCCCCACCCAGCATGTCCAGCCTGCCCACCTCATGGCATTCTTGAGCAGCTCAGGCAGGATGTAGTCCAGCGGCATAGGGATGAAAGGGAAACGGGCAGCCACATGTCCATTGATGCGGACACGGGGGGCATTGCCGTACTTGTGCTCACACAGGCGTCTGTGGATAGGAGCAAGAGTTCAGACAGGTGCCCCTAGACCAGTGGTTCTCAATTGGAGGCAATTATGCCCCTATAAGGAACATTTGGCTATGTACACAGACATTTTTGCTGGTCACAACTGGGGGTATGATAGGCAACAAATGAGTAGGAGCCAGAGATCCTCCTAAACATCCTAACATGTGTGGGACAGCCCCCCACTACAAAGAATTATCTGGCTCAAAATGTCAGTAGTGTCAAGGTTGAGAAACCCTGCCCCAGGCAAGGGCTCAGACTCAAGCTGTCCCTGCCCCTAGACATCTGCCCTCTTAGCCATTCTAGCCTTACCTGGCAAAGTCCACCCACTTTTCAATAATCTTCTTTGGTGAGAGACGAGTGCAGATGATGCCAACAAAGTCGGGCTGGCAGAAGAAAGAAACTCAGGACTAGTAACACCTTCACCCCCACCTCAGCCACCAAATGCTTCCAACTTCTGAACTGCCCAAAGGCAGCAGCCCCAAAGCCTCTGCCCCAGGCCCTTGGCCCAGATCCCCAGCTCAGTCTCTTTGTCCCACTTACTATTCCCAAGTGGGTCTCAGGCCCCAAAGCCTACCTTGTCCTCATGCAACGCCAGATGATGGGTGGCCAACATGCGGATCCCAAGCCTGGAAGTCAGTGTCTTGTCCAAGAAGTATCGGACGAGCTTTTCATCCTGTAAAGAGTGGGGCTTCAGAACCCTGTCCCCCTTCCCCGCCCCCTCAACAAGCCTGGCCCCCTCCTCCGCTGACCAGACCTCTATGTGCTTCCGGCTCTCACGCAGGCCCTCGGCTAAGAGGGTCACCACATCCTTGTGGTCGTCCAGCAGCTGTCGCACCAGCTGGCAGTATTGGGCCTCTTCTGCCTGGTCCTTGATCTGTAGGTCACGGAGTCATGAGCACAGGTGGCCCAACACTAACCTCCTCAGTCCCTCGCCCTGCTCTGGCCCAGCCCTCACCGGAGGGAAGTCTGTCAGCTTCTGGAAGGCACGGATGTACAGCTCGTGCTGCAAGGAAGAGGAGTGGGAATTCATGCGGCTGCCACCAGCACTGGGTGAAAAACAGCCACCCTTGACTACCCACCCAAACCAATTCATGTGGTTCAAACCCCCAGTGTGCCATTTCCAGCTTCCACAAATATGCAGCCTTAGCCTCTGAAGGCTTGGGGCTGAATCCTGTATGGCCCTGATACCTTTAGGCAAGCCAGACTCTGCCACTATGGGCCCCACACTCCCCATTTGCCCCTTGGGAAGTAAGCACACTGATCTAAGGTCCTTTCTACCTTACCACGTGCAGTATGGTGGGGTTGCAACCAATGATGAAAGGAAGGCAGCGGAAGCCCTTGATTCGGTGAGCAATCCTTACCGGTAGCTCTTGCTGCAGGTACCGGGCACTTTTCTAGAAGAAAAAGAGGAGGGAATGCAGGGCTGGGACCTGAGTGGCTGGCCCAAAGCTCCAGGAGCCAAGAGGAAAATAGAGGGCTGGAACCTTACCAGGAGGTGGCTGCCATCCTGAGAGCGGCCGGAATAGAGCATCATGGTCGGAGTGAGGCGAACTGAGGGCTAGAGAGGCAGATGGGCCTTGAGCACCGGACCTCCACCATCCCATATCAGCTCCACCCTTTCCGTGGATACCCACTCCAGCTCCTGACCCTGGGCTCGCTGCCCCAGCTGTATACCTTCTCTGCTGCCACATCGATGGCTGACTGGTTGTAAAAGGAGGTGACGGTCTTGGAGCGCTCCCGTGCCATCTCCACGTGGTGTGTATCAGTGGCTGATGTTGAGTGGGCCCGGAGCGAGAGTGCAGGCCCCAGGAGGGGCCACAGTGGAGGCCCGCCCCGGGGGCCATTCCCCAGCACTGATGCCAGTATCATTGTCCTGCTCCTTTGTTGGACTGGGTGGCCGCTAGGGCTGAGAACTCAAGGGATGGAGGCGACCCCAGAATGGGGAAAGGGCGTGTGGGTGGGCAGGGGCTCTTCTCTGACTTCAGGGGCGAGGGCCCGTCAAGGATGCTGACAAGCTCAGCCCCCGGAGAGCAGCTCCCATCTACCGGGGCGGGAAGGGGAAGTTGTAAGGATCCAAATCCAGATGACCTACACCACCTCTCCACGTGGGCACCGGTATCCACAGACCTGGGCAATCTCTGCCCTCCCCTTCGACGACCTCCCCAAACGCACACAGGCCAAGCCTGGACAGCCTTGCTTTTTAGAGCTTCTATCCTTCAACCTGAGGCACTCTCTGGTGGCGTTGGGGAGGAGGAGACCCTCGGACCCATACAGCCCGAAAACCTCGCCCCAGCTCCCTCTGGTCCTGGGCACCCTCGTTCAGGGGGCGGGGCTGACCCCAACCCACCGCCTTCGGACCCAGGGCCCCGGGAGCCTGGCTAGCATACGTGCAACACTCGGCACTGTGCCCCCCAGGGCTGGCTACATCGAAGGTGTGGCCAGGAGTCTCCGAGTTGCCTCTCTGGAGTGGGGGCGGGGGGTGGTCACTTGGTTCGGCGCGGATCGCCCCGTATGGTACGCCAGCCCCCGCCTGTGCGCGCTCCCGCGCAATGGTGTGGGCTGTGGACATGCGCTGCGGAGCTTCCGCGGGCAGGGTTCGCGCGGGTTACTCCACTTACCTCGGGGCCAGAGTCAGGTCCCGGGTCAGAGCAGAACGGCCCAAACAGCCAAGCGGCCGGGCTAACCGAGCCGCCTGCGCCCTCTGCCGTCGTGACGTCGCGCGGGCTGTGGGCGCCCGATGCCTCCTGGGAGTTGTAGTTTGGCACTGAGGACTCTCAACTCCGGCGCTCGCCCCTCCCAGCTATGCCCCTGCTCCCGGACCCCCAGGTAAATAGCACTGCTCCCTCCACAGGGCTCCCCAAGTCATCTGTGGTGTCTCTAGGCCTCTATCTCCTGCACTATATAACACGGGCTCCCTGGGAGCAAAACGTAGAGGGTGGGAAGACCCTTAGATGTAAAGCGCGCAGATCATAACCGTACCTGATTCTTTGAGGTTCTGACCTTCTCCTTCCAGCTCTTGGTTCATTTATGGGAAACCAAACCGCTTGGTTTAAACCCCAGCTCAGCCCCTTCATACCAGGGGCAAGTTACTTAACTGCTCAGTGCTTTAATTTCCGTATTGGTAAAATGAGGATGTATCAATCGTGGGGTTGTGTGGATTACATCAATTTATATATGAAAAGTGCCTAGAACAGTGCTAGGCATAGAATTAGCACTATATAATTGTTAGGCATTATCATTATAATTATTCATTCATACCTATGATGAATGCAAGTCACATTGACTGGGTGACTTTTCTGCCCCAGAAGAGTTTGGGTGATCAGTCAAATAAATAGACTTTTCTCTGCGCTGGACAGGAAGACAGTTTCAGTGTGATCAGCTATGATGAGGGCCTCACAGGGAGCATCAGATAGGGACTGGGACATTGGTACAGGTGCATAAGTAGGACTTGGCCAGACAAGGGATCCAGGGTGGGAAGGGTGTGGTGGGATAGAGAACAGCCTGGATGATCTGTGGCTGTGGCTGGAGCCATGTGGAATCTAGGAAGGAGAGGCACTGAAAGGGATGGCCAGCAGCTCATTGGAGGGTAAGAAATATGCATTTGTCCTGAGGTAGTTAGGAACTACTAAAGGATTTTAACTCATGGGCTCCGCTCCTTAGAACCCTCTAGGGGTTGGTGAGACCAAAGGCAGAGAGACCAGTGAGAAGATAATTACTTTATCCAGGCAAGAGGTGATGGGAGAGACACTTTTTCAGTGTGTGTGTGTTTGTACTGATTGGATTTTTCTTTATGGCGGTTATATATTTTCTAAATATTTTTTTTAAAAATTCTTTTTTAAAAAATTTTTTTAATTAAAAATGTGTTAAGTGAAGCAGGTGACATCTTTGGAGGCTGTCTTTAAACTTGGAGGTGGGACTGCTCACCATGGCTGGACCGCCTGAGGACCTGAGGGAAGAGACCATGGAAAAGGGGCTCCTTGAGTCTCTGGGCCTCCTCTTTGCTCCTCACCCCCATACCGTTCTCACCCCTTCTTTGCAGCATCGTGGCAATATCCTGGAGTCCAGCCAGGAGGCCACTTGCCCTGGAGGCAGGCACGGCTGGAGCCCGTGGAAGAAGGGAGAGGGAAGGGTGCTCCTCGTGGGGAGGATAGCCTGCGCAAAGCAGCAAAGGACTCTGAGTGTTCCTGTACGCCAGAGCTGGGCGCTCACGTGGCCGCACCGTGGACAGGAGCCGCGGGAGGAGGCAGCTGTGGCCGCCACAGAGGCGGGAGGCGTCTTAGCAAACCTCACCCCAGTTGACCCTGCGCACTTCGCTAGCGCTCGGCCCAAACTCGCTGCTGCTCCCGGCGGCGGAGGCTGGACACGCACGTCGCGAGCCCCCTGTCGGAATACTGTGTATGTAGGTGGGGCACTCTACTAATGGGTTTATATGCATTAATTTAATCTTTGTAACAGCCTTCTGAGGTCGATAACATTATTTTCTTCATTTTACGGATGCAAGAACTGAGGCCTAGAAAGATTAAAAGACGTGTTGCCTCTTTTTTCTCTCTGCCTTCACCCCCCACATTCACTCTCTCCAGCCACACGGGCCTCCCTGTTCACTGAACATACCAGCACATTCCACTTCAGGGCCTCTCAGTGGCTGTTCCCTCTGCCCGGAACACCCTTCCCCTAGATATCCACATAGCTCGTGCCCTCATCTGCTTCAAGCTTTTGCTCAAATGTCAGCTGAATGAAGCCCACCTTGTCCATCCTATTTAAAATTGCAATCACCTCCATGCTCCTCACTCTTTTCATTTTATCCATAGCACTTATCACCAATGACATGCTATCTATGTATTTTACATATTGATTATATTAATTGCTCATTTCCCCCTCCTTTTCTACAACGTAAGATAAAGCATATTTGTCTGCTTTACTAAGTTATCCCAAGCCCCTAAACACAAGCCCTGGCAAATAACAGGTGCCCAATAAACATTTATTAAATAAATTAAGGAAACACAGGGATTTATTCTAGGAGCTATTGAAAGGCAGAGAGTGACAAAACTACATCTTTATTTTTTATTTTTATTTGTTTTATTTATTTATTTTTTGAGATAGAGTGTCATTCTGTCGCCCAGGCTAGAGTGCTGTGGCATCAGCCTAGCTCACAGCAACCTCAAACTCCTGGGCTCAAGCGATCCTCCTGCCTCAGCCTCCTGAGTAGCTGGGACTACAGGCATGCGCCACCACGCCCGGCTAATTTTTTCTATATATTTTTAATTGTCCGGCTAATTTCTTTCTATTTTTAGTAGAGATTTTTCGGGGTCTCACTCTTGCTCAGGCTGGTCTCGAACTCCTGACCTCGAGCAATCCTCCCGCCTTGGCCTCCCAGAGTGCTAGGATTACAGGCATGAGCCACCACGCCCGGCCAGATTTTTCTTTCTATTTTTAGTAGAGACGGGGTCTCACTCTTGCTCAGGCTGGTCTCGAACTCCTGACCTCGAGCAATCCTCCCGCCTTGGCCTCCCAGAGTGCTAGGATTACAGGCATGAGCCACCACGCCCTACCACAGCATCTTTATTTTTTAAAGGATAACTGGTTTCTGTGTGGAGAATGGATCTTGGGGTGGAGTACAACTATATTTGGAAGATCAGCAAGGAGGATACCTCAATTATATAGGTGAGATGTGATGATAGTTTGGATCAGGGTAGTGGTGTGCATAGATTATGGGGAGTGAGAGTGAAAGAATAGTCCAAGAGGGGTGGTTTGGGTGGATGGAGAGGCTATCCCTAAAAAGGGAGATCCCAGAGGAAAAGCAAGTTTGGGGAAGATAAATGGTTCAGTTGGGGTGTGTTGCATCTGATAGGTCTGTAAGACATCCAGATGATGACATCCAGGATGTGGTTCTACTATACGGCTTAGAGCCCAGGAGAGAGATCTGGGCTTAGGTCAGAGCTTGGAAGTTGTGACCTGTGGGTAGTAAGGGAAGACATGGGAGGAGATAATGTTGCCTCATGTGGTGGCACATTGTGTTTTCCAAATATGGCTTATCCCACATGAACTTCTTACAATATGACTTTGACATTTGTTGCATCAGGGGGTGAAGGTAGTCTATGTTCCTTCCCCTTGGAACTATGATTACAGTAGAAGGGATGCTATTTGACTTCTGAGGCTAGATCATAAAAGATGATATAGCTTCCACCTGGCTTCCTAGAGCACATGTGCTGAGGCCGTGGGCTGCCATGTGTGCAGTCTGACTGCCCTGTATTAATTATCTATTGCTGTGTAACAAATTACCCCCAAAACATAGCATCTTAAAAAATAAATATATATTATCTCACACAGTTTCTTTGGGTCAGGAATATGGGAGCAGCTTAGCTGGGTGGTTTCAGCTCAGGGTCTCTCATGAGGTGCAGTCAAGATGTTGGCCAACACTACAGTCCCCTGAAGGCTTGACTGCTGCTGGAGAATCCACCTCCAAGGTAGATCTCTCACATGCCCTGCAAGCCAATGCCGGTTGTTGGCAAGAGGCGTTAGTTCCCCACTAAGTAGACCTCTCCCTAGGGCTACTTGAGTGCCTTTCTAACATGGCAGCTGGCTTCCTGTAGAATGAGTATCTAAGAGGGAGCAGGATGGAAGCCATAGTATCTTAATGATTTAATCTCAAAAGTTGTACACTTTTGTCATTATCTTATTGGGTCAGTTCAGCCCCATTCAGTGTGGGAAGAGACTACACAATAATATGAATACCAGGAAGTGGAAATCATTGAGGACCATTTGGGAAGCTTAACGCCAAGGCTGCCATGCTGTGAGGAAGCCCAAACTAGTCCATGCAGAGAGACTACATGGGTAGGTCTTGAGACTACATGAAGAGAGAGAGAGATGCTCGGTTATCATTCATCTGCTTCAGCCTCTCATTGTTACAGATTTAGCCACCATCTGATTGCAATTGCATGAGCCAGAACCACCCAGCCAAAACTCTGTTCCCAATTTCCTAACCCATAAAAACTACATGAGAAAATAAGATGATTGTTACTGTTTTAAGCCATAATATATATATGTGTGTATTTTTGAGACAGGGTCTTGCTCTGTCACCCTCACTGGAGTGCAGTGGTGAGATCATAGTTAAGCCATAATTTTGTGGTGATTTGAACAACAATAAATCTTCAATGATTCCCACCTCCTGGTATCCATACCATTGTGAAGTCTCTTCCCATACTGAATAGGGCAGAATTGATGTAATAGGACAATGCAGAAATGACACTGTGTGACTTCTGAGGCTAAGTCATAAAGATATTGTGACCGCCATCTTTTTTTTTTTTTTTTTTTTTGCTTCTGCCGCTTTTGCCCCTTTTTCCGTCGCCCGCTTGGGGGCCGGCCCGGGCACGGCCGGCCCCACCCTGTTGCCCAGGCTAGAGTGCTGTGATGTCATCATAGCTCCCTGCAACCTCAAACTCCTGGGCTCAAGCGATCCTCCTGCCTCAGCCTCCCAAGTACCTGGAACTACAGGCCTGCGCCACCAAGCCCCACTAATTTTTTCTATTTTTAGTAGAGATGGGGTCTCACTCTTGCTCAGGCTATGACTTCCATCTTGCTCCCTCTGAGATCACTTCTTCTAGAAGAAGCCAGCAATAGTAACAGGAACACCCCAGGAGACTACAGACAGAGATGAGAAACAGGCCAAAATCTTAGTCTCCTGTATTAGCTTCCAATTGCTGCTGTAACATATTACCACAAATTTAGTGGCTTAAAACACCACAATTTTTTTTTTTTTTGCCACACAAACAGTTTATTACAGAAAAGAAAGAAACTATACAAAGTGAAAGTAAAGAAGGAAGCTACCCAAAGTGAAAATACATTCCAGAGAGAGGAATGGTCAGTCTCCACACTGGAGAAAGACAAAAACACCACAAGTTTATCTTACAGTTCTGTAGCTTAGAAGTCTGACAGGGTCTCACTGGGCTAAAATCAAGATGTAAATCGTTCTTTTCTTGTCACTCTAGGGGAGAATGTATTTCTTTGCCCTTTCCTGCTTCTAGAATCCACCTATTTATTAGCTCAGGGCTCATTCCTCCATCTTCAAAGCCAGCAACATTGTAGTTCTCTGTGTCTCTTCTGTGCTCACATCTCCCGGACTCTCTTCTGCCACCCTCTTTTACTTTTAAGGGCCTTTGTGATTACACGGGACCTAATCCAGCATAATCTCCCTGTTTTAAAATCATCAGACAAACTTAATTCCTTTGGTAACCTTAATTCCTTTTGCTATGTAACCTAACATATTCACAGGTTCCAAGGATTAGGACATGGACGTCTTTGGAGACCATTATTCTGTCTACAATACTCTCTGGAAGAAAACAGTAGATCTGAGTAGGACCAGCCAGAGAGGAAGGAGGGCCGACAGGAGAGTGAAATATCACAGAAGCCAGAGGAAGAGACAGTTCCCAGGAGGGAGTGCAAAACAGTGTCTGATGCTATTGGGAGGTTAAGTAAGGTAAAATCTGAAAAATAACCATTGGATTTAGCATCCTGGTGATACCAGCCACTAGGTGTCAGGGGAGTGCTGGGGGCAGGAACTGTTTTATGGTGTGGGCAGCAAGGAATAAGTAAGGAAGCAGAGGCTGAGACTGTAAAATCTTTCCAAAAACTTGAATGTGAAGGGGAAGATGGGATAATAGAGGAATGGTGGAGGGAGCTGATGAAGGAACTTTTTTTTTTTTTTAAGATAGGGTTTCCCTCTGTCACCCAGGCTGGAGTGTAGTGGCGCGATTAGAGCTCACTGCAGCCTCGAACTCTGATGAAGGAATTCTTGGTGAAGGGAGATTTGTTGCTGCTTCTGAGATGGGAAAGAGAAACAAATTTCAATGCAGTTGGCAGGGATGGAGAGGTTGGAGGTGTAGAAGAGGTAGGTCATCAGCAGATGGGATGTCTGTGAAGGAAAGTGCTCAGCTGGCCCACAGGAGGCTTGGATAGGAGGGATGACTGTTGAGTCCATCCAGGCTCGGGTTTTGCCAAGCGGGCGCCGCATAGTAGAAAGGTTGGGATACTGTCAAGGGTGTGGCCAAGGCAATAGCGCTGGGAATTTAAGGAAGAGAAGGAGAGGAAGACCGGCTGGCAGGAAGCACTGATGAGGCAGGAGGGAATGGCTGAGCAACCTGGGAGAACAGGAGGTTTTAGCCGCAATAGTGTCTGAAATAATTTCAGAGATGCTTGGTCCCTGAATGGCTCGCAGTATTCCCTGGACCCCCTGATCCGCTGGTCTCTAGGTCTTGGATGTTCCAATGCTTAGCACTGAGCTTAGCCTATACAGAGTCAGCATGAAACACTGCCACCCACATTAATGTCATTTTTAAAACTCTGGAGACTCCATTTCCCTTGCTGCCTTGCAGCCGCCGCGACTACAACTCCCGTCATGTCCGCCGGCCGCCTTGTCGGTGATCACCCACCCTCCCTTGACGCTTTACCAGTCCCAGCGTTCCTCGTTGTTTTCCTGCCTCGCCATCACGCCTGTTGAGTCCTAGACAACCAATTGGACCATGGAGTAGGAGGAGACCTGGCAGGCCAATCGCCCCAGCCACAGGGCCGGGGGTGGTGTGGCCATATCCTGTCCCGCCCCTGCTCCGTGGCTGGGGCTCTCCTCGCTGGCGCCTCGGGCGGGACCTGCAGATATGAGCACCACCTGGGGGAACCCCGGATGGGTGCGGCTGGCGCTCTGCCTGGCAGGCTTAGTGCTCTCTCTCTACGCGCTGCACGTGAAAGCGGCGCGCGCCCGGGACCGAGATTACCGCGCGCTCTGCGATGTGGGCACAGCCATCAGCTGTTCGCGCGTCTTCTCCTCCAGGTGCGCGCGGGAATGAAAGGCACGGGGCCTCAGGGACCAGATGTGCTTGGAGGCCAGGTTGCTAGACGATTCTAGAATCTGAAGTCGGGGTGCCCGGGGGACGGACGCTTGGGGGCTGGGCTGCTCCAGGGGGTGTTGCATATGGGCTGGGCAACTCAGAGATACTGGTGTTGCAGATAGGAGTGCAGGGGAGGGGGACAGACAGTGCTGGGGACTGGGGTTATTCTAGGGAATCGCAGGTGGATCCGATGCCAATGAATAACGGTGATGGGAAAAAAGAGGGAGGTAGGGTAGCACTTAGGGACCGATGGTGGTCTTAGGATGGCACCTGAGGGTTGGTGATAGCTGTGTCTGGGGACAAGGTGGCTAGGCCTGGCTGTGCTTGAAGGCCAGGGGTATCGAGGATGGAATACAGAGGAGAGTGGGTGGCTAGGGAGCTGGAGATCTGTGGGTCTCTAGGGCAAAGAGAATCTCCCCTGGGTTCCCAGGCTCTAGTAACTGTGTAAAACGGGGTCAACCCAGCCTTGCCATCTTTAAGAATTATAGAAGGCCTAGGATGAAAAGAGGGGCCTATGTATGGAGGAGCCATGGGGTCAGCCTTAGGGGATTGGGGACAATAGGGGCAGTGACATGGAAAGCTGACGTGGTCAAAGGTGCTAGGCACCAGGTCATCGACCCTTGGACTGGGGGGAGGGGGGAATGGGAATAGGGGAAGCCCAGGTGGCCTCCTGGAAGTCACCTTTCCAGGACTGGGTCCAGGGCACTAGGTCGACACTCCTAACCTGGGTCCCCTACCACAACCTCCACCAGGTGGGGCCGGGGCTTTGGGCTGGTAGAGCACGTGCTGGGACAGGACAGCGTCCTCAATCAATCCAACAGCATATACGGTTGCCTCTTCTACACACTACAGCTGTTGTTAGGTAAGTGGCCCCACCCCTTCATGACAGGCCTCTTCCCCCTTGGCCAGCCTAGCCCCACCCCACGCAGTCTTGGTGGCCCAGACAACTGCCAGCCAGCTAGCTGCTTATCACTGAGCATCCTGGGGGCGAGGAGGCAGGGTGGGATCTAACAGTCTTTCAGTTGGTTTAGATACTGTCAGAGGCTGAAGGGCCCTTAAAGACAACCTAGGACCGCAGTTTTGTGGAAAAGACTCAGAAATTCCTTTTTGAAGGGAATCCAAGGATGACCTGTCTTTCATCTCATGTAGAGCTCAACAGGAAAATACCTATTTGGTCCCAGGGATCACTGAACAGACAGGGGAACCAAGATCTTGGAGGGGCCTGGCAAAGCCTCTTGTCTTAGAGACTTTCCTAAGCAGCTCCTGCTGTCTGGGTGGCACCGTGAAATCAGAGCAGTATTTTAGAGCTGTCCAGTCCCTGAAGCCCATGCCTTACCCTTTTCTGCCTTGCAGGTTGCCTACGAGGACGCTGGGCCTCTATCCTGCTGGTGTTGAGTTCCTTGGTGTCTCTGGCTGGTTCTGTCTACCTGGCCTGGATCCTGTTCTTCGTGCTCTATGATTTCTGCATCGTTTGCATCACCACCTATGCCATCAATGTGGGCCTGATGTTGCTAAGTTTCCGGGCATTCCAAAAACCCCAGGACAAGGTTAAGGGGCACTGAGCCCTCAGCCCAAGCCAGGCTGACCTTGTCTGCTTTGCTTTGGCATGTAAACCTTGCCCAAGGGAGACATATCTGGGTCCCTAGAAGGCCTTCTAGATACGCCCCCCTGCCCTCCCCATTGCTATACTCAAACACAAGACAATGGATCAAGTGTGCCACACTCTCACCCTTTTTTCCACCCAGTGCCTCTGGTTCTGTCCTCAAGGGCTGGTTTCCAAAGCAGCTGCCATTGCTCGGGGAGGGAAAGTTCTGAGCAATAAAATTTCTTAAATAAATTGGCCAAGTCTGAACCATGTGTCTGCCAGGGATCCTGGTGTCGGGCCTCCCCAAGTGTTTGCCTTCTCTGGAACTGGGAAGGATGTGAGTCAGAGGGAGAGTTAGAAGGCCTGCTGGGAAGGGTGATTTATGGTTAGTCCCATCTCCGGTGTGGAGCCAGCAAGGCCTGGGGCATCCATCAGCCCCTACCCCCAGGAAACAGGCTGGCAGCTTGTTCCTGCTGCCCACAGGAGCCAGGCCTCCTTCCTCTCCTGGGAGGTCAAGCTGCCCTTCTGGTTCTGTACATGCTTGCTGGGAAGTTCTTCCTACAGTTGAACCTTAACCCTTCCAGCTGCTCTACCTACCATCCCAAGCCAGTCTTGGCAGCTCTGGAGGACCAGTGCCAGGTTGTGTTTTTTTTTTTTTTTTTTTTTTCTTTTCCTAACATGCACTGAGCATTTGCCCACATGCCAAGCACTGTTTAAGAACCTGTGTTAGATCCTAGCACTCTGGGAGGCCGAGGCAGGTGGATCGCTCAAGGTCAGGAGTTCGAGACCAGCGTTAACAAGAGCGAGACCCCCGTCTCTACTAAAAGATAGAAAGAAATGATCTAGACAACTAGAAATATATATATAGAGAAAAAAATTTGCCGGGCATGGTGGCTCATGCCTGTAGTCCCAGCTACTTGGGAGGCTGAGGCAG
>NW_012152618.1:10602027-10627492 GCF_000956105.1 Propithecus coquereli | reverse complement strand
GGGGTCTCGCTCTTGCTCTGGCTGGTTTCGAACTCCTGAGCTCAGAACGATCCGCCCGCCTCGGCCTCCCAGAGTGCTAGGATTACAGGCGTGAGCCACCGCGCCCGGCCTAGTCTAAGCATTTTTACATTTGCAGCAACTCTGAATTTTTTGGGCAAGGCACAGATAGGTTAACTCTCCAAGATCACTCAACTAGTAAGTAGGGGAACTCTGGTTCCATGGCTGAAGCCCAGAGACAGGTAGAGACCGCTTCAGGGTCGCACAGCCACAGCCCCAGAGGTAGGAGCTGCTGGCTCCCTGCCAGGCCAGGAAAGCAATGACATCTGACTCCTGGCCAACTGGGGGCGGAGCAGAGGTGGAGCCGGGAGACCCAGGTGGCCTCTCAGAACCAGAGCACAGGCGGTTGAGTGCAGCAGCATGAAACAGAGCTGGGGACCAGGACTGCTCATCCTGGGAGTGGTGGTCCTCATAGAGGGTAAGCCATCTGTGTGAGGGAGGCAAGAGTGCTACAATGAGGGTGCAGGGGCCACCCTCTGCCCCAGCAGCCCCCGCAGCTTGGTACACAGCGGGGAGCCTGCCTGCGGGGCACCAGTCTGTCTGTGGCAACGTAACTGCATTTGGCTCTGCCTGTGGAGAGGTATATGTGGCCACCTGTGTCGAAACAGGTGGGATTTTCTCGGGCTGGGTTACTGTTTGTGTGCGCAGGGACTATCCACAGCTGCCTGTCTGTGTGTGAGGCTGCCGGCAGACTCCTTTCCTGACCTGTGCCCTGTACCCTGTGCCCTGTCTGACGCTACTTACAGAACAACCTCAGGCAAATTCTGAGCCCCCTGGCCTCAGTCTCCCTTTCTTTACCTCCGTCCTGTCTCTCAGCTCTCCTGGCCCAGATGTTTCATGGGTGTATTTGTGTGTGCCCTGTGAAAGGGACGAGGCAGGGCAGGGACCCTTTGGGAGAACCTCTGGTGGTTTCTGGGAAGGTGCGGGAATTTGAATCGTTAGAACACGGGTGAGGTCTCAATTTCTTGGCGCCCTCCCCGACTTAGACATGACGCAGGCCTCTAATCCTTCCTTTTAGGCCTCCATGGCTTAGGGGACAATTAAGCTAAATTAAGCTAATGCTCTGCACACACACAGGCTGTCCCCCTGACTCAGTGGCGGGGGCAGGAGTTGGGGATTCTGAAGCCTGGAGGAGGATTGGCCTGGGCCCAAGCTGAACCCCAAGCCCTGCTCCTCAGGCCCAGGAGTGCTGAGCACAGCTGAGGGAGGAGCACTAATTACTGAGTGTATGCTGAATAGGTTCCAATAAAAGCTGTTTCTTGACCTCACATAAATATTTTCATTCTGGGAGGGGCTGGTGAGGTAGCCATAGAGTCATGGTCAAAGACCCAGGGCCCACCCCACTATGCACCCCGTCCATCAAGCCTGGGCCAGGCAGGTCAGCCTCCCCCAGGTCTCACCTATATCTCTCTCTTCCCAGGTCTTCAAGCAGCTCAGCGTGGTAAGCTCCGGGGACGTGGGCCCTGGGCCTTATTTGGGTCTGGGTTGGGCCTGGGGTGAGGTCAGGAAAGGAGGGTGCCGTCAGCATGACCCCCTCTCCACAGCCTGTGGGCAGCGCGGCCCTGGCCCCCCCGACCCTCAGGAGGGCAACACAGTACCTGGCGAGTGGCCCTGGCAGGCCAGTGTGAGGAGGCAGGGAGTCCACATCTGCAGCGGCTCCCTGGTGGCAGACACCTGGGTCCTCACTGCTGCCCACTGCTTTGAAAAGTGAGTCATGGTTGGGGACAGGCAGGGTCTCTGGCTTTGGGGGTGGATGATTTGTCTCCAAGCCCCGCAAGACTGGCCCCTGCCCCTAGAATAACAATAAAGTACCATTTATTCTCTGGGAGGCCGAGGCGGGTGGATCATTTGAGCTCAGGAGTTCGAGACCAGCCTGAGCAAGAGCGAGACCCCGCCTCTACCAAAAATAGAAAGAAATTAATTGGACAGCTAAAAATATATAGAAAAAATTAGCCAGGCATGGTGGCGCATGCCTGTAGTCCCAGCTACTCGGGAGGCTGAGGCAGAAGGATCACTTGAGCCCAGGAGTTTGAGGTGGCTGTGAGCTAGGCTGACGCCATGGCACTCTAGTCCAGGCAACAGAGTGAGACTCTGTCTCAAAAAAAAAAAAAAAAAAAAAAAAATACCATTTATTGAGAATCATACTATCAAGTTAATCTTAACAAAAACCTTTCACAGTAGAAGCTTTACAAATGAGAAAACTGAGATCAAGAGGAGAGAAGGACCCATCTTCCCCCTGTGTTATCTCCCACGGTGTCACTGTCTCCCCTTGCACTCAACAGCCTGGGCCTGGTCCTTCCCCTTCCAGGGCGGCAACAACAGAACTGAACTCCTGGTCAGTCGTCCTGGGTTCTGTGCAGCGTGAGGAGCTGGGCCCAGGGGCTGAGGAGGTGGGAGTGACTGCCCTGCAGCTGCCCAGGGCCTATAACCACTACAGCCAGGGCTCAGACCTGGCCCTGCTGCGGCTTGCCCACCCCACAACCCACACACCCCTCTGCCTGCCCCAACCTGCCCATCGCTTCCCCTTTGGAACCTCTTGCTGGGCCACTGGTTGGGATCAGGATACCAGTGACGGTAAGTGCTGTCCCAGACAGAAGCCCAGAGAGGCATTCTGCTTGCCCAAGGTCACACAGTATCAGCTCCCTTGCCTCCCAGAGCCCAGACTCTGGCCCCCGCCCTTCTCTTTTACCAGCTCCCGGGACCCTGCGGAATCTGCGCCTGCGCCTAATCAGCCGCCCCACATGTAACTGTCTCTACAACCGCCTGCACCAACGGCCGCTGGCCAGCCCGGCCCGGCCTGGGATGCTGTGTGGGGGTGCCCAGCCTGGGGTGCAGGGGCCCTGTCAGGTCTGATGGGGAGGAAAGGGGAAGGGAGCAGAAGGGGAGGGGCCCAGCCTTGGGCTGGGGGCTCGACCCACGGCGAGGGGTGGAAGGGCTGCAGTCAGAGGGTCATCTGCACAAGGCTGGGATTCAGGTGTCTGTCTTTGGCTCTGCTGCCCGGCTCCAGGGAGATTCCGGGGGTCCTGTGCTGTGCCGAGAGCCTGATGGACGCTGGGTTCAGGCTGGGATCATCAGCTTTGCGTCAAGCTGTGCCCAGGAGGACACCCCTGTGCTGCTGACTGACATGGCTGCTCACAGCTCCTGGCTGCAGGCTCGAGCTCAGGGGGCAACCTTCCTGGCCCAGAACCCAGAGACCCCGGAGACAAGTGATGAGGACAGCTGTGTAGGTATGAGCAGGGGGTGCTGGGAGTGGGACATGTAGGTGGAAGCCACAGTGAAATAAACATCAGTTGAGAGTAGTGATACAGGGTGTCCACAAGCTGCCAAGGCCTAACGAGGACGCTATTAAGGCCCCTTTCAGCCCCTGAGATGGGAACAGTCCCAATAGGGCTGAGAGACACAGATGCTTTGGAACTTCACAGGTTTCGAGTTTAGGTAAGAGGAATCTCTGAAACCTGACTGAAGGATTTGGGGGAAGCTACAAGCTTCCAGGCAGGGAGCCAGTGAGACTGGACAGGGCAGGGCTCCCAATCAGAATTCTGGCATTAAGTGACTGACATGCAAATCCAATGCAAAGTAAATTCTGGGACGGAAGTTATGTCTTGATGGTAAGAGAAGCATTAATGAGCCAGGAATACTGGAGCCAGTCCCAGCCTGGAGGGTACAGACGGGTGGGGCAAGGGAGTTGTGAGTAGGACCATCCATGAGGCTGGGATGGGGTCCTGCGAGACCATCTGGGTTAAAAGCTCAGGCCCTGGCTTTTGAATCCCAGGTCTGCTCCTTGCCTGTGGTTACAGAGCTAGAAAGTCACTTAATCTCTCTGGAGCTTTCGTTACCTTCAGTAATGAGGGTAAAAAAATTAAGGATATTGGGAGGATAGAATAGAAAATAGGAAGTGTTTACTTAGCACAGGGCCTGGCACACAGTGAACACTTAACAAGAAGTCAGATGATGTAATGCATCTGTTTCAGCCTGTGGGTCCTTGAGGAAAGAAGGACCCCAAGCAGGAGCTCCTTCCCCATGGCCCTGGGATGCCAGGCTGAAGCACCAGGGGAAGCTAGCCTGTGGCGGAGCCCTGGTGTCAGAGGAAGTGGTGCTGACTGCTGCCCACTGCTTCATCGGGTGAGCCCTGTATCCCTCTCCTTTGTGCCCCCTGCCCCTGGTGGCAGCTTTGTCACCCAGTGCTGTCAATGCTGCCTCTACACAGACGCCAGACCCCGGAGGAGTGGAGTGTAGGGCTGGGGACCAGACCAGAGGAGTGGGGCCTGAAGCAACTCATCCTACATGGCGCCTATACCCACCCAGAGGGGGGCTATGATGTGGCCCTCCTGCTACTGGCCCAGCCCGTGGAACTGGGCCCTGATCTGCGGCCCCTCTGCCTGCCCTACGCTGACCACCACCTGCCTGATGGGGAACGCGGCTGGGTCCTAGGGCTGGCCCGCCAAGGAGCAGGTATGTAGGACCAGGGCCACTGGGAGCTCTCCATCCAGCCTAAAGGCTGCTAGGGCAGCCGGATCTTTTCCCTTGCCCTACAGGAATCAGCTCCCCTCAGACAGTGCCCGTGACCCTGCTGGGGCCTAGGGCCTGTAGCCGGCTACACACAGCTCCTGGGGGTGACGGTAGCCCCATTCTACCAGGGATGGTGTGTACCAGTGCAGTGGGTGAGCTGCCCCAATGTGAGGTGAGCTCCAGTCCCCTAAACCTTACCCGACAGACCCCTGGCATCTCCTCACCCTGTAGTTCAAGAAGAGACCTTCTAAGCCAGGTGCGGTGGCTCATGCCTGTAATCCCAGTCACTTGGGGGTGGGGCTGAGGTGGGAAAATCGCTCGAGTTCAGGAGTATGAGACTAGCCTGGGCAATATAGCAAGATCCCATCTCTAGAAATATTTTCTTTTAATTAGTTGGGCATGGAGACACACACCTACAGTCCTAGCTACACGGTAGGATGAGGCAGGGGGATCAGTTCAAAGTTGCAGTGTGCTATAATCATGCCACTGTACTCCAGCCTGGGCAACAGAGCAAGACCCCGTCTCTAAAAAAACAAAAACAAAAAGAGACAAAGACACCTGCCAGGATTGGCCTCCAGCTCTGCCTCTCACTTGAAACTAGGCCTTTTGCTAACTAGCCCCCAAACAGCCAGAGCTTCAGCTCTTAGCCCCTGTGCTGCACCCCACAGCTGCCTAGGAAGAAGTGGAAGTCACCCAGTGTCACCTGACCCTGACAGGGCCTGTCCGGGGCACCACTGGTACATGAGGTGAGGGGCACATGGTTCCTGGCTGGGCTACACAGCTTTGGAGATGCCTGCCAAGGCCCTGCCAAGCCCGCGGTCTTCGCAGCACTCCCGGCCTATGAAGACTGGATCGGCAGTTTGGACTGGCAGGTCTACTTCGCCCAGGAGCCAGAGCCCGAGGCCGAGACTGGAAGCTGCCTGGCTAACATGAGTGTGTGGCCCTGGGGCCTCCCTGCCAAACTTTTCCTCTCCAGACCCCTTCTCTCTCAGTCTAGGGAAAGCACTGTTCTGGCCCACCTCTGGCTGCCCTGGGTGGGGTTCAAATCCTGGTTTTTCTCACTGTGTGACTTGGAGCAGGCTTCTCACTTCTTTGAGCCTCAGCACTCTCCCATCTGTCATGGGGGCCAAGACATATCCTATTCCTTCGAGGGAGGGAGCAAAGTTGAGGATGAAACCAACCCCACTTCTTCTTCCTCTTTCCCTGACAGGCCAACCAGCCAGCTACTGACCGACAACTCTGGGCTGTTCGCAGGACACGAGAACACAGCCAGGCAGTTCCTGCCTCACCGCCCCTGTGCCTTCCCATCCCTGACCCATGTGTGGCTCCAGGCACAGGGGCAGGCCCCAAAGCCCAGGTGGCTGTGGGAAGAAACCTGCCCAGGACCAGATGCCCCCATTCCCCACCCTGCAGGACAGGGATGCCACCTGTGACGCTCCCACACCAGCCTGCTGTTCGATGCAGGCATCCCCAGCTTTCCCTACCCTTCCTCCTCTCAGATACAATCACACCAGGCACATGTTTTGAAAATTTCTTTTTTTGGGGGGAGCAATTTCCTTTTTTTTAAAACTTAAATAAATTGTTACAAAATAGACTTTAAAAAATAAGTTACAAATTGTAGCAAAAGTCTCCCCTTCCACAGGCAACATTCCCACCCATGGCGCTCTGAATCTGCCTCTCCCTGGTGTTGGAATCTGGCTGGTAAGGGTGGCCCAGCATCTTGGCAGAGGCTGGCACCAGGAAGAGCATGGTGACAAAGGCTGGGGGAAGAAGGTCCTTCAAGGACAGGGACATAAGGAATGCCCCACCCCCTTTGTGGGAAAGAAGCCAGAGTTGGGTCCTCTTCACACAAGGAGAGGAAAGAAGAGATGGGGATGCCCAAACTACTCCTGAGCAAAACATGGAGATCAAGCCCCCCCCTAACTGTACCCCCTCCCTAATATTCTGATCTTTGGAGACTTGAAGTTCAGAGGGAGAAGCTGAGGTCTGCAGGCCACTGGGGTGAAGGGTCCAGGAGAGGGGTCGTGGGGGTGGGTGGATGGGGCAAGGACAAGTTCCCTTTGCCCGCCGCTGGTGCCATTGGGGCTCCTGGGGAGAGAGAGAGGAGGTCACTGACTGAGGGGGCAGACCCCGCACAGCTTGTAACCCCCCCACCAGCCCTGTGGGCCACTCCCCCCTGCCCATGCATGGCCCCGGAGGCCTGTATGAGAACCCAGGAACCCTAGGACTCCCAATTATTTCCCCAGCTGTGGCTACCTGACTCCTCACTCATTTCCCTTGAGGTCACAAGAAACCTTTTATCCTGAAAGCCATCCCTTCAGCTCTCAGGGGACTCTCACCCACCATCCCCTCCTTCCCTGACAAGTGCTGGTCAAGAGCCCACCGTCTCAGGTACACCCACCACTGGTGGCTGCTAGATGGAATGGGTCCTTCTCTCTACAGCAAGTGGAGACAGAGCAGGCCCAGGGCTTTCTGAGGGAACAGGCTGCCCCACTCCTCCACAGCCTCATCCTGCAACAGGGCAGGGTGGAGGCCATTCTACATGAGATCCCTCTGATAGAGGATGTGAGACAGGGGCTAATGACTGTTGTTGCTACAGCTGGGCCTGGGCTTCAAAGAAACAATTATCTGTGACTCAGTCCTCCAGGTAAAGGTGCACAGTGGGGGTGAAGGTGGAAAGGGTGGTTTAGTGGGATCCTTAAAAAAAAAAACATGCAGCAGAGGAAGGAGAAGAAAGGGATTGAATAAAGAGAAGAGACGTGGGCAATACTGATAGGAAAGGAACAGAGGTCTAGTTTTCAAGAAAAGAGGAGGAGGGACAGGGAGTTGGGTGCCAACCAGTGACCCAGTTTCTGTGGCCAAGTCAGCAGTGAAGCCATAAAGCCCATGCCCCATTCCTCATTCCCTGGCTCCCTGCCTCCTCTAGGAAAGAAGAGAACCTAGACCAAATCAAAGGCTCCATCTTTTTCTGGAAATCATTACTGGCTGAAGCAGGAGGGTTTCCAGATGTGGTAGCCAGATGGTACCCAGCTACCTGCCCCCCAAACAGAAAGACCATTCCTCTTTGGCTACAGCAAATCTGAGGAGCCCAAGCAGCTGCCCCTCCTGCTGACCACCCCGGACCCCGGCACTGCCCCAACCCACCATGCCATCTGACCTGAGGTGCAGACCTTGGCTGCTGCAAAGGCGGCATCCTCACACTAGTTTTGTCACTCCATATCCAAGCCCCCAGCCGCCTCGAGATCCTCATGACTCTCTCCTCTCATTCCGTGTTCCCCCACCCACCTTGGGGCCTGATTTCATCCTCCACTGTGTGCCCACCTCCTTTTAGGACCCTTCCATCCTTTGCCAGAGCCCGCTCATGCCCCCGTACCAGAGCTGGCCACTGTCCATTCTTCCTGGTGCTGCTGCTGGTGCTGCAGGAAGCTGATTCGGCGGCGGAAGTGGCGGGGACAATGGGGGCAGGTGAAAGGCCCCTCCCGGGGTGCATGGACCCGCCCATGGCCTTCCAGCCGGGCGGCTGTCCGGAAGGCCTTGCCGCAGATACTGCAGCGGTGGCGCTTGGGGTCTGTATGGGTCCTGCCATGGTTCTTAAGAGAAAGCAGGTTGGGTAGAAGTTTGGGGCACAGGGAGCAGGGATACAGTCCTGTGGTGTGGGCCTTCTGGTGGTTCAGCAGGCTGCCAGCATGGCGGTAGGAACGCCCGCACTGGGCGCAGCGGAAAGGCCGCTCCTTGTCTTCAGCCACTGTGGACTTTGCTCCTTGCCCTTCACTAGCTCTCTCAGCATTCTCTCCTGAGGGTCTGGGGGCTTCTGATGGGGCCTCTTGGGCTTTCCCTTGACCAGTGAGACTCACCTTGTCCGCCACAGTCCCAGCTTTGGGACCTCTGGCCTCCTCTGTCTGCGCTGGCACCTGACTATGGCCCCCAGCATGAGTCTGCAGGTGGCTGGCCAGTTCATGGTGGGACTGAAAGGCTTTGCCACAGTCAGGGCAGGCAAAGGTCTGGGCATCTATGTGGTTTTGGCTGCGGCTCTTAGTGGCCACAGGATTCAAGAACTCCTTGGAGCAGAGAAGGCAATAGTGTCGGTCTGTCTTGTGGGTATTTTGGTGGTTCAAGGGGCTAGCCGACTGGCAACAGGTATTGCCACACTGGCTGCAGGAAGAGGGGTGGCTCTCTGGCTGAAGCTGAGAGCTGTTGTCTTCATTTTCCCAGCTATCCACGTGACTCAGACTAGGTCCATTGGACTGGCTGTCACCAAGGTGGCAAGGACTCCTGGGGACACTATCCTCTGACTCACCTGGCTTGGTCAGTACCTGACCCTGAGAAACCCAACCTCCTTCATGATTCACCAGTCCCCTGTCTCTTTGCCACCCATCTGCCTTCCTCATTCCCCAGGACAGTGGCTCTGTGGCTTCTGAATCTACTGCCCTGACAGGGCTCTGACTGTGCTCCCCTGGCCTCACAGCTCTGTCCTCCAGCTGGGGTACTGACTCAACTCCACCTGATCGGCCCCCTAGAACCTGGTCATTGGCCAGGTTCCCCTCATTGCTCTCTGTGCCATTTGCACCTCCCAGACCACTGGCCAGCTCCCGTTCTGTCTTCTCCTCATGCTCTCGCAGGTGCCGCTCCAAAGATCCCCGGCTAGGGAAGCTGTGGCCACAGAGGGCACAGCGCACAGCTGACCGCCGGCACCGTCCAGCCCGCCGCCGCCGACTCTCTGAGTGTAGCCTTTGATGGTCTTTCAGTGCCATGCGGTTGGAGTAGGTCTTCGGGCAGGTGGGGCAGCTGTACTGGCCTGTCTCATGGCTGCGCCGGTGGTTCAGGAGGCTGCCGGCGTGGCGGTAGGTCCGTCCACACTGCCCACACCGGAAAGGCCGATCTTCCCGAGTCAGCTTTCGGGTACCCCCACGCCGCTCAACGTGCACCCGCTGGTGGCTGGCCAGCTGTTTCCGAAGACGGAAGGCCTTCCCACACTCATTGCAGCGGAAACGGCGGGGATCTGCGTGAATGCGCCGGTGGTTTTTGAGGGACATGAGGTTTGAGAAGCCCTTGGAGCAGGCCTGGCAGCCAAAGTGGCCAATCTGGTGGCTCTGCCGGTGGTTGATGAGGCTGCCGGCATGCTTGTAGGACCGGCCACACACCTCGCAGCTGAAGGGTCGCTCACAGCTGGCCTCAGTCTGGCAGCCCTTCTCTGCTGTTTCCAGCCTCGCTTCTGTCTCCTCCCCCTTCACGGTGGTCTCCTCCCATGCCTCTTCTTTTACTCTTGCCACCTCCTCCAGGGGCTCCACTTTAAGTTCTTCCTGCAGCTTGTCTACTTCCGCCAGCCCTGGCCCCTCCTCTGCCATGTTCTGGGGCTCGCTGATGCCTCCTGCCTCTGCGATGGGCCCCAGCTGGGGCTCTGAGCCTTTGCAGCGAGGGTGGTTCCGTAGATGATTACGGTAGGCAGCCAGGTTGGGGTAGCAGCGGGAGCAGACGGGGCAGATGAATTCTCCAGTCTGGTGGATCTTACGGTGGTTCACCAGGCTGCCCCCATGGCGGTAAGTCTTGCCACACTGGTTGCAGCGGAAGGGGCGGGGCTGAGCCTCCAGCAAACTTTCACCACCCTGTTCACAGAGGCTGTCGACCACTGTGGCACCTACTCCCTCTTCAGACTTTGTGTCTCCATCCTCTCCAGAGACAGAGGTCACTGTGCCCTCCAAGACACCATCTGCAACCATCTCTGTGGCATCGCCTGATGCTTCCAAGGGGCTGGGAGCCTTGTCTGTGCTAGTCCCAGAACTTTGACTCTGGTGGTGACGCTCCAGGCTCCCTAGGTCATCGTAGGTCTGACCACAGCAGCCACAGATATGCCCATAACCTGCTCCATCCAGCGCCTCCACCTCCCGCTGCAGCTGATTCAGCAGCTCTGCTTCTGAGAGCTGCAGGGGTGGGCTCTCGGTAGAGGTTGCCTCTACTGCTCCTTCCTCTTCCCCCTCCTCCTCTGAGCCCTCAGTCATGCCAGAGGAGTTGTGAGCCTGACGCCGGTGAAGCCTATAGCCTGCCCGCCCAGGGAAGATCATGCCGCAGAGGCAGCAGAGGAAAGGCTGTGCCGAGGCTGCCTCCCCAGGCCCATGGTTCTGGAAGTGGCTGCGTAGGGCAGGCAGAGAGTCAAACTCCTTTGGGCAGAGGGAGCACTGATAGATGCCTGGTGGGTGGCAGGGCCTGTGGCTCAGCAGGCCAGTGGCATGGGGGAAAGAATGCCCACAGTCAGAACATGTGTGAGCATCCTCAGCCTGCCAGCCAGCAACAGCTTCAGTGGAGTGGGAAGAGGGATGGGGCTGGCCAGTGAGTGGTTTCTGGTCTTTGTCCACCCCAGTGAGGCCATCGCAGAAGCGATTCTCGTTGCTTCCTTCATCACCTGGAATATCCAAGTTGTCAAGGAAACAGGCCTCTTTTCTTTCCAGTCCTTCCTCAGTGCCTCTGTTCTTATCACCCTGGAAACAGGACTCATCACTCTCAAGCCCACACTTGTCCCCTTTAGATTCAGCCTGCAAACAGTCCCTACCACTTTCCCCTTTGGCCCCACAAGGTCTTTCCCCTGAAGGGTTGTGGGGAGAGTCCAGACTCTCATTGTCTTCCAACTCCTGGGCCCAGTTCTTCCCTGACAGGAGTTTGCCTTCTCCCCCAGCACCAGCACTTCCGGCCCGCTTCCAATGCCGCTTGCTCCGCCGCCAACTATGGCGTCGCAAATGGTTCTTCATGGCAGCCATGGTGTGGAAGTGCTTGGCACAGGCCCCACAACTGAAGTCCCCTGTCTGGTGGGTCTGCCTGTGGTTGATAAGGCTACCAGAGTGGCGATAGCTCTTTCCACAGTCTCGGCAGGCAAATGCCCGAGAAGGTGACACCTTGGTATCTGTCTTGCTATTTTCCCCTTCCCTGTGGGTCAGGCCATGATGTTCAAGGCTCTCGGCGTCTTCAAATAACATCCCACAGATGCTACATATCTGTGGTGTTCTCCTATCTGCTACTGGGGGGATATCAGTGGTCTCTTTTTCACGTTTGCACACATGCTCCTGATCTGTGTGGGGGGCTGCCTCTGCTCCCACTGGGTCAGATGGGAGTTCCACCCTGAGGTGGCTGGGAGGACCCTCAGTTCCTGGGTCTGCACTTCGGCGAGCAGCCTTGCAATGTACCCGCACATGGTTGCGCAGAGCCATAAGGTTGGGGTACTTGCGGGGACAGAGTGAGCACTGGTACTCTCCTGTCCGATGGCTGTGGCGATGGTTCACCAGGCTCCCTCGGTGGCGGTAAGCCCGACCACACTCATTGCACTTATAGGGCCGATGGTCCAGCATGGTGGTGGGGACCTCTTTCTCTTTGTGGGCAGTGTCAGCCAACAGCAGGGAAGCTGGCGACACTGATGGCTGACCATCGTCCCCAACTCCTTGCCGGGGTCTGTGGTGAGCCCGCACATGGTTTTTGAGGGCAGCTGCGTTGAACAGCTGCTTAGAACAGATTAAACAGGGATAGACACCTGTCTGGTGGCTCTTTCGATGGTTGATGAGACTCCCCGCATGGCGGTAAGTACGCCCACAGTCCCCACAGCGGAAAGGCCTGTATTCTTCCAGGCCACTGTCCTCGAGCTCCCCAGAAGTGCTGAGTTCCCCGGAGCCATTCAGCAACTGTGTACTATGGTGCTGGTCTGGGCTGCTCTCTTCTATGTGCCCATTGGTGGTGGGAATCCCTTTCCCTTCCCACAGTGGCTCCTGCTTTTCACCCTCATGGGACTGCTGGTGTTCCAGCAATTCCCGGGGGAGCCGGAAAGCACGAGGGCAGTGGGGACAGTGGTAAGGCCGATACTGGGCATGGAGTCGTGAGTGGTTCTTCAGAGCCATGAGGTTAGAGAACTCCTTGAAGCAGATGGCACAAGGGTAGACACCCAGGGTGTGGCTCTGGCGATGGTTGGTGAGGCTCCCAGCATGCTTGTAGGTCTTGCCACACTGACTGCACTTGTACCGCCGCTCCTCCTCAGCAGGAGGGGACTCAGTGGGCTCTTGGCCCCCTGTGAAGTTCACTACTGATTCAGCCAAATACTGTTCCAAATTGCTAAGAAGGCTGCTGGCTGGGGTGGGGAGAGGTGGGACCCTGGCAGAGTTGGTGGCAGGCCCCCAGCCCTCTGCACCCTCCCCAGGATCTGGCTGACTTTCCCAGCCTTCTCTTTGTCCAGTGGGTAGATCTTCCCAAGTACTCGAATCTGCCTTGGGGTCAGGTCCAGACTCACAGTCAGGTGTCTCTTCGGTATGTTTTGTCTGGTTTTCCCAGCCTTCCCCAGGGCCAAGCCTCTGGCCCCAGGAGTCAGTAGGCACCGTCTCACCCTGGAGGCATGGAGTGGCTTCTTTGTGACGTGGGGGTCTGCGCCTGCGGCGGCCCTCAGGAGCATGAGTCCTCATGTGGCTCTTGAGAGCCATGGGATTGGTGAAGTCCTTGCCACAAGTGGTACAGGGGAAAAGGCCAGTCTCGTGGGTCCGGCGGTGGTTGACTAGGCTCCCTGGGTGACGGTAGCCCCGCCCACACTGTTGACAGCGGTAGGGCCTAGGAACGCTGTCAGCCTCCTCACTGTCCTGGTTGGAAGATGGATGGAGCAGTTCTCGG
The DNA here is from genome assembly GCF_000956105.1 of Propithecus coquereli. Classification (NCBI taxonomy): domain Eukaryota; kingdom Metazoa; phylum Chordata; class Mammalia; order Primates; family Indriidae; genus Propithecus; species Propithecus coquereli. The sequence goes on along the minus strand of NW_012152618.1, from coordinate 10,614,295 downwards.
TGCCTTGACAGTTCCGGGAGGCTAGGAAAGTGGCGCTGACAGTCGGAGCAGCTGAGTGAGAGGGGTGTGTCCTCCATGGGGCAACGTGGCAGAAACCTGAAAGTTCAGGAGGAGTAGACAGGTGGCAGCAGCATCTTCCGGTGAAGGGGCCAAGGCCTAGGAAGAGGGGGCAGAGGTCAAAAAGAAGACCTGAATTAACCTTGTCTCTTGGCTCTATGAGCAACAAGTTCATCTGAGGCCACTGAGAGGTTCCCCAAGCATCAATGTCCAGGGACCTGCTTTCTACTACATCTAACCTGGAGGCACCATCATTTAAGGCCGCCCTGTGCATAAGCTCCCCAAAATGGGACATACTTAGGCTTAAGCCATCCCTAGAAGTACAGATAAGGAAACTAAGGGATGAAACCTACTTCTTTTTATTTTTTAAAAATTTTTAATGTCCATCCTAGTTTGTCCTAAAAAACCTACTTCTCATCAGAGATCATGTATTATTATGTTCCTCAGACCAGATCCAAAAAATAATTACTGTCCCTAACCCTGTGCTCTCTATAATTCTGAAACAAACAAAATTTCCTGTGACATCTTAAAAGGAAACCAGAACCTTTTTTAGACCTTTCAACAAGAGAAGTCCAATCCTTCCTCCTTCACCCTTCAGCTAAATAGAGTAGCCTAGAAGCACTTTAAAAGCAGATACTTCTCCAGTTGACAACTGAGGACCTGAGAGGAGAGGTTAGAGGTCCCTTTCAGGGAAAGGGCTAGCTTGTTCCCCTGCCTCCCCTAGTCTTTTCAGCATCGCAAGGTCTCCTTTCCAAAAGACTCTCTTGGCCACTTCCTTTACCTACTTCCCCCAAACCCAAACTATCTTTCATCTTGGAAATCCCATCCCATTTCAAGTTGGACTTTCACTTCATTGCCTACCTTTTTCTCTCCCATGGCTTCTTACCTTACCCTCATCATCCTCTCTCATTTTTTCTTCTAGCCCCTCTCTTAATACTGATGATGATGACAGGAACTCATGCTGAGTATTACCATGTGCCAGGCACTGTGCTAAGTAAAATACATTCTTTGTGTCGCTTAATCCTCACGATACACTGCAATGCCTGTTATCGCAGTTTACACATAGCAAACCCACGGAGGCAGTCTTCATTCCAAAGCCCTTGCTCTCTCAATAGCAGCCCCTCGTGCCACCTCCATCACCTTGTCCTTATCCAACTCTTGACTCTTCATTCCCATGGGACCCCAACACAATTGCTATCCCCGACTCTAAATCCCCTCACTGAACCTGCCCCTCCGAACTCTCACCTCACAGAGTCCCCGTCCATAATCAACCACCAGTGAAGTCCTCTGACCTCACTTATCTCCTCCGCCAATTTCCTCTGAGGACCCTACCTCTCACCGGCTGCCCCTTCTGTTCCCGCCGCGGGCGCGTCCGTTGGGGACCCTGAACGGGAGCGCGCCTGCGCACTGGGACGCTTACCCTAACTGCAGCCGCGCGCCCCAAGGGGTGGCTGTGGGGGGCTCTCGCGCTCCCACACAGGCACACTCAGCCAGGGTTCCCGGGAGGCGGGAGGCGAGGAAAAGACGGAAAGGAGAAGGGGGAGGAGAAAAGAGGTAGAGGAGAGAGGGCGCAGCTGGCACGAGCCAGGAGTCTACCCCCAGCTCCGCGGACACTACACTTCCTATTGTTACTAGGAAACAGGAAGTGTCCTAGGTGCAAAAGCTTCCCCGCGAAACTTCCGCCTTGGGAACACTTCCTGTCCCGCCTTCAAGCAGCCTCTCCACACAGACACACTTCCGGCGCTGGGTTCTAGCTCGGCCTGACTCTGGCTCCGCCCACGTAGGTCACAGAGGTGAGCTTTTACGCACTATCTTAGCCACACTTCCGGCAGGGGCTGCTAAAATCATTTCGGTGCACATTGAATAAGCGCAGAAGGAAGAAAGTATTCTGCAGCCCTGGCCACAGTACTTTGCTGACACTTTCCGGGGGACTCCCTGACTCTTCCCAAGACAGATGGGGGAAGCTTCATTAAATCCACTCCTCGCTATTAAATGAAATGGTGTGGAATATAAGCGGATTTAGGTACTACGAAGCTTGAGCATGGACTTGCTGTCCTCCCACCTTATAGTTCTTGGAAACACTTCCGGTGGCCTGTCCCAGGCTAGGAATAGCCCGGTGTATACCATCAACCTGCCTGGCGTCTCCTTGCCTTAGCACCCCAGAGACCTCTTGCAAGCTATCTCTCCGCCACCATAGGCTGGAGGTTCCCACGTAAATTTTTCCTTCCTCCCTAGCCGGGAAAGCTCCTTTCACTTCCGCTCGCCCGCCCGCCAGCCCCGCCTCCCCTCCCCCCCGCTGGGTCCTAGCGCCGGCCCTTCTCTAGCAGTGTCCCGGGCTCCGTCCGAGGGAGAAGCTGCCGCTGACACCACGGAGCCAGCCTAAGTCCTCTCAGGTAGGAAACGCCTGCAGGAAGCCGCGGGGGCCCCGGATGGCCCCCGCGCGGACACGAGCCAAGCTAGCCTCAGTTTCCCTGTGGGCGCCTAGGGCAGACTGGGTTGGCCCGGCGCGAGCAGCGCGGGCGGGGCAGGTGGTGAGCGGCCCCGGGCGGGCTCCGGGCCCAGCAGGTCCTAGAACCCGCCGGTTGTCTCCGATGGCCGGCTGCTGCAGACGCCTAGGCTTGGCCAGCGCGGCTGCCGACCTTGCGCGGTGCGGGCCCTGGGGTCCTAGAGCCCGCCATGTTGCGAGCTTTTGTCCCAGCTGCGCGGCCTGCCTAGCAAGGTCCCTGGCGCCTGTGGCCCCCCTCCCCGGCCGATGCCCTGGCCACCCCTCCCGCGGTCCTAAAGAACGCCATCTTACAAGTCTTTGTCCCGCATTCGGCCCTCCGTCCATTCATTTGTTCATCCTCTCATTCTTCCTTCATTCCTTCTTGCCAGGTTCTCCGAGGCTACGTTTTCCGAGGGCTTATAACCAGACTAGTTAGCCCAGCGTCCTGCCCTGTAGGGGCTGCCTGCCTAACGGGGGTGCCGACATATAGACGGTTGCAGAGATAGAGGAGCAGTTGCAGGGAGCGAGGAGCGCAGGATTTGTGCAGCCGGCCCCTCATCATTGCCTCAAGTAGGCCCTAACGCCCTTCAAACTCCCACAGGCTTCAGGGGCCCCATTTTACTGATGAGGAAACCGAGGCCCCCCAGCGCCTTAGGGCCCTTATCTCTGCTGCTCATTAAGTACTCCTGAGGGCACTGGGGAAAGAGGGTATTTGAGGGATGTAAAAGAGTTTTCCCATGGGATAAAGCAATCAAGGGCTCCTAAGGAAGAGGGAATTGAATTGCATATGGGGGTGGGAAGTAGCTGGAGCCTAGATCGCTGTTGGGAGGGAGACACTGCTGCTCTAGCTGAGTCTGGAAAGTAGGTTGGGATCAGGTTGTGAACTGACCAGGTTGGAAGCCTAGGAGGTAATTAGCACTCACCTCTGCACGGTTCTGTCAACCACCAGATCTCTCATGGCCTATGAGGCTTGTGTGGTGACTACTTGTTTAAAGATGGGGAGACTGAGATGACTCCTTTTTCACCTTGTCCCTGCCCCAGGGTCCTAGCCTAAGCCTTTTGGGAATTGAATCTCTGCATCCCTGGTGAGACAGCAGAATTTTATCCCCCTCTTAAACCAGTAGTGAAGCAAAGACAGAGTTCCATCACCACAGGAGCGAGCCCACTATGGGACATTGGAGTAACAGCTGGACCTTGTGAACTTGGAAAGGCAGAAAATTTCAGTTAATCAATAGTTATTGGCCAGGCGTGGTGGCTCACGCCTGTAATCCTAGCACTCTGGGAGGCCGAGGCGGGTGGATTGTTTGAGCTCAGGAGTTCAAGACCAGCCTGAGCAAGAGCGAGACCCCGTCTCTACCAAAAATAGAAAGAAATTAATTGGACAGCTAAAAATATATAGAAAAAATTAGCCAAGCATGGTGGCGCATGCCTGTAGTCCCAGCTCCTTGGGAGGCTGAGGCAGTAGGATTGCTTGAGCCCAGGAGTCTGAGGTTGCTGTGAGCTAGGCTGACGCCACGGCACTCACTCTAGCCCGGGCAACAAAGTGAGACTCTGTCTCAAAAAAAAAAAAAAAAAAAGAAAACCCTCTTTGAGGAGGTGACAGGGATCTGAGACACAATGAAATCCAAGAGACAGCTACACAAAGATCCTAGGAGAATAGTTCCGCCAGAGGGAACCGCTAGTGCAAAGGTCCTGAAGTGGGAAGGAATTTGGCTGTTCGAGGAGAAGAAAGAGGGCCAGTACGGGTGGAGACTAGTGAGCCACAGGGTAGGAGTGGGAAGTGAGGTAGGCAGGAGTTCAATGGTTCAGGGCCTTGCTGGTCATGGAAAAGATACTGGTCTTTCTCCTGGGAGCAGTGGGAAGTCTAATGATTTGGCTGATAAACCATGAGTCAATGAAGGCTGGTAGAGAAACGGTTTAGCCCAGGAGCCTGAAGACTTGGGTTTGAGTCCTGTGTGTCCTTGTACAAGTTTTTTCCCTTGTGGGCCTTAATCTCAGCAACTGAAAAAGAGGTATAGTAAAGATTAAAAATGCCTCTCTCCTAGGAGCTTGTGAAGACCTACGGATGTGTGTTTGGTTCCTAAGTGTTGGTTGGAATGATCCAGAGAGTGTGTTTAAAGTCCAGATTCCTGAGTCCTACCTAAAGCTCCCTGAATGATTATTCTGATGCAGGGGGTTCACAGACCTGACTTGCAGAAACATCACTTTAAGGAGTGGTGGGTGGAAGAGGCCTCATAAACGGTGAAGTGAGGAGTTAATGGTGGGGTTTTTGACAGAGGCCTAGCCTACCTGGCCCCCTGTTCACACAGCTGGGCATCTCCTGGGACCAACCTGGCACTCCTTTACCTTTTCCCTTGGGAAGTGCCTTAGGAGGAGGGATTTAACCCTCCAGCTACCTGGCATCTGGTTCACAGGTAGGAAGACTGAGGCCCAGAGCTGGGAAGGGGCAGTATAGAGGCCAGAGCTCAGAACTGATGGGCCAAGCACTCTGAGAGGGAAACAGAGACACAAAGGGTGCCGGCTGTGGTCTCAAGGCAGTTCTGCAGGGATGAGAGAAGATACAGATACAACCTGAGCTCAGGGTTCTTGTCGCTGTGGGATAGCAGACAAGTCTGAGAGGCCTCAGACCACTGAACAAGGGCCCAACAACTTAAGGCAAGTTAAACATCTAGATTTAAGTCCCAGCTGCATGACTGGGTCACTGTGTGACCAGGGGCAAGTCACTTGGCTCTTGGAACCTCAATTTATTCATCTGTAAAATGGGGACATAATCCCTATCTCAGGAAGATACAAGAGAATTAAATAAGGTAGCACACTCAGCAAATTATCTGGCTCTGAGAAGACTCTTAATAATTAAGGGCAGTAATTAAATTATTCTTGTCTCATTTAATCCTCATCCAACCCTGTGAGGTAAGTACTATTATTACTTCCATTTTTTAGATGATAAAACTGAGGTTCTAAGACATATAGTAAATTGCACATGGTCACATCAGCTGGGAAGTGATGGAGGCAAGATTCAAAGCCAGGCAGTTTGACTTCAGAGGCTGTGCACTTGACCACAATGCTATACCATTGTTCTGGACCTCAGTCCCCTTATCTGTGAAAAGGGAATAACAGAGCTTTTCTCATGGTGTTGCCATGAAGGTAAGTGAGTTAATACATGTAAAGAGTTTAGGGTACTTGATTTGGCAAGTGCTCTTTAAATGTGAACTACCGTTTTTATTAAGGTGAAACTTCATTAGGCAAACTCTCCAGAGATGGTATGAAAGGGAGCTGGTGAATGCCTCATCCAGAGGTAGGGAGGGAGGCCCTTGAAACTGTAGGAGGAATTCAACTCATCGGGAAGGTTAGAACTCTAGCCCTTTAACTCACCTTCAAGCCCCAGGATTTAGAGGGAAAAGTGAAATAAGCAAGCTGAGGGTAGAATGGAATTGTGTGGCATTGGGGCCAAAACCCAAAGGGGAGATGCAGAAAGAGCTTCCTGGGGGAAGTAGGGCTTAAACGAAGGATTGGTAGGATTTGGAACAACCAGGAACGACCTGGGAACTTGCATGGTGTGATAGAAGCCATGGAAATTTCTTGAGCAGGGGAGAGGAAACATCACATAGTTCTTTAGAGCAGCAGTCCCCAACCTTTTTGGCACCAGGGACCAGTTTCATGAAAGAAAATTTTTCCACGGATGCAGGTGGGCAGAGGGGCTGGGGGGAGGGGAGGAGGATGGTGTCAGGATGATTCAAGTGCATGACATTTATTGTGCAGTCAAACTGCTCTGCTAATGAGAATCTGTATTTGCAGCCACTCCCCAGCGCTATCATCACCGCCTCAGCTCCACCTCAGATCATCAGGCATCAGATTCTCATAAGGAGCACACAGCCTAGATCCCTTACATGTGCAATTCATGCATTTTAGGGTAGGGTTCCCACTCCTACGAGAATCTAATCCCCCCGTCTGACGGGAGGCAGAGCTTGTGCAGTGATGCCAGCGATGGGGAGCGGCTGTAAATACAGACAAAGCTTCACTGGCTTGCCATCACTCACCTCCTGCTATGTGGCCCAGTTCCTAACAAGACTGGTACTGGTCTGCGGCCAGGGGTTGGGGACTGCAGCTTTAGAGAGAAGACTCTGTCTGCATGGGGGAGTGAGGGGGACAGTGTGTAGGACTGAGGCAGCAGAAGGGTGCTGACTGTAAGGATATAGTCCTTTCCACTCATCCCAGGGGCTCTTGTGTCCTCCCTGGGTTAACCAGGTAAGCTGCTTCTACAGCTTTCCTGGAGTAAGGGGCCTTGAGCCTCTATCTGTATTTCCCCCAGCACCCTCCTGGCTCAGCTCAGCTCCATCTTCCTCCTTAACCCCAATGTCATAACTTAGAAGCCACCAACCCCTGAGGTGTGCAGATGAGGAAACAGGCCTATGAACATGTGCTGATTTCACTGAGGTTTCCTAGTAAGTTATCCACAGGGCTGGAAGTAGAACCTAGGCCTCCTAGCCTCTGTGCACACCTGGCTCCCCCAACTCCCCTAGCAGCAGCTGCCCCACACTCCTTAAGTGGATCTGCCATAATCCTCTTCCCTTCATCCCCCAGGGAGGATGAGCTGGTGTTAAGACTAATGCAGCCATTAATCCTATTTGCTCCCAGCCATGATCCCTAGAAACAGATGGGTAGAGGATGTCTGGGTTCTGGATCAGAAAGTAGGGACCTCAGCTACAGCTGGTATCCCAGGCCACGTTAGAGCAGATACATCAATTATGACTCAGAAAGAGGCTCTGGCTGCTAGCAGTGGCTCAGGCTGCCTCGACAGAGAGTGAGCTCCCCATTACCAGAGTTATGGGAATAGGAGCCCAACAGGGATTCCAGAACACAGGGTGGACCAGGATTCCTGTCTGGGGTGGAGTGCCTTACAGCTGTGTAAGGCCAGGATTCTGTGTGAACAGTTGCTGTCTCTGAGAGCTAACCAACCAGAGAGGAAAAACAAAACATACATGCTGGGGACCTATCACTTCCAGACAGTGCCAACTGCTACATTTAGCCCATTGGCTCCACCCTCTTCTGGTCCCAAGTCTGTCTTCCCTGGGCACTTGGAGACTTTTTCAGGCCTGGCCCACATCTGGGTACCCTCTACATCTGCAGACCCTTCGTCCTGGCACAGTCCTTGGACACTGAGCTGAAGAAGGAAGATGGTGAGACAGATGGAATCTGGGCCTTCTGTGAATGCCAGAGAGTTTGGAAAAGTTCAGAGGTTGAGGGGGTAAGTGTAGGTGGACCCTTTGTGACCCTAGCCTCTTCTCTTAGTGCCTCCGAGGTCACCTGGTCCAACTCTTTTTGTCAATGAGCAGATCAGAGAGGAAACATGAATGCAGGTGTCAGCCCGGAATGCTTGGCAGGAAGGATGTGGGGGTTCTGCGGTTCAGGCTGAGCAGCGCTAAGTAGAAAATGCAGATATCATACCTTCTGACGCCTTAAGAGAGTTTTGGTGAGGAGAGAGGGAGGCCTTGAAGAATTGCAAAGGGATATGGCTTTGGTCTAACTTTGCTTCTCTTGCAGAGAAGCCCCGCCCACCAAGGCGATGGAGGTGGAGGCTGCCGAGGCCCGGTCCCCAGCCCCCGGCTACAAGCGCTCCGGCCGCCGCTATAAGTGCCTGTCGTGTACCAAGACATTTCCAAATGCGCCCAGGGCAGCGCGCCATGCTGCCACACACGGGCCTGCAGACTGCACAGAGGAGGTGGCTGAGGTGAAGCCAAAGCCGGAGACAGAACCCAAGGCAGAGGAAGCCAGTGGGGAGAAGGTGTCAGGTTCAGCGGCTAAGCCTCGGCCCTATGCGTGCCCGCTGTGCCCCAAGGCCTACAAGACGGCACCTGAGCTGCGCAGCCATGGGCGTAGCCACACGGGTGAAAAGCCCTTCCCATGTCCCGAGTGTGGCCGCCATTTCATGCAACCGGTGTGCCTGCGCGTGCACTTGGCCTCACACGCTGGTGAGCTGCCCTTTCGCTGCTCACACTGCCCCAAGGCCTATGGCGCGCTCTCTAAGCTCAAGATCCACCAGCGTGGTCACACAGGCGAGCGGCCCTACGCCTGCGCCGACTGCGGCAAGAGCTTCGCTGACCCCTCGGTGTTCCGCAAGCACCGGCGCACACATGCAGGCCTGCGGCCTTACAGCTGCGAGCGCTGCGGCAAGGCCTACGCTGAGCTCAAGGACCTGCGCAACCACGAGCGGTGAGGGCACCTTCCTGGGGCGGGGGCAACGGCGACTGCTGTGACCAACGGGGCATGGGGTTGAGTCTCAGAGTGGCATGAGCCCATGGGAAGGTGGTGGGGCTGATGGGGCGGAGGGCTGGGCGTGCAGTTGCAGTTGGGGCCCCTGGTTGGATGGGGGCGGGGCAGGCCGGCTTGGGGTGGAGCTCTGAGGACCGGGTGGGGTTAGATTGGCCTAGGTTCCTGGCTTTGAGGTTGAATAGCGGGTCCTTGGTGAAGCCCAGGAGATGTTCCCAGCCTGAAGGTTTCTTACTCTGTGGTGCAGCCCTGTGGCTGTTAAGGGATTGGGCCTAGGCCCCAGGGATGTTCAGGGGGCCCCTAAATTACATCCCAGGCAGGCAACGAGGGGCAGGTTATGGGTCTGTCACCTTCATGCCCGGTTCAACACGCTCCCACAGGTCCCACACAGGTGAGCGGCCCTTCCTCTGCTCCGAGTGTGGGAAGAGCTTCTCCCGCTCGTCCTCACTCACGTGCCACCAGCGTATCCACGCGGCGCAGAAACCCTATCGTTGCCCGGCCTGTGGCAAGGGCTTCACGCAGCTCAGCTCCTACCAGAGCCACGAGCGCACTCACTCTGGCGAGAAGCCCTTCCTGTGCCCGCGGTGTGGCCGCATGTTCTCCGACCCGTCGAGCTTCCGGCGCCATCAGCGGGCTCACGAGGGCGTGAAGCCCTACCGCTGCGAGAAGTGCGGCAAGGACTTCCGGCAGCCGGCAGACCTGGCCATGCACCGGCGGGTGCACACGGGCGACCGACCGTTCAAGTGCCTGCAGTGTGACAAGACGTTTGTGGCGTCCTGGGACCTCAAGCGGCACGCTCTGGTGCACTCAGGCCAGCGACCCTTCCGCTGTGAGGAGTGCGGGCGGGCCTTCGCCGAGCGTGCTAGTCTCACGAAGCACAGCCGGGTGCACTCGGGTGAGCGCCCCTTCCATTGCAACGCCTGTGGAAAATCCTTCGTGGTGTCATCAAGCCTGAGGAAGCACGAGCGGACCCATCGAAGCAGCGAGGCCGCAGGGGCTCCCCCACAACAGGAGCTGGTAGTGGGGTTGGCGCTGCCTGTGGGTGTGGCGGGTGAGGGCTCAGCCACCTCAGCAGCAGGGGCTGGGCTAGGGGAACCTCCTGCAGGACTGCTAGGGCTGCCCCCGGAGTCTGGGGGTGTAATGGCTACACAGTGGCAAGTAGTGGGCATGACAGTGGAGCACGTGGAGTGCCAGGAGGCTGGTATTGGGGAGGCTGCTGGTGCCCTGGGAGGGACAGGCGAGGTGGGGGGTGAGGAGGTTGACGAGAAGCCCCCACAGTTTGTGTGCCGCGAGTGCAAGGAGACCTTCTCCACACTGACACTGCTGCGGCGGCATGAGCGGTCACACCCGGAGCTCCGGCCCTTTCCCTGCACCCAGTGCGGAAAGAGCTTCTCAGACCGGGCTGGGCTGCGCAAGCACAGCCGTACCCACAGCTCTGTGCGCCCCTACACCTGCTCCCACTGTCCCAAGGCTTTCTTGAGTGCCAGCGACTTGCGCAAGCATGAACGCACCCACCCTGTGCCCATCGGAACCCCCACACCCCTGGAGCCCCTTGTGGCTTTGCTAGGAATGCCTGAAGAGGGGCCGGCCTGAAGCCCATGCCCCCCAGTCCACCACACTTCCAGGAGCCCAGCACCCATGGGGTACCTCCTGAGCCTCCTTTTGCCCCAGCTCACTCTTGAGACTCCAGATCCTTGCCCCTGGGCAACTAGCTTACCTGTTGCTCAGCTAAGATAGCTGGGGACGGTGGAATCTGGCAGCAGCTGTGAGAGACTTGATTCTCTCTGAGCAACACTCATTAAAGCTTTCACTTTGGCACTAGCTTGTCTCTGTGTTCTGGTTGGGGGTAACAGGGTTGAGGGGTGGGCATCAGATAGGGTTCAGTGGAGACCCCTGGATGGGCAGATTAGAAACTGGAAGGGGCCAGGCACGATGGCTCACGCCTGTAATCCTAGCACTCTGGGAGGCTGAGGCAGGCGGATCATTTGAGCTCAGGAGTTCGAGACCAACCTGAGCAAGAGGGAGACCCCGTCTCTACTAAAAAAATAGAAAGAAATTAGTTGGACAACTAAAAATATATATATGAAAAATTAGCCGGGCATGGTGGCACATGCCTGTAGTCCCAGCTACTCGGGAGGCTGAGGCAGTAGGATCGCTTGAGCCCAGGAGTTTGAGGTTGCTGTGAGCTAGGCTGACGCCACGGCACTCTAGCCTGGGCAGGCAACAGAGTGAGACTCTGTCTCCAAAAAAAAAAAAAAAAGAAAGAAACTGGAAGGGCCTTTGGATACATTGTTTTCCAAAGTATGTTTGGGAATGTCTTGTGACAGAGGGTTCCATGGCCAGGTAAGTACAGGACATTCCCTGTGCCCTTCTTGGGAATTCTTGATCAAAAATGTGTTGCAGGTATCGATAAGTCCTGCAATGCACAAATCTATTTAGTTTTGTTTAGCTCATACTTATTTGACCATGGAAACCTTTTATTGAGTAGTTCTACTTTTTTTTTTTTGACAGGGTCTTGCTGTGTTGCCCCGGCTAGAGTGCAGTGGCCTCATTATAGCTCACTGCAACCTCAAACTCCTGGGCTCAAGCAATCCTCCTGCCTCAGCCTCCTGAGTAGCTGGGACTACAGCCATGCACCACAATGCCCAGCTAAGTTTTCTATTTTGTTTAGAGACAGAGGTCTCACTTGCCCAGGCTGGTCTAGAACTCCTAACCTCAAGCAATCCTCCCACCTGGGCCTCCCAAAGTGCTAGTGATTCACCTGTACTACTTCTATCTTTTTATAGACAATGAACTGAGGCTAAAATTAGTATCTTAGCCAGGCATCGTGGTGCAAACTGGGAGAAACACTTGAACTCAAGATTTTGACATTGCCGTGAGTTATGATCAGGCCACTGCACTCCAGCCTAGGCAACACAGTGAGACTCTTGTCTTTAAAAAAAAAAAAAGCACCTTTCCTGTATGCTGCAATAACAAATTTGAAAATATTCTTGGACAAAAAAGGATTCCCATTCACAACAATAAGACCCATAGACTATAAAGGAATAAACGTCACAAAAAATGATCAAAACCTACATGAAGAAAATGGTCTTATCTCTGGCCTGAGGGCTATGAGATAAGACCCAAGTAAATGGAGACATATGCCACGCACCTCAATGGAAAGGCTCATTTGTAAAAGACGTGGATTCTCCCCAGTTTAATCCTTAAATTCATTGCCTTCCCAAAGGATTATTTAATAAGCTTGAAAATTCAACGTTTGTATGCAATATAATTTTTTTAAAACAGTAGAGGAGTTGTGTTTGACATACTAGATAATCAAACAGCAAAGCACTGGGGGAAAAAATTTACTTACTGGCACAAATGAATTAATTGGTGGGGTAGAGAGAGGGGTCAAAAACAGCCCTGAAGGCCGGGCGCGGTGGCTCACGCCTGTAATCCTAGCACTCTGGGAGGCCGAGG
>NW_012152618.1:10596981-10597991 GCF_000956105.1 Propithecus coquereli | reverse complement strand
TGAGTAGAGTGCAGTGGCATCATCATAGCTCACAGCAACCTCAAACTCCTGGGCTCAAGCAATCCTTCTGCCTCAGCCTCCTGAGTAGCTGGGAGTACAGGCCTGCACCAGGATGCCCAGCTAATTTTTCTATTTTTAGTAGAGATGGGAATCTCGCTTTTGCTCAGGCTGGTCTTGAACTCCTAACCTCAAGTGGTCCTCCCACCTCAGCCTCCCAGAGTGCTAGGATTACAGGCATGAGCCACCACACCCTGCCCATACCACACTGTTCTAATTATTACTGTAGCTTCATAGTAAGTTTTAAAATCAGGACCCATAAGTCCTTCCACTTGTTCTTCTATTTCAAGACTATTTTAGTTTTTCTGGATCCCTTGCATTTCCATATGGATTTTAGGATCAGCTTGTTAATTTTTGCCTCCCCCCACAAAAAAAGCTCTGCCTAGCTGGGATTTTGATGGAGATTGCATTGAATCAATTGATCAATTTGAATAGTGCCATCTTTACAACATTAAATTTTTTGAGCTATGGACATGGGATATTTTTTCATTTATTTAGATCTTTCATTTCTTTCAAAAAAGTTTTATAGTTTTCAGTGTATAAATCTTACACTTCTTTTGTTAAATTTATATCTAAGTATTTTATTCCTTTTGTTGCTATTATAAATGCATAGTTTTCTTTATTTCAGTTTAGATTTTTCATTGCTAGTGATCAGAAATACAATATATTTTAGTACATTATTCTTGTATTCTACAACCTTGCTGAACTTATTTATTAGCTCTAATAGTTTTATATGTGTGAATTACTGGGATTTTCTATATACAAGATCATACTATCTGTAAATAGAGAGTTTAATTCTTCCTTTCCAATCTGGATGTCTTTTGTTTCTTTTTCTTATCTAATTTCCCAGACTAGAACTTTCAGCATAATGTTAAGTAGAGGTGGTGGAAGCAGACATCCTTGTTTTGTTCCTGATCGCAGGGGAAAAGCAGTCAATCTTTCGCCATTAAGTA
>NW_012152618.1:10593418-10596676 GCF_000956105.1 Propithecus coquereli | reverse complement strand
AAAAAAAAAAAAAAAAAAGAAAATAAACAGCCCTGAATATTTCTATGAATTGAGCTTATGATAAAGGCAATTGTCCATATCGGTGGGAAAAGGGTAGACAAAGAACTTTCCAGTTGTATCCATACTCTGGAAGCTTATACAACTTTTAAAATAATTTTTCAAAGACCAAAAATGAGGCCCCACATTTAGTGTAAATTGGTACAGACTCTTGGGAAGGTAATTTGATTATACTTATCAAAAAGTTAAATGCACATACCCTTTGACCCACAGCATACTTCAGAATCTATACCATAGATTTCTTTTTTCACTTTTATAGCAAAATTGAAGTTAGAAGAATGTTCAGTGCAGCAAACTTTGTGATAACATTTGGGGGAATGGCTGGGCATGGTAGCTCACACCTGTAATCCTAGCACTTTGGGAAGCCACAATGGGAGGATCGCTTGAGCCCAGGAGTTCAAGACCAGCTTGAGCAACATAGCAAGACCCTGTCTCTACAAAAAATTTAAAAATTAGTCGGGCATGGTGGTGTGTGCCTGTAGTCCCAGCTACTCGGGAGGCTGAGGCAAGAGGATCACTTGAGCCCAGGAATTTGAGTTTGCAGTGATCTATGGTGATGCCACTGCACTCTTAACCTAGGCAACAGAGTGAGACCCAGTCTCAACAACAACAACAACAACAAAAAAAAAAAACAAAGCAACATATAGGGGAATCCCCTAAATGTCCATTAGCAGAGGACTAATTAAATAAGGCTAGCCACTGTGAAATATCCTTTGCAGCCATTTTTAAAAAGTGAGGCCTATCAATCTATGTAGTTGAAAAGTATCCAAAAATACATCAAGTGAAAACAAAGCACAAAGCTGTGTGGTTAGTATACTCCCCTTTGGGCCAAATTACACATAAGTGCTCAAATTCTCATAGAATATTTCTGGGATACTCAAGAACCGATTATGGGTTATAAATTCCAGCTACTAGGACCTTTCCCACTTATAAGGTGAAACAAAGCCAAAGGCTACAGAAGCTCCTTTTTGTGTTCTTATCTCAAGACTTGGGGGCCACCAAGTTGGCAGCATCAGGGAGTGACCAGTGGGTAGTCCATCTCCAGGCTCATGTGCCAGTCATGGGGGACATTGCAGCAGTCGTCATAGCCCAGAACTGGTACACCAGATGGTCAGCACCAAGAGCGGAAATAGCAGGCTTCCCCTTGGTGGCAGGGGCCTCAGCGTTGTCGTGCTCAGGCCCTCGGACACTAGCTTTAGAAGGGTTCTTCACTCCTGGACTCCATAGCAGAACAAGGGCCACATGGCAAGAGCAGGGGTTAGGGTATTATGGCTGCATGAAGAGGGCATCAATTTGGCCTAGGACACTTACTGCTCATCCTTCTTCTCAGAGCAGAACAAGCACTGACTCACTCTAGGCCTCCCCCAGGTTGGGACCAAAGTCTGATGTGGTCCAGGAAAGAAACAGACCAGACTGGAAGACTGGAAGTAGGGGTACTCTGGTTACTACCGACATGCACTGTGACCTTGAACAAGATTGTTTATTTTGGGAATGGGGGAAGCTCTTTTAAAAATTAGCACAAAAATACCATACATGCTAAGCAACAGATACCCCTGGGTGTCTACCTACAATTAAGGAAAAAGGAGGTCCCATGGATGTTCAGAAGGGATCCACAACCCTTTCTGGGACCAGAGAACCCATCCTTTGGTCTCCCTTCTCTGATAACTCAGGCATCCCATAACCCACCCAGTTTGTGCTCCCTGAGGACCTATATAGTCTGACTTTTTAGAAAATTATTTTAACAGCTGTATTAAAATATAGTTCACATACCATACAATTAACACATTTAAAATGTATATTCAGTGGTTTTTAGTATATTCACAGGGTATGCAACTATCACAATCCAATTCTAGAATATTTTCATCCCCCTAAAAGAAACTCCATATCATTAGCTGTCACTCCCTATTTCCCCTCTGCCAAAACCCCTCAGCCCTAATCAGTCACTGATCTACTTTCTGTCTCTATAGATTTGCCTGTTCTGGGCATTTCATGTAAATGGAATCATAAAATATTTGGTCTTTTGTGACTGGCTTCTTTCATTTAGCATTATGTTTTCAAGGTTCATTCACTGTGTAGCTTGTATCAGTATTTCCTTTCTTTTATTGTCAAATCATCCATTGTGTGGATATACCACATATTGTTTATCAATTCATCAGTTGATGGACATCTGGGTTGTTTCCATTTTTTGGCTATTCTAAGTAATGCTGCTATGAACATTCATGTACAGATTTTTGTGTGGACATGTTTTCAGTTCTCTCAAGTATAAATGAAGGAGTGGAATTGCTGGGTCAAATGGTAACTCCATGTTTAACCACGTAAAGAACCGTCAGGCTCTTTTCCAAACTGCCTGCACCATTTTACATTCTCGTCAACAGGGTATGAGGGTTTCAATTTCTCCATATCCTCACCAACACTTGCTATCTGTCTTTCTTATACCCATCCTACTGGGTGTGAAGTTGTAGTTTTAGTTTGCATTTCCCTGATGGCAAATGATGTTGAGCATCTTTTCATGTATTTATTGGCCACATTGTCTGTGGAGAAATGTCTATTCAAGTCCTTTATCCATTTTTAAATTGGGTTGTCTTTTTGCTGTTGAGTGGTAAGAGTTCTTTATATATTCTACATATAAGTTCCTTATGATTTGCAAAAATTCTATCCCATTGTGTGGATTGCCTTTTCACTTTCTTGAGGGTGCTGTTTGAAGCACAAAAGTGTTTAATTTTGATTATGTCCATTTCTCTATCTTTTGTTGCTTGTGCTTTGGGTGCCATATCTAAGAAACCATTTCCTAATCTAAGATTGTGAAGATTTATGCCTATGTTTTCATCTAAGAGTTTTATAGCTAAAAGTCTGATAAATATTTATAAAGTTTATAACTTAGTTATAAATTTATAAAAGCTTTATAAACTATAAACCTTTTATAGCTGAAAGCTCTTACATTTAGGGCTTTGATCCATTTTGAGTTAATTTTTGTATATGGTTTGAGGTGGGGATCCAACTTCATTCTTTAGCATGTGGATACCCAATTAGCACAGCAGCATTTGTTGAAAAGACTATTCTTTCTCCATTGAATTGTCCTGACACCCTTGTTGAAAATAAACTGACTGTAAACATGAGGGTTTATTTCTGGGCTCTCAATTTTATTCTGTGGATATATTTCTTATGCCAGTACTACATGGTCTTTTTTTTTTTTTTTTTTTT
>NW_012152618.1:10588134-10593368 GCF_000956105.1 Propithecus coquereli | reverse complement strand
GAGTAGCTGGGACTACAGGCATGCGCCACCATGCCTGGCTAGTTTTTTCTATATATTTTTAGTTGTCCAATTAATTTCTTTCTATTTTTAGTAGAGATGGGATCTGGCTCTTGCTCAGGTTGGTCTCGAACTCCTGAGCTCAAACAATCCGCCCGTCTTGGCCTCCCAGAGAGCTAGGATTACAGGCGTGAGCCACTGCGCCCAGCCTTAATTTTTTGATAATACATGTTACAGTTTTAGAATAGCTTAGCTATTTACTTGTCCTCTCCACTAGAATATAAACTCCATGAAAGGAGAGGCCTTGTCTGTATTTCACCTCTGTTTCTCTGGCACCTGCCATAATGCCTGGCACATAGGTATTGCTCAATCTTTTATGAATAAATGAATGAGTTAAATGTGGAATGGGGTGATGTGGTATGCTGAATAATGGCCCCCCAAATATATCCACATCCTAATCCCTGGAATCTGTGAAGTTTACTTTATATGGGAAAAGATAGTACCTTTTATGGAAGAAGGGACTCCAAAAATGTGATTAAATTAAGGATCTTGGCCAGGTGTGGTGGCTTACACTTTATATTGCCAGCACTTTGGGAGGCTGAGGAGGGAGGATTGCTTGAAACCAGGAGTTTGAGACCAGCCTCGGCCACATAGTGAGACCTTGTCTCTAAAAAATAAATAAATAAATAAGAAAAATTAGCCAGATATGGTGGTGTGCACCTGTAGTCCCAGCTACTGGGGAGGCTGAGGCAGGAGGATCGCTTGAGCCCAGGAGTTCAAGGCTGCAGTGAGCTACAGTCATGCCACTACACCCCATCCTGGGAAACAGAGTGAGACCCTGTCATTCATTCATTCATTCATTCATTCTTAAATAAATAATCTTGAGATGGGGAGCTTATCCCATATTATCTGGGTGGGCCCTAAGTAATTGCAAGGGTCCTCAGTCAGATGAAGGATGCAGGAAGAGTAAGAGTCAGAGGAGAAGGTGGTGTGATTACAGAAGCTGAGACTGGGTTGATGTGCTTTTTCCAATGGAGGATGGGGCCACCAGCCAAGAAATACAGGCTGCCATTAGAAGCTGAAAAAGGTAAAAAAAAAAAAAAATGGACTTTCCATCACAGCCACTAACAGGAAACATCCCTGCTGACACCATGACTTTAGCTCAATAAAACTGATTTTGGATTTCTGGCCTCCAGAACTGTAAGAGAATAAATGTGTGTAGTTTTAAGTCACTAATTTCAAAATAACTTGTTATATCAGTAATAGGAAAGTAATGTAGTTGCGATGAGTTAATGCTTCTACTGTGTGGCTGCAACTGCTGGTGGTCTCGCAGTATTCATTCCCCCTCCACTAGAGTAACCAAACTCTCATCTGGGCAAAAAGCTACTCAGTGTCAAGAGTGTGTTTCTCAACAACACTCAGCTGGATGTGGCCATGTGGTTACATTCTGATTAACGGGATTAAAGCAGAAATGGTTTGTACAACTTCTGAATCATGCAATTTAGGGGAAAGGACAAGTCATCCCCTTTACTCTTCTGCCTGCACAAGGGCCAGACTGTGGAAGTGGTGGTGAATCATCTTGGACCTCATGGGTGAGGGCAATGCCCTAGGGATAGAGCAGCAACAAGACAAAAAGAACCTGGCTCCTGATGACTCCGTGGAGAGACCTACCATACTAACTCAGAATTTTATATGAGAGAAATAAGCTCCTATCTCATTTAAGCCACAGTTAATTTAGGTCTCTGTTATATGCAGCTGTACCCATACACATACTAATACAGAATTTTCACTCATTACCTGTTACATTGAGGTTGCTTGCAAGTGTGGGCATTAAGGCCAGTTTGGGCTTTGCTCTTTTTTTTTTTAACTTTTGGACAGCTCCTTTGTAAGGTGCCAATGTGGTCTTTAGGATCCGTGAGGCTGATATTTACTAGGCACCAAGTTGATGTTAGAAGGTATGGGGCGCCATCTCCCAGGATGTATTTCTAGCTCCCATGAGCAGCTGCCAGTAGTTGCCAAGAGCAAGCAAAAATCAAGAAGGCTCACTGGATAGGACCTGAGGGTAGGCATCACTGAACAGGGGTAAAAGTCTCAGACCCCATAAGCTCACCATAGTTCATTATGGTATGCCAATTGTCATGTTGATAGGAAAGAGAACGGATTAGAGGGGCCTCCGAGATACATAGGGAAATTTCATCAATCAGATTGGATCAAGTTATGCTGCAGTAACAACCTAAAACTCTCAGAGGCTCACAACAACAAATGTTTATTTATCACTCATATTCCACGTCCTCTATGGCACAGCTGTGGTTCTGTTCTATGCCATTCTTATTCCTGAATCCAGTTTGGTCTTGCTCTGTCACCGAGGCCGGAGTGCAGTGCCACAATCACAGCTTACTGCAACCTCAAATTCCTGGGCTCAAACAATCCTCCTGCCTCAGTCTCCTGAATAGCTGGGACTATAGGCACACACCACCTCGCCTGGATAATTTTTAAAACTTTTTTTTTTTTTTTAGAGATGGGGTCTCACTGTGTTGCCCAGGCTGGTTTTGAACTCCTGAGCTCAAACGATCCGCCCGCCTCGGCCTCCCAGAGTGCTAGGATTACAGGCGTGACCCACTACACCCGGCCCATGGCTTTTGTTCTTTATTCTATTAATATTCTGTATTACATTAATTGGTTTTTGGATGTTAAACCAATCTTGCATTTCTGGGATAAATCTCACTTAGGCATGCTGTATAATCCTTTTATATATTGCTGGGCTTCATTTGCTAGTATTTTGTTGAGGACTTTTGCATCTATATTCATAAGAATATTGATCTGTAATATTCTTTTCTTGTGATGTCTTTGTCCAGTTTTTTATCTGGGTAATGTGCAGACAGTCTGATATCTGGCCTCGCATTTTTTCTGCCCCAACTTCCCTTCCCTTTCCAGTTCCCTACCAGGCTGTCCCAGGTAGTGAATGGATCTGGGAAATGCAAAACCACAGGCTCTGCTACCAGAGAAAGCACTGGTGGTGTCAACCCTAAGTCTGTACTGTGGACTGTGGTCATCATCCCCTCCCCCGGCAAATGAACCCCTCCCCTGGAGCCTGCCTTCCTTTCAGTCCCTACCCCAGCCTGATCTCATCTCCTACCTACTCCCTCCACGCTGCAGGCTCCAGCCATGATAGCCTCAGGGCCTTGGCATTTGCTGTTCTCTGGGGATGGGATGGAACCCATTGTCCTAGATTTGTTCATGATGCCCTTTCTCTTCATTCAAGTCTCAGGTCAAATGTCACTCTATGAGGTTTCTATTGCTGCATGGTAAATTACCACAAATTTAGCAGCTTAAAACAACACCCATTTATTATCTCATACATAGTTCTGTAGGTCAGAAGTTCAGGCAGACTCAGCTGAGTACTCTTTTAGGGTTTCACAAGGCTAAGTCAAGGTGCCAGCCAACCTGGGCTCTTATCTGGAGAATCTGGTATAGAATTCGCTTCCAGGCTGATCCACGTTATTAACAGAATTCAGCTCCATTTGACTAGGACTGAGGTCCCTGTTTCTTTGCTGGCTGTCAGTCAGAGGTTGTTCTGAGCTTCTAGAGGACATGTACCTTCCTTGGCTGGGGACCCTCCATCAAGCCCTTTTCCTGCTTCAAATTTCTCTGACTTCTCATTCTGTCTTCTGTTGCTAGCTGGAGAAACTTCTCTGCTTTTAAGAGCTCATGTGATTACACTGAGCCCACCTGAATAATCCAAGATAATCTTCCTATTTTAACCTTCATTAACCTTAATTAGTAACCTTAATTATATCTGCAAAGTCCCTTTTGCCATGTAAGGTAATATATTCATAGGGATTAGAGCACAGAATATTCAGGGGCTGTTATTTTGCCTACCACAGTTCACCCTCTAGCCCTCAAAGATTCACATCTGGCCAGGTATGGTGGCTCACGCCTGTAATCCTAGCACTTTGGGAGGCTGAGGTGGGAGAATCACTTGAACCCAGTGTAGGGGCCGTCCCTGGGCAAAATTGGCTTAAGCCCAGAGTCAGCGAAACTGGGTGTGCTCTCCTTGGCGCCAGAGGTCAATAGGTCTGGACACGGCCTGGCCTGTTGAACAAACAGAACTATTCCTCATGACAGATAGCTTTATGATAGATAACCAATTGCCTGGGGTCTTGCAAACAAGCCAAGGCATCTCATTGTCCTGCATACGGTAATGAGATAAAGAAGTTAAGATACAAGAAGTTAAGATGCAAACGTCTGCTTCCCTTAAGCAATCGTCTGGAAGGACTGAAAATGTATTTTTCTCAGGGCGCCCAAGGTAGTCACGTGCCAGGAAGTAGCTGCCGGACATAGAAAAAGTATATAATAAAGCGACTGGTAGAATTGTCTACTGCAGTCTTGTATGTCCTTGTGTGTGTCTGTGTGTTTCTTTCTGTGTCCATCCCCCGTTCTGCAATCCGGGCCGCGACACCCAGGAGTAAAAGCCTGCAGTGTGCTATGATGATGCTACTGCACCCTACCCTAGGCCACAGAGTGAGACCCTGTCTCAAAAGACAGTAAAAACAAAAAATATCATCTCATTACAGCATCAAGTCAAAGCCCTCAACATCTCATCACATCAAAAGTCTCAAATCTTATCATCTAAATCATCTGATGCAAATGAGGCTCTGGGAATAATCCATCCTGAAGCACAATTCTTCCCCATCTGTGGACCTGTGCAACTAAAGAAACAAGTCACATGCTCCCAACATGCAGTGGTGGGATAGGCATAGGATAACAGTTATAGACATTCTGGTTCAAAAGGGGGGAAAATGGAAGAAAAAAAGGAGTCACCAATCCAAATCGATTTCAAAATTTGGCTGGGAAAATTCCTTTAGGTTTCCAGGCCTGGAAATAATCCTCTATGGCTGCAGTCCCCAACGCCTGGGCTATGGCCCGTTACTGGTTCATGGCCTGTTAGGAAATGGGCCGAGCATCACCACCTGAGCTCCTCGCCATCCCCCCCACCCACAACACCCCAGCCCTGTATCCCCAGTCCATGGAAAAATTGTCTTCCATGAAACTGGTCCCTGGTTCCAAAATGTTGGAGACCGCTATGGCTCTTTTCTGCCCTCTTGACTCTCAGTTTTGCCCCTTGGATTAGTCAAATTTCCTAAGAAGCCATTCCCTAACTACCTATTAGAAACAGCCATCTCCAACTCCATATTGTTTTTTGTTAAATCACATTGCTTAATTTTTTTTTTTTTTTT
>NW_012152618.1:10527132-10586609 GCF_000956105.1 Propithecus coquereli | reverse complement strand
AGAGTAACCAAACTCTCATCTGGGCAAAAAGCTACTCAGTGTCAAGAGTGTGTTTCTCAACAACACTCAGCTGGATGTGGCCATGTGGTTACATTCTGATTAACGGGATTAAAGCAGAAATGGTTTGTACAACTTCTGAATCATGCAATTTAGGGGAAAGGACAAGTCATCCCCTTTACTCTTCTGCCTGCACAAGGGCCAGACTGTGGAAGTGGTGGTGAATCATCTTGGACCTCATGGGTGAGGGCAATGCCCTAGGGATAGAGCAGCAACAAGACAAAAAGAACCTGGCTCCTGATGACTCCGTGGAGAGACCTACCATACTAACTCAGAATTTTATATGAGAGAAATAAGCTCCTATCTCATTTAAGCCACAGTTAATTTAGGTCTCTGTTATATGCAGCTGTACCCATACACATACTAATACAGAATTTTCACTCATTACCTGTTACATTGAGGTTGCTTGCAAGTGTGGGCATTAAGGCCAGTTTGGGCTTTGCTCTTTTTTTTTTTAACTTTTGGACAGCTCCTTTGTAAGGTGCCAATGTGGTCTTTAGGATCCGTGAGGCTGATATTTACTAGGCACCAAGCTGATGTTAGAAGGTATGGGGCGCCATCTCCCAGGATGTATTTCTAGCTCCCATGAGCAGCTGCCAGTAGTTGCCAAGAGCAAGCAAAAATCAAGAAGGCTCACTGGATAGGACCTGAGGGTAGGCATCACTGAACAGGGGTAAAAGTCTCAGACCCCATAAGCTCACCATAGTTCATTATGGTATGCCAATTGTCATGTTGATAGGAAAGAGAACGGATTAGAGGGGCCTCCGAGATACATAGGGAAATTTCATCAATCAGATTGGATCAAGTTATGCTGCAGTAACAACCTAAAACTCTCAGAGGCTCACAACAACAAATGTTTATTTATCACTCATATTCCACGTCCTCTATGGCACAGCTGTGGTTCTGTTCTATGCCATTCTTATTCCTGAATCCAGTTTGGTCTTGCTCTGTCACCGAGGCCGGAGTGCAGTGCCACAATCACAGCTTACTGCAACCTCAAATTCCTGGGCTCAAACAATCCTCCTGCCTCAGTCTCCTGAATAGCTGGGACTATAGGCACACACCACCTCGCCTGGATAATTTTTAAAACTTTTTTTTTTTTTTTTAGAGATGGGGTCTCACTGTGTTGCCCAGGCTGGTCTTGAACTCCTGGACTCAAGCGATCCTCCTGCTTCAGTCTCCCAAAGTGCTGGGATTACAAGCATGAGCCACCACTCACAGCCCAACCTGGAACTTTCAATCTCCAGATATAGAAGACAGGAGAGGTGGCAGATCCCACGATGGCTCTTAAAACTTCTGCTTGGAAGTGGCACATGTCATCTCCACTCAAATTCCATTGGTTAATGCAAGCCACATAACCAAACCTGATATCACTGGACTGGGGATATATAATCTTTCCATATGGGAGAGCCCCATATGGAGGGCCAATCAATGATTTCAAACAATTATAAAATCTCCCCCAGTCTGCCCTTTTCATCACAGATATTGCCTTTGCATGTCTTCCACCTGAAAAAAAAATGTATCCCCTTCCCAAGGGAGACCACCCAAATGATCCATCTAATGATAGCATCAGCCTCAAGTCCAGGATCTCTAATAGTCTCTGTAACAGGTCCAGATATAGCTTGTCTTGATCCAGAGACCTATGAACAGAGAGAGAAAGACAGAGAAAAGAGGAGAAGAAGAAAGAAGGAAAAAGGAAGAAGGAAGAAGAAGGAGGAGAAGAAAAAGAAGGAGAAGAGAGGAGAGAGGGAGGGAGAAGAGGGGGAGAGAAGGAGGGGAGAGACAGGGAGAGGGAGAATGATGGGAAGAGAGAGTGGCTATCTTTGCCCCACTCCTCAACACACACATTCAACATACAAAGTAGAACAAGGACAGGAAAACAGTAGTGCACATTCCCGTTCCGAAGAAAGAAAGGGAGACATGCGGCAGTTTCTGGTCCCTAGTAATTCTAAAGTCCTGTTGTGCAGATGCTGAGGAGGACCCCCACCTTTCCCTAGGAGTGGGACTGCTTCCTGAGAATGGCTCCATAGTTCATAGTCCTTGGCTCAGCCCTTCGAGTGGACTATCCTTTCCATCTATTCTCCTTGGCCACATTTGAGAGAACACCGGACGTTATGCCTTGCTGAGGTAGAGTAGCTTTCTCAGTCTCCTTCATGCCCACAGAAATCTGGGGACTCGGAGGCCATATTAAACACTCACAGTCAAAATCCAAGCTGGTGGCTTTTGGCCAGGGGTGGGGGTGGGGGAGCAGTGCATTTCTCTTTAAAACATAGCTTTTTGACTATTTTATTCCAGTCAGATCCATGGGTCAACAGCCACACCCATAATTCTTTTCAGATATGCCTCTCGTGCCTCTTTTTAGACTTAATTGTAGGCAGATTGAGCCTTCTAACTCACTCTTCATCTCTTCTCTCTGAATCATCTTGACTAACTGAAAGGATTTTTGGGGAACCACTTTGACCAGTTTAGAACAAAAGGCACAACAGCCACACACTTGATGTGGCCCTTGCCACAAAGCTGAGTTTTAATCAGACTTCGTTGCTTAAGAGCCTCCTCAATTGTACCTTTCACTGGTTAAAAATGTTGATCACTGGGCCAGGCGCAGTGGCTCACGCCTGTAATCCTAGCACTCTGGGAGGCCAAGGCGGGTGGATCGCTCAATGTCAGGAGTTCGAGACCAGCCTAAGCAAGAGCGAGACCTCCATCTCTACTAAAAATAGAAAGAAATTATCTGGATAACTAAAAATATATAGAAAAAATTAGCCGGGCATGGTGGTGCATGCCTGTAGTCCCAGCTACTCGGGAGGCTGAGGCAGTAGGATTGCTTGAGTCCAGGAGTTTGAGGTTGCTGTGAGCTAGGCTGACGCCACGGCACTCACTCTAGCCTGGGCAAAAGAGTGAGACTCTGTCTCAAAAAAAAAAAAAAAAAAGAAAAATGTTGATCACTTGCCTGGAGTTTCTATATTCTCTTCCATTTCTGCTTAAAAACTGACCAATTATTTTCTGAGTCATCCCTTTCTTCTAGTAACTTGTCAAATGCACCATTAGCAGCCAAGTCATGCTATGAATGTTCTCTTTCCCCACTTTTTTTGCCTAGAGGCCCCAGCTCATTTGGTTATTATTAGAGTCAGTTATTCCCAGCTTACAGCTTAACCAAATGCTTCCCCACTGCAGAACACAAGTTGCCACCTTTCCAACTTCCAAGGATAGTTTCCTCCCCAGCCACTGTTCAGCTCAAAGCCCATGTTACAAAGTTGAGGCTTATTTTCTATTGTAGCAATGGCCCACTTCTGGGTACTAATTCTGTAACTGTTTAAAGTAATTATGATGTGGTAACAACCAACCTACATGTATCAATGGCTCAGGGCAAAAGAGATTTATTTCTTACATCATGTATCATTTGACAGGTGGGTGACAGCCTAGCCTCATGTCATTTTCATTCTGGGTTCCAGGCTGAAAGAGAAGTCTAGATCTGGAAATTGCCAGGCTTGTGGCAGAGGGAAAAGGGAAGGGAAGCTGCCAGTCTACTCGATGGTGCTTAAACCTGTATGAAAGTGGTATTTTATATATCTGCTCACATTCCATTGGCCAAAGCAAGTCCTATAGCCAAGCCTTTTGTAGCAGGGCATGAGTGTATAATGCTCCCACAGTGAGGGGCCTAGTAGAGAAGGGCGGTCAATATCAGCAACAAACATACAATCTGCCACAGAGATGTCAATCCCTGAGCTCATCCACTCCTCCCTTCACCATATACACATGCTCTGCTGCAGTGTTTTGTACCACATAAGGCCGGTTTCCCTTGGGAAGGGGCACACACAGGGGAGCCTGTGAAATCTCCAGAGCATGAGTTCACTTGTCTGCTTGCCTACCAGGTCTGCTCCAAATTTGTTACTCACCTGATCAAAAATCTTCCATGGGTGCCGATAGCCCACAGGAAAAATTCCAACTATTGAGCCTGGCACCTGAGGCCCCACCTGGCCATCTAGCCACCTCTTCCAGGAGATTCTAGACAGCTTCCTGGGTGAGACAGGTGAGCTGCCATGCAGGGGTGGCACATGGACATCAGCTGCACAGATGTGGCATAGTCGATTCTGAAAGTCTCTATCAGATCCTGGTAGGTGTCAGGGATATTGCGATTTCACTGTGAAGGCAGAGGTGAGAGAAGGGATAAAGGCAGCCAGCAGGACGGGATTCTGCTGGAGGAGCAGGCTGCAGGGTACGAGACAGACAATCAGGGAAACCCAGAGACCCTGAGTCCACATCAGTCTTGTCCTGGGGCAGGATCCGCCTGGCCCTGCAGCTTCCCGATCGGGTGGACAACTAGATTGTGAGAACGTGGAACTCTTTCCTATAAGGTCCCTGACGCACTGCCGTTGCCAGTTCCTCCGCACGCAAGGCGTCTTTGGAGGTTTGAGCATGCCCCTTGAGTCCTGTAATCCAACCACTTTTGGGTGCGTCTGCGACTCGCTGAGGCCCCGCCCATATCAGCTTCCTAGACGTAAGTGCTGTTTGAGGCAGAACGCCCTACAGACCAATCCCGTTGCTCTTCAGAGACAACATTTAGGTCCTCGGCCAATCGTTTTCCAGGTGCAACCAAGCCACGCCCATACACTGCTCACCGAGCTGCAGGCGCTCCAGGGCCACTCCAGCACTCCAGGGCCACGGCAGGGGCGCGGCAGGCTGCCGTCCAAGCCTCAGATGGAGGCAGAGCAGAAGGTGACCGGGTCCCACCCTCCTGCCCTGCCTCTAGCCCAGGTCTAGGGGCCCATCCACCATGCACCACGGATATCCAGTCCAGCCCTTCCTCGACTCATGTCACCCCAGCACCCACGCGTGTGCGGCACGGGGCGGCAGGGAGGGCTGGGCAGCCAGGAGCAGCCGTGGTGGCAGCAAAAGCAGGATCAGCAAGGGCCTGTGGGACCGAAAGTGGGACGGGGCTGGGCGGCTGGAACGTGGCTCCCAGACCTTGGGGTCGGAGCCAGGCGCCACCCTACTCCAACCAGGCTTCGCATCCAGGAGCTGGGTTACCCTCTGAAATCAAGTGTCAGGGGACTTGAGCCACATCCCACTCCAGAAATTCAGCATCAGGACTAGGAACACTTAGAAATTTAGTCAGTGCTTGGAGCTCAGGTGCCTTATAGAAAAAAACAGGGGTCAGTTCCTCTGCAACCTCCTTCAGCCAGATAAGCCCTTAGAAACGAGGCGTGCAGATCTGGGTCCCTGGCTCACTATCCGGACACTTATATATAAAAGGCAATGGCTTTTTCTGGTCTCGGGGCCTGGCCTGCTGGTCCCTCTGCCTGGCAACCTCTTCCCCTGCTCCTTCCCACAACTGGCTTCTCCTCACTTAGCATTCCACTCAAATAAATGTCACCCTTTCTGAGACCAGACCTTCCCTGTCCACTGTATCCAAAGCGACAGCCTCAATTAATGACTTTTCCATGGTGTCCCTTCCTCTTGGCCTCAGGAATGCCCACTGATGCCCGCTCACACACCACCCAACCCGTGTCCCGGCCTGGCTTGGTCAGCCTCATTTCTTCAGGGATAGGTACTCACAGTAGTCTTTCTCCAGTGGCAGAACTGAGCCAAGAGCCAGATGTGGGTATCACCCCTCCCCCCATCCTGTGGGAGAGTAGAAGGACAGAGCTAACCTGATGTGGGCACACATCTAGGGCAGTCTGACCCAGCCTGACTGGGCAGGGCCTGGCCCCAGGGATGGCCAAGAGGTGGGAGGCTGGATACTGGAGGTCCTGGGCCAGCCTTTCCAGGAAAACAAATGCACAGGGGTGTCCAACTCTTTTTTTTTTAATTTTTTACAAAACCACATGTCCCAGCCAAACAGGACGCTGCAGGCCCTCCCCTAGACATTATGGCCTGAAGGGGGAGGCCCCCATGAATGAGCAGCTGCCAACCCCAGAAGAACCGTCTGCCCCTCTGCACAGGGGCCAGTGTGAGGAAGGGGATCCAGCTGGAGGCTCTGCCCTGCCCCCCACAGCTGCTGGGAGAGAAGGCCAGGCCCTGGGTCCCTGGTGCTCCCAGTGCCTACAAGGGAAGGAGGGAGAAGAGGGTCTGAGGGGAGGAGGAAAGGCTGGGGCCAGGGGTGGGGCACCCAGGGCAGACCCATAGTATCTCACCAAGAATGTGCGACATTATCCAACCAGTGTGCTGATGGCAATGATGACCGCCAAGATGACGACAGTGACGGACACGCAGATGGCAATCATGACTTTCTTCTGTGGGAGAGGAGGAGTCAGGGAAAATCCCTCAGGGCCACCCGGGGCTGAGGCCAGACCGGGAGGCTCACCTTCCTCGCCTTCTTCTGGTTCTCCAGGGCTATCTTGACGTGTTCCTGCCCGCGCTCCACGTAGTCCGCTGAGCTCAGGATGTTCTTCTCAATCCGGTTGATCATCTCCCCCTACAGAGGACGGGGTGGTTTGCGGAGGTAGGGATGCCTCGGGGTCGGGGGGTCCAGCAGCAGCTTTGCCCACCCAGCCCCAAATGACTGAAAGACACTACAGGCAGGGAAAAAAAACCACTGCATTAACAGAGACAGAGGTAGGACCAGATCTGACACAAGTTCAGACTCCCAAGGATGGCTTCCAGCCCCCTCCTATCTCATAGTCCCTTCTAGCCCTGTTCCCTTGCCCCATACAACTCTATTTGCAGTGGTGGCTTCGAGCTCTGTGCCTCAAATGGCTCATACCTTTCACAGTCGTTCAACTTCTGTCCCCTCACAAATCTGTCTGAATGTACCCATTCTTCTAGGCCTGTCTCCCAGCTGCTGTGAAGCCCTCACGCTCCCTGCCTCCTCCTGGCACCACCAGCCTTCAGGTCCTGGTATTCCTACTGAATGAGATCCCTTCCCAATAACTCCCAGCTGCAAAAGGGCACTGACTTTAGTACAATCGAGGACAGCTTCTCCAGGCAGGGCTAGAAACTCATCTCAACCCAAACAACAAACCCCCACCCCAACCTTGTACAGATTTTAGGAGACAGACTCTCTAAGGGGCATCTTTGGTACTTTTCAAGGTTTAAGGGTGGATTCTGTTGGTGGAGGAGGAGCCAGGGTCAGGGCATACCTGGCACAGGCTCAAGGTGGGGGATGGGGGGATGCCGTGGCCATCTGGGTAGCTGTGGAGGGGGGTACAATTCTAGGGGTATGGCTAAGGATGGAAGTAAGGCTGATACTCATGGCTGGTGTTTCCGACTGAGCATGGTCTCAAGTCTGGCAGCTGCCTGGGGCGCCCACCTGCATCTCCACCTCAGTAGCCAGAAAAGTGAAGATCTCATGAAGCTCACGGATACTGCGTTCAAGCTGCTGGATCTCACTGTGCCTGGCCGAGATCTCATTTAGGGCTTGTCGAGTCACCTGCGTGTCCTTCAGTATCTAGGGGGTGGACAGGAGTGGGGGGAAAGTTTACATGGAGACCAGCAGCAGATCAGAAGTTCCTGGTGAGCTTCTGCGGCAGCCCTCTGGCCTACAACCCGATGAATGACTTCAGGAATGCTAATTAATTCCCTTCTGGGCCTCAGGATGCCCTTAATCAGAAAGGGTCGGGCCTCAGAGAAGATGGGAGGCACAGCAGAGGGAGGTTGGCTGTGACCACTCACATTGGACACAAACACTTCGCTCTGCCCGCTGTCCAGCATCTGTTCCAGCTCCTCGTCAGACACCATTCCAGCATTGGCTGTGAAGGGAAAGGCCAGGCTCAGAGCGGGGTCAGGGTTACCTGACCCCGTGGGCCGGGCACCACCACTCACTGATCTTCAGCTGCCTCCGGATCCGCTCCACATTCTTCTCCCGGTACTCGGACTGCATGGTGTTGCACTTGTTGATGAGCTCCACGAATTGCTGGGACAGGACCCCATGCTGAAGATGGAGAATGCAGGCTGGGCACCCCGGGGGGGCATCCCAGACCCATCTGGGCCTTGGCATCCCCATGGTATGGTAAGCAAATGGTATGAGCTGTTATGAGGCGCCTGCTGCCTTAACCGCCTTTTGATGACCTTGACAGGCTCCCCCATTTCTCTCAGAGTAAAAGCCAAAGCCCTTACCAGGGTCTACCTGGCCTCATGATCTGCTCCTTCACCCATCACCTCTCTGACCTTACCTCCTCCTCCTGACCATTCTTCCTGCCCTCCCTCCCTCCCTCCATCCACAGGGGTCTCCTCACTCCTCCAGACAGAGCCCACACTCCCATCTGGCCTCTGCATTCACTGCTCCTGCCTAGAACCCTCACTCCCCAGAAACACCTGTAAGTCTTTTGTTCAACTGTCACCTGAATGAAGCTTTCTCCACCTAATTTGAATTGCAACCCTACCCTCTCCCAGCACTTTCAATCCCTCTTCCCCTGTTTTTTCCTTAATACTAGTTGCATTCTAAAATAATTTACTTATGTATTATGGTGATTGTTTCTCCCCACCAGCATGTAAGTTCCACGAGGATATGGATCTTTGGTTAACTGCTGTACCCTGAACAGCTCCCCAAGGCACACAGTAGGCATCCAATGTGCATTTGCTGAATTCCGGCTGATGCCAACCTTGCTGCTTAGACTAGAAGTGTGCTCAATGCTAGTGATCAGCATTTTGCCCAGATGTAACAGGCCCACCTGTGCCCTTGACCTGAAACATCTGTTCTGGGGTATTTTGCCCTGCCTTTTCCCTTCTCCTGATGCCTTAAATGTGCTCATTTTGTGCAGTTACTTCTTTAAAGATATATCTGCTCTCCTGGATTCAGCTGTATGCGTTCAAGATGCCCAAGCTGCTCCACCTCCATTCCGGTGTCTTTGCTGAGCTCTGGGCCAACACTGACCTCCAAGAACCCCAAACCATTCCTCATTGGGCTCCCAGAGAGGTCTGTCAGCTCACCTCAAACTTCCTTACTAAGATGTCACCCCAGGGAAGTTCCTCATCAGTGTCACCCTCTTCCTTCTTTTTTCTCTGTTTCTTTTTGTGACAGAGTCTCACTCTGTTGCCTGGGCTAGAGTGTTATGGCATCAGCCTAACTCATAGCAACCTCAAATTTCCAGGTTCAAGCAATTCTCCTGCCTCAGCCTCCCAAGCAGCTGGGACTACAGGCACGTGCCACCACATCTGGCTAATTTTTTCTATTTTAGTTGCCTGGCTAATTTTTTTTTCTATTTTTAGTAGAGACTAAAATAGTCTCTTGCTCAGACTGATCTCGAACTCTTGAGCTCAAGCAATCCTCCTGCCTCAGCCTCCCAGAGTGCTAGGATTATAGGCATGAGCCACTGCACCCAGCCTCTTCCTGACTTCTTGAATTCTGCCTGTGGGGCTGAGAATGTCCCTGTCACATAGGCAGGAAACCTGCCAGTCATTTCTGACCTCTCCCTCTCCTTCCCTGGACAGAGCCATTAACCCACCAAGTCCTACATGAGTAATGTCACTGTCCCCTATTCAACCCTAACTCCCCATCTCAGCTCCTGGAAAGCATGTCTCCCACAGCCAAGTCTAGGTCATATCTGGGGACACAGCAACTTCTCATTGAACAGAGGAAAAGCAAGCAGGATGTTATAATGCATTGAGCATCAGGAGACCTGGGTTCTTGACCCTGAGTGAGTTCTTTTTCTCTCTGAACCTCAGTTTCCCCATTTGGCAAATCATCAGGTTGGACTTGATTTCTAAGGGCCCCTCCTTCGTTCATCTGCCATCTAATGATTTACAAAACACTTGCTGAAATGTCCTACTTCTGGAAAAAACAAACCCACCTGGGTTTTTCTCATTCTCATGTTGATGGAGTTATAATTCTCATCAGCTTCCTCCTTCTGGGGCTCTATGGCTGTGGGAAGACACAAAAGTATGGGGAGGGAGTGTTGACCTATGACTTCTGAAACTTATTTGGCGACCAGGACACAGGGCTAGAGCCATACCCCAGGCACACAATAGGGAGGTGCTTGTCTTCATAGGAGTAAGAGAAATATAATTTATCATAAAATGACTAATTCTGAGCCTCTGACAGGAGAAAATTTATTTTTCTTTGCATTACATTAGTGGATTCCCATATGCAGAGGTCTCCTAAGAAAACCCTCATCTGCCTGCCCAAAGAATGCACAGTGGGCAGCAAGAACTGTAGCAGTGGTTTTGTTGTAAATAAAGGAACTTGAGAGGCAGTCATGTGCTATGGAAAGTACAATGTACTGGAAGCCAGGAGACAGAGATTCTAGATTTAGGTGGGCTGTATGACCTGAATATATCACTGGCCACTTACTCCCCAGATATACCAGGAACAGGGCAGAATCAGAGGGAAGGCTCTTAGGTTCCAGGAGCTCACCCTTCAGCTGCATGCGAATCTCCCTCCCCAGCTGTTTGATCTCGTCGCGCAGGTTCTGCAGGTCCTGTTTCATGCCTGAATAAGAGCGAACGCCATGACTCCCCAAAAGAAGACTACCTCAACAAACCACCCTGGGCACCACCTGCATGAAACTACAACCCCCACAATCCCTCGGGCTGAGCATGCGTTCTGCTCCCGGGGTTTCACTCACTCTCCTCGGGAAGGGGCGTGGCCAGGATGGTGACCTGCTGCTTCTCCAACTCCTGGACTTTATTCTCCAGCTTGACAATTGTCTGCCGAATTGTCCGGACCTGGGGAGGGTGACCGAGAGAACTGAAAGAGATACGGAATACTCCAGACCGCGCTGCTCCTTGGCTCGTCCTGCCCCCTCGCGAATCCAGTCCAAGACCCCAGCCCCTTACCTTCTGGAAGAACTCATCGTCCGGACTCCCCAGCCGTGCCGTGCCTGGGTGCACCACCAGCGCGACCCGCTCCTTGTCCTCTTCGTCCGAGCTGTCATTCCCCTGCCAGGGACAGAGTCATTGACACAACTTCCTTGCTGCAGCTTTCGCCGGCAGCACCCATAGGCTTCCGGTACTTTCCTTCCTGGCCATCAGCCACCCCTCCCTGACCCGAAGACCAAGAGTCCTGCTTTTCAGTCCGTCCGCCGGTCCGCAACCCTGCTGCTCCGACTTCTCACCTGCCTCAGCTCGTGGGTCCTGTCCCGCATGGCGGCCTGAGCTCCCTCTCCCCGGCGCCTGAGCCCCGAGGGCCTCAAGGTTCTAAGTTTGGAATTACCGTATCCCACTCACACTCTTGACACTCCCCTCCCTCACCCTGAGGACCCCAACACCCCCACGAGCCGCCAGTGGCTCCGTCCCTTGTACCGCCCACAGTCAATGAGAAGTAGCAGACCGCGGGGACCCCCCAAGGTTCCACAGGTTGGAATTCCCTTTTCTTCCCCCCGCCCGCTCCCGTAGCCTCAGCCCCGCCCCTCTGGGATGATTAGGCGCATGCGCACCGGGGTGCGTCTCTTCCTCGCCTGAGGGAGAGGCGGAGGTTGATGGTCGGAAGCTGTTGCGCCCCGACCGGAAGCGAAGCTGCCTGGACATGAGAACCCGCCCCCTTTACCGGAACAGTCGCATCTTCCAACAACGGAAATCTGGTTGCCAAAAGGGGTTGGAAGGCGTCATTTGTACGTAATCTGAGAGACCCGCATCTCACATCACCCCATGGTGCCCCCCCCCGCCTCACGTGATCGGCCCGGTTCCAGCCTCGCGGACCGCAGAATGTGATGCTTTGTCACGTGTCCTGGCTCTGTCAACGCCGTCTCTGGGACACCCTTCTCTTCACGACGTCCTCAGCACCCTGACGTCCGAGCTACGCCCCCACAGCCCCCAGAAGGTGGCGAGGGGAGAGCCGACCACCCCGAGACCTTTTGAGGCAGGACCCTTGCTGAACTCGCCTTTATTTCTTTTCAGTCCAGGGGTGTGGGCAGACTAACAACTTAGAATTTAGGACTGTCAGCATCATGGGACCTTGAAAGTCAGGAAATAATAAGATCAGAGTCTTAAGCGTCGGAAAATTGCAGAGTTTTGCAGGCACGGAATCTGGGGGTGGGAAGTGACCTCACCCAAACCAGGAATCTCTTCTTCCGCATACTCCTGGCGCAGCCTCTGACAGGTGGGCGGCTGGCGCCCTCCTTGTACACTGCAGTCCCGCTGCACTCATCACCTTCTGAGCAGCGAGACCATTTAAGGGCAGCTGAGGCTGAGAACAGTGTCTGTATTATATTGAGCAGGTTGCTTCCCTTTCACTTACAGCCCCAACCCCTAACTTTCATCTGAGGTCAGGGCATGACTTTGTTCTTAACTGAATCCCCACCACCTAATTCAGAACCTAACACATAATGGGTCTTCTATAAATATTTGTGAACAAGAACAGTATTTTAGCCTTTTATATATCTGAAGACAAAGCTCATGGTTCCCTGGACTTCTGTAGGCTTCAGGCTCTCTCACTATGACACTTCCCTAACCCTAGCTCTCTAGACATTCATTCATTTAACAGATATTTATTGAACACGTATTATGGGCCAGACACTGTTCTAGGGGCTGGAGCTATATGAGAAATTTCTGCACTTGTTGAAGTTACATTCTATAGAAGTCCCCACCGTCACTCAGTGAGTCTCAGCATACCCAGGAATGAATATTAGGTCTCCAGGATCTTAAGGCTCTTTCCAGGAAGCTTATCAGAAGGTTCAAGCAAGGAAAGGAATGGTCCCTCTCTGGTACGCCCTGGTCAGGAAACCTAAATTCCTGTGACTGAGTTGCTGTTGACTTCTGGAAAGTCACTTCTTGTCTCTGGGCCATGATCTCCAGTCAGTACAGTGGGCAACAGCAGGAAGATGGGGAGATCATCTTTATGGGTGTTCCCTGCTCTAAAATTCAATGATTCCATTTCCATTTCCTTATAGGCAAAAATAAAAAAAAGACAGAAAGAAAATAAAAAATAAAATTCAATGATTATGAGGTTGGAAACTCAAGTGCTGTCCTGAGTGTGATCTTAAATAATTCACTGTTCCTCTGGGACTCAATTTCTCCTTTTGACAATGTGGTTAGGTAATTTCTGCCTTGCCTAAGGTAGGAATTGAACAATATCAGGTGGAGTTAGGAAGGACATGGAAGGTCTTGTAAACTGTTGAGGGTTCCCCCCTCTCTGGGGTTTTACTGTGGGCTCCAGCTCTCTCTGGGCCCACCAGTTCCATGTGCCTCTCTCTGGTTCTTAGCCTCTTGATGACTTGACTTCTTGTTCCCAGGCTGCAACCTGGAATTGTTAGTGCCTGTTAAACTTCTCAGGATTATGATATTCAGTGTTTCATTTGTGGTTTCTGGGTGGGATCACAGGGCTTTGGAATGGTGATTTAAGGTCACAGGAGGCTGGACTCAAAGCCTTGTGGTGGTGTGTAGAAGGGACAGAGGCCATTTGGAGAGACTGGCTCTAAGGATGGAGCTCTCCAGAGCTGAACCCTTTGTTCCTCCCAGGCTCTCTGAGCAGCCTTGAAGTGCATATTATATATATTGGACCTTGGGTATGTAAGTGTTGCAGGGATGGATATTCCCTTCAGTCTGTGTAGGTGTTGGGGGGGTTGTATATTTCTTAACACTACACTATGATCCAAGAAAAATACCAGCTAGGAGTGGCTCCCCACGTTCTACCCACCCCTGGGGACTTGAAGCCACCTGATGATGCCCTGCTTTGGATTATCTTGGGGGAGGAAGGAGTCGACTGCCTGCCTCACTGAACCCTCTCCCATGACAGGGTCTCCCTCCCATGCCTGCTGGGTTGGGGCTGACTGCTGGAGACATTGTTGGTCTTACCCTCCTCTACCTGTTCCTGAGGTTTAGCAACCTGTCCTGTCCCCTCTACCTGCAAGTCCAGTCCTACCACCATTGAAGCCAGATGGCCTGGGCTAGAATCTCAGTTTATTAACCTACTAACTCTATGAAGCAAATTACTTAACCTCTCTGTGCCTCAGTTCCCATTTGAAAAAATGGTAATAATAGTAGTATTAAACTCATAGGTTACTGTAAGAATTAAATGAGATGACATATGTAAAGTGAATAGAACAGTGCCAGGTATGGAAGAGTATATGTATTTGCTGCCATTATATAATGGTGATCATGATTGTTACTCTAAGTATTTCAGCAGCTGGTGTCTCTACCAGGGATTCCACTCTGCTGCTTGTCTAGGGTCTTCCTTCCCCCTTCCATCTCCTGAGCCCCACTGTGCACCAGGTCCTAGGCCAGTGGCCTTGCCAACTCATGCACATCTCTCATGCCTAACATGCCATATATTTTGTTTATTTATTTACATATCGTCTGTCATCACCACTCTCCCCCACCACTAGAATGTAAGTTCCATGAGGACCGTGATTTTCACCTGCCTTATTCACTGCTATGTCCCCAGCACTTAACAATAGTGCCTGGCACGTAGAAGCTGGTCGATAAATATTCATGAATGAATGAATTTATTTCTTTTTCATTTAATACTTATATAGCACTTATATGTGTTGGGCACTAATATAAGCACTTTAAAAATATTAACTCATTTAATCCTCATAACAGTTCTGTGATATTTGTACCATTACTGTCCTCATTTTACAGAGGAAGGAACTGAGGCACAGAGGAGTTAAGTAACTTGCCCAAGGTTACACACCTAGTAAATGACATATCCAGGATTTGAACCCAGATAATGGAGCTCCAGAGTCTTTACTCTTAACCCCTACACTGTGATCCAAGGAAAATACCAGCTAGGGGTGACTCCCTAGTTCCACCCACCATTGGGGACACCATTGCCACCTACTTATGCCTTGCTTTGGATTATCTGGGGGAAGGAGGCAGCAGACTGCCTGTCTGACTGAACCTTTTCCCATCCCTTGTCACAGGGTCTCTCTCCCACACATGCTGGGCTGGGGCTGACTGTTGGAGAGGCTGTTGGTCCTCCTCCTTTTCCCTGTTTGCTTTGTCCCCAGGAGTCAAGATATCCACATATATCTCACCTAAGGGCCTCAGTTCACCCTACAGACATCTCTGAGGCTGTTTCTGTGCCAAACGCCAAGAGCCATGGTGATACAGCCACCATAGTTCTCTCCCCATGAGCATGTTTTAGGCCTGAACTTGACCACTCCCTAGAGTTGCATCGGAGCCCCTCTCCTGTTCAAACTGTGTACATAGTCTTGTGGCTTTACTCACATCCAGATGCTGGCCTCCAAATGGATATCTTCAGCCCAAAATGTTCTCCTGAACTCTAGATCCCTGAATCCACTTGCCTCCTGGATATCCCCTCCTGGAGATCCATAGGCATTTTAAGCTCAGTGTGTCCCAAATAGGATGCATCACCTCCTCCTGAGAACCTCCTAAATCAGCTTCTGTTCCTCCTGTGTTTCCTCTCCATGTGGGTGACACTGGGTCACCCATGTCATAATTTTGGCCTTGAACTTTATTATAAAGGTGATGGATCATGCAATTTGTCTGGATAAAATTCATTAAAATGCTAGAAAAAATATATAGGCAAAATCCTTTATAACTCTTGGAGTGAGGAGGACTTTTCCAACTCCAACTCAGAATTCAGAAGATATAAAGAAAAGATTAATACATTTGTCTATACACAAAAATTCTGCATGGCAAAAAACATAAGTAAAATTATAAATAAAATCAAAAGACAACAACAAACTGGGAAAAAATATTTGCAATTCTTATGCAAAGAGCTAATCTCCCTACTATTTAAAGAGCTCCCACATATTGATAAGACAGATGAACAGTTCAATAAAAAATAGCCGAAGAACATGACCATTCACAAAAAAATACATAGAATGAGTAAATAGAATCATGAATAGAATTTTAGCTCACCACATTTGCATATGTATGAAATGATACATATATCCAATGTTATTCACTGGGTATTGTTTGCAATAATCATAAACTTGCCCATCATCAGGTACAAAGCTGTCAAAAAGAGTGAGCAACCTCACTACATATAAATATGAAATGTTCATTCGTTAAATATCAAGGTGCAGGCCAGGTGCAGTAGCTCACACCTGTAATCCCAGCACTTTGGGAGGCCAAGGCTGGAGGATCACTTGAGGCCAGGAGTTTGAGACTAACCTGGCTACAGAATGAGAGCCCGTCTCTACAAAATATAAAAAAATTAGCTGGGCATGGTGGCTTCAGCCTCTAGTCCCAGCTACTTGGGAGGCTGAGGAAGGAGGATTGCTTGAGCTCTGGTGTTAGAGGTTGTAGTGAGCTATGATCATGCCACTGCACTCTAGCCTGGGCAACGGAGTGAGACCCTGTCTCTAAAAAATACATATGTGTATATATTAAGGTGCAGATTAAGTGTACCACGTTTATTGTTGTATGTGAAAAAATGTGCGTGTGTGTGTGTGTGTGTGTGTGTATTTGCTATGTATCCTCATAATGAAATTCTGGGAAGTTATATAAGAAACTAATAAAAGTGGTTCCCTAGGGGTGGTTCTTGGGAACAAGGTAGTTAGTACAGTTGTTAGAGTAAGAATTTCACTGTACATCTTTTATATTATTTAGATTTTTATATTATGGGAAATTATTACCTATTAAAAATTATATTAAAGAAAGAATGGTAAAAAGGAACCTTTGATTAATTTTAAGCCAAGGAATATGTCAGCTTGGGCTGCTATAACAAAATATCATACACTGGGTGGATTAAACAATAAACATTTCCCACAATTCTGAAGGCCGAGGAGTCTAAGATCAAGGTGTCAGCAGATTCAGTTCATGCAGAGGGCTCCCTTCCATGTTTGCAGACAGCTGCCTTCTTGCCTTTTCATTGTGTCATTAGATGGCAAAGAGAGGATGCTGTGGTGTCTCTTCTCTTTTTATAGTGGCACTAACCTCATCGTTCCTATAACCCTCCACCCTCATGATCTCATCGAAGCCCGGTTACCTCCTAAAGGCCCCATCTCTTAATACCATCACTTTGGGGTTAAAGCTTCAGCATATGAATTCTGGGGGGACACATTCAGTCCATAACAGAATACCATGGTCAAACTTTCATTTTACAAAGATCCCATTGGTGGCCATGTGGACCACCACAGATGGCTGTGCCAGTGTGCACTACCTGAAGCACCACACCAGAGGGGCACACATTGTGAATTTGAATATTTATTACAACAATTAGCTGACAGATGGAGGTAGGGTGTCATGAGGTAGAACGCCCTTTTCTAATTTGCACAAAGGTGTGGTAAGTGTTGGTAGTAGCCCTGGCTCTGCGAAGGTTGATTGGGAATCACTCAGGCCAAAAATAAAGAGACCTACACGGAGGCCTGGAGCTGGGGATGGAACGTGCATTAAAGAGATGGAGTCTGTCGGACCCACTTGCAGATTGGAAGGGGCGATGAGGGAGGAGGAGAGTCCTACATCACTGCTGTTCTCTGAGTCTGGCTATATGTGGAGTAAGTTTGCAGGAGTAAGAGAAATATCTTAAAATATATTACCTTTATAAATCATAGCAACAAGCTATTAGGAAATGTAAAAATACCATTTATGGAAATCTATAGTATCCAAGAATACATCTTTTAAAAATACGTGAATATCCTTTATGAGAGAAAAATTTTAAATTTTATTGAAAGACTTTAAAGAAGTCCTAAATTAATGGATGGATGTACCATATAAATGGATAGGAAAACTCAATATTGTGAGGACAATGATTTTCCTAAATTATATCTGCAAAGGCAGTGCCGTGATCCAGTTTCTGCTGCACGACGTTGACTCTGGTTTCGGTAGAGAAAGGGCTGGAAGGAGCCCCCTGGGAGGCAAAGACCAGTTGACCAGGAGAAGGTTTGATAGTCTGGGATTTCTGTCTGGAATAGATCCCTGCTTCTGCCTTAAGCAAGTTACTTAAACTCTTTGTGCTTCAGTCCCTTATCTATACATGGAGATAATAATAGCAATAACCTCAGGTGGTTATTGTGAATAGCAAATGATTTAATACATATAGAACACTTAACACAGAGCTTGGTTCCTCATAAGCACTGTATAAGAGTTAGCTATTGCCATCATTGTTATTAAAGTTATTAACTTTATATTAACCTTACAGGTTCATGATGGGCGGTGGAAGTAGGGAGGAGAGGGATGTGTGAGCAGATTCCAGGGGACTAACGAATGAAACACGAAAACTTGATGTGAGGGGTGGAAGAACAGGAAAGGACACACACACACAGGGATAACAGTGCTCTTTCACATCTGCTTGAATTAAGATTCTCAGATTACATATGGCCTCCATGCTCATTTTCCCATTAAATCCTCACACCATGCCCGAGGGGTAGATATTAGAGCCATTTTACAGATTTGGAAACTAGGTCTTAGAAAAATT
This sequence comes from Propithecus coquereli, assembly GCF_000956105.1. Lineage (NCBI taxonomy): Eukaryota > Metazoa > Chordata > Mammalia > Primates > Indriidae > Propithecus > Propithecus coquereli. Next base: position 10,568,353 of record NW_012152618.1, on the reverse strand, counting down.
AGGTAACTGGCTCACGAGGACCGGATTAATGTTTGCTTTGCTCACCACTGTATCTCCCATACCAGGTACTAACCAGGCCCGACCCTGCTTAGCTTCTGAGATCAGATGAGATCGGGCGCGTTCAGGGTGGTATGGCCGTAGACTCACCGCTGTATCTCTATCTAGCACCAGAGTATGTTCTGGCACACAGAGCAGGGCTTCGGTAAATACTTCCTGGTTAATGGCTGGATGGGTCAAATGAGTGTTCATTCTTTTGTTCCTGAGTCCAGCAGGTGTGATAGGTCCTGTGCCAGGTGCCATAGGGAGGCAGAGATTAATGACATGGGGTCCTCAAATATGAGGAACTCGGAGCCCAGCAAGTTGATAAGCTATGTATAAATGTCTCCCCTTGAAGTACCGAGTCTTCCTTAAGGGCAGATGCTCCAGGAAGTAACCCAAACCCACCACAAATATAAACCTTAGTTGTATCACTGAGCTTTGGGGGGATGTTTGTTACATAGCATAACCTAGGCTAGTTTACCTAATACATTGTAGTTCCCAAATGTGACTGACCATAAGAATTGCCAGAGGTTATTGCTAAAGACCCAGGTTCCTGGGCCCCAGGCCAGACCTACTGAATCAGAATTTCCAGGAGAGAGGCCCGGTACTCTGTGTATTTAGTAGGCTTTCTCTCTAGCTTCAGGAGTCAAGGAAGACTCCAGAAGCTACACTTTGAAGGAAGAGTAGGAGTCGGTCTTGGGGATATGAGAGGGAATGGAGTTCCAGGGGCACGAACAACAGGAGGAAAGGCATGGAGGTAGGAAAATGCAGAAAATAACTTGGGACAGAATAAAGGGTGCATGAGGGATGGTGACACGTGCCTAAGTGGAAAGCCAGGTTAGGAAGTTGGGGCTTTATCTCATAAGCAGTGTGGAGCCAGGGGAGTTTTCTGAGCCCTGGCTGGCCTGGTTATATTGATGCTTTAGAAAGTCCACTAGGGCCAGGCGTGGTGGCATGTGCCCGTAGTCCCAGCTACTCAGGAGGCTGAGGCAGGAGGGTCGCTTAAGCCCAGGAGTTTGAGGCTGCTACGGTGAGCTGTAATAGGGCCACTGTTCTCCAGCCTGGGTGACAGAGCAGGATCCCATCTCTTAAAAAAGAGAGAGAGAGAGAGGGGCTGCTGCATAGGAAGCTGGTACACAATCCAGGGAAATCACCTCGCAGGATTATTGTGTAGATTTCAAGTGATCGTGGATGTGATGAGCACAAAATCACTGAGCAAGGAGAGAAATTAGCATTGTCATCACAACTTGCGTGCCTGTGTCTGTCTTAAGAGCTGCAGCCAGATTTGAGCTGTGCACCTTTCCCTCATTCATTCATGTAACAAATACTTATTGAACACCTACTATGTGTCAGGTGCCATAGTGCCACTGCAGAACCAGCAATGAGCAAAACAGACAAAAACTTCTGCCTTTGTGGAGCTTATTTTCTTTTCTTAATGCCTGGGTAAAGATGTGAGGGAATATGCTGTTCATTCATTTGCTCAGATTTTTAGTGAGCATCTACTTTGTGCCTGACCTGTATTGGTTACCGGGGAGAAGCAGACATGAGCAAGGCCCAGTCTGGGCTAGTGGAGAAGCAGACTTAGCCCACATCTAGTGAGGGTGTCTGTCCGGACTCCTGGGAGAGGCTTGAACTTGGCCTTGAAGGATAAGAAGTCTGACTATCAGAGAAGGAGCTACACAGCATTCTAGATAGAGGAAACATGCAGTGAAAGACTCAGAGGGGTTTGAAGCCACCGATTCCTTGGTGTGGTGAAGGCCTGGGGTCCATGGAACAGGAGGGAAGTGGCAGGAGAGAGGAGGAGATGATGGTGGGTTAAAAGGCCAGAGCAAGCTTTTTTTTTTTTTTTTTCAAGACAGAATCTCATTTTGTTGCCCTGGCTAGAGTGCCGTGGCGTTAGCCTAGCTCACAGCAACCTCAAACTCCTGGGCTCAAGCGATCCTCTTGCCTCAGCCTCCCGAGTAGCTGGGACTACTGGCATGCGCCACCATGCCCGGCTAATTTTTTCTATATATTTTTAGTTGTCCGATTAATTTCTTTCTAATTTTAGTAGAGACGGGGTCTCGCTCTTGCTCAGGCTGGTCTCGAACTCCTGAGCTCAAACAATCCGCCCGCCTCGGCCTCCCAGAGTGCTAGGATTACAGGCGTGAGCCACCGTGCCCGGCCCAGAGCAGGCTTTTGAGTGTAATTGGGAAGCCACGGGGGATGTTGGAGGTGTTGGTGCAGGGGGTTGACATTATCTCATTTGTTTTGGGGACAATCACACCAGAGGCTGGGGAGGTAGATGGACATGACAGAAAGGGGCTTCCAGTGGGAAGACCGGGGGAGGAGGGCTGTTCTCATGGTCCAAGTGAAAGACACCATTGTGGTCTTACAAGAATGGGCTTTGCAATCAAAAGATGCAAACAAGAGCCCCATCCCTGCCCTTTATTAACCTTGTGAACTTGGATATATTATTTAACCATCTCTAGTCTCAGTTTCCTGATCTGTATGTTGGGGATAATGAGGTTGGGAGGTTTGTGGGAGCTACCAGCATCATGAGTGGGACACGGTGGATGCTCAGAACATGGTGGCATTATTGTGATGGGGGAGGAAGTCAAGGACAGCTTTCCATCTGCTTTGAGTGGCTGGGTAAATGGAGATGCCGTCTCTGGCGGAGACCACAGGAAGGAGCACTTTGGGGAGGGCGAGGCCACTGTATCTGAGGCTCCCATATCAAAACCCTGGCCTCGCTCACTGCAGTTATGGACCTACTCATGTCTCTGATAGCATTTTTGTCTCTGTATTCTTGGTGCCCAGCTCAGTGCTAAGGCACATAATAGGTGCTGCCTGTGGGGAGAGGATCTGGCTTACAGGGATAGATGTGGTACTGAGGCATGTAGGTGCAGAAAGGTGCAGGTAAAGAGAGAAGAGAACCTGGGATGGTGCCCATGGGACCCTGAGGTCTAGGGCTTGTGGGAGAAAGGGAGGGCTGGAGGAAGGTTGGGGGACAACATCCAGAGGTTGGGGGAAGCAGGAGACGGAGGCAGGAGGTAGGCAGAGAGCCAAGGAGGGGAGGGTTTCAAGAAGAGAGAGGTCATCAGGGTCAAATGCTGCTAAAAGGTCATGGGTGATAAGGCCTGATGGATTTGCTGTCAAGGGGGGTCACTGGGTACTTGGCAAAAGCAGAATCAAGGCCTGTCCTGTTGGGCGCCAAAGCCCCATTGATGGGGGAGACGAGTGGATGTGATGTTAAGATGTGAAGGTGGGCAGAGAGGAGATGGGCATTAAGGGGGGATACAGGGTAACTTGGGCCCTCAGGGGTACCGGATTTGCCCTCCCAATAAGGATGAATTTCATTTTTAACAGAGCCATCTAAAGGTGGGCCAGGAGGTCTTGGGAGGTAGTGAGCACCCTGTCCCTGGAGGTAGACAAGCAGAGCTCTGAGACCCAGCACTGCGGGGCGGGGGGCACGCTCACACGTAGAGGGGTGAAAGCTGTGGGAAACAGGCAGATTCCTTGTATCAAAAAAGCCACACAGAGGGTCAGTCTTGCTATTTCCAGTGTCCAGAGAGGCTCCTACAGGGGCACACACAGAGGTGGTCGTGTGCAGGCTCACACAGAGACACACAGACAGAAAATGTAAAATCTATATCTCCTAGGTAAAGGGATCCACATGCCCTCTCCCCAGGTTATTCCCTTAATTCATTCCCTTACCCTTCTCTCTGCCGTTCCACCCACCCTGCAGGCCACCCCGCATCTCGGTGCCTGCCCCCGCACCTCCTCTGTCTCTCTCCACTGCTCTCTGCTTCTCCAGCTCTGCCCTCCCCCACCCGCCTCTGGGCCTCTCCAGTCCCCCTCCCCGGGTGTACCCCTCCCCGGACTACAACCCCCAGGCGCCCCCAGCCCCGGGCTGCGCATGCCCCCTGCTCCCTGCCCCCTCGCGGCTCCCCCCTCCCTCCTCGCTCCTCACCTCCCTCCGCCCCCCTCCCCCGCGCTTCGGCTCCCGCATCCCTCCATCCAACCCTGTGCCGCAGCCGCATCGCCACCGCAGCCCAGGCAGAGGCGAGCCAGCCCGGGCCCCTGTCCCTGCCGGCCCTCGGCCCACCGCCCCGGCCCCGCCCCCGCCCGCAGGGCCCCCGCAGCGGCTCCGGCGCCCCCCTCTCCCCGGCGCCCCCAGACCCCAGCCTCCGGCACCGAGGCAGGAGATCGGGAGCAGCAGCAGAGGCAGGAGGACGAGGAGGAGGAGGAGGAGCCGTCGCAGGATGAAGGATCGGACTCAGGAGCTGCGGAGTGTGAGCTTGGGGGTGGGGAAAATGGGGGGGCGGGACCCCAATATTTGGGGAGCGCGTGGGGATGGAGTGGGGGAGGTGCTGGGACGTGGGGGGCGAATGATGAGATTGGAGGTTGGTAGCCGGGGCACCCCAGCATCTCCAGGCACCTGATGTCTCCAGTGAACCTGCATTTTGGGGATGGTGGCTGAAAGGGGTTGGAGGCCATTAAGATACAAGGGGGCAGGAGAGGTCTCAGGGGCCTCGGACACCTCACATTCCCAGGAGAGCCCTGGGGTCTAATCCGAGGATGCGGGAGTGAATGTCAGGCGAGGATGGGAGGGTGCTGTCACCCCCTGGGCAGGTTTGCCAAATTAGAAGGATGGGGGCGGTTACTGGGCCAGGCTGAGAGTCTAGCAGGACCCAGATTTGGGGGATGCTGTGGGGAAGGACACGGGTTGAGACTGAGATGCCAACACCTGGCAGTGAATGAAGTGTGTGTGTGTGTGTGTGTGTGTGCACGCGCATGTTGCTCCCCGTGGGGAGGGGGCACCTCTCAGAGACAGGGAGGGAAGGGTGGCCTCAGGAGACAGCCAGAAGGCCAGGGCCTGAGACGGGGTGACCCCAGAGGTGGGAGATGGGGATGCAGAGGAGAAGGGGAGGGGGTTCCTCACACAGGGCCACGGAATTGGGTTGTGTGACATGGGCTGAGCTCTGCCCGGGGGGAACTGGGGCATCCTGAGCAGTCAGGAGCCGATGTGGGCCTAGGTCTGCAGGCCTGAAGAGGCCCGACTCCCGGAGTCCGGCCAGGCAGGTAGTTGTTTTTGGGAGACGGAGGAGGGCAGCCCTGGAGGCTGCAGTGGAGGCTGCTATTTGGAGGGGCTGGGAATGGGGCTTGATGAGAATGGTTTCCCCGAGCAGGGAGGTTGCTGAGGCATTTGGAGAAATGACCTGGGGCCTGAGGAGGCAGAGCTGACAGTCGCAGTGTGCTCGTGGCCTGTGGTGTTATGTTGATAAAAGTACTGGCCCTGTCAATGAGTCCTGATGCACTGGGTCTTTACCAGAAGCCGGTTGGTTGTTACCCCAGGGTTTATTAACCCATTTGACAGATGGGGAAACTGAGGTTCAGATATGGGAAGGGACTTGCCCAAGGTCACCAACCAAGCAAGTGGGTGGGGGGTCAGACTGGAATCTAGGCTTCCCATCTGCCAAGTCGACATGGGTCTCTGCTTTTCTGGCCTTTGCAACAGAAGTCTCAGCACAGGGGGTAAAGAGCCCTATCTTTGGAGAGCCTTCTGGATTTGGGAGTGGGGACCCAGACAGACAGGGGAAGTGACTGCTGGCTCTGGGGACAGACAAGTTGGCAAGTGGTAAGAAAGGAGGAGCTGGTGGTTGAGGGAGGGAATTTTGAACGTTTATTTCTTTATTCAACTTTTACTGAATATATGCTCAGGTATGAAGAAAATGACGATAATAATAATGAGCAACAATGTTGTAAGTGTTTATACATATTAACTCATTTTGATCCTCACAGCAACCTATGAGCCTGGTACTAGCATTATCTCTTGTTACAGATAAGGAAACTGAGGCTCAGAGAGGTTAGGTAATTTGACCACAGTCACATAGCTAGTAAAAGGCAGGAACCAAACCCAGGCTTCAGCGTCGGTACTCTCAATTCCCTTCTCTCACAGTGGTTTACAGAGCAGGTTTTCATCCATAATCTCCTTAGAGCCTTACCAACTTCCTGTGAGGCAGGGGGCCTGAGAGGCTACCTCGTTTTATAGTTGGGGACGCTGAAGCCCAGAGTGGTTGAATAACTTGCCAAAGGGCACGCAGCTAGCACGTGAGGAATCCAGATTTGAATCCAGATCCCATGCTGCCAAGGCTATTCGATGACTCTGAAATCCAGGGAAAGGGAACGTGGGTTGGATGAGGTGGTGGTAGAATTGTGGTATAATCGAAGGGAGGAGGGAGAGGCTAAGGCAGGGATGGAGGGGGAGCAGGGGATGGGGAATCCTGATCTGAGTGAGTCAGGAGGCCCCTGCCCAGAGGTGAGGAATCCTGTTCACTGTGACTGCCTGCTGCCCGGGGCTGCCAGGTGGGGAAGGCTGGAGGTGTCCTGGAGGGGTGACAGGGGCTGGGTGATTGCTGATGGCTTTGATGTTAGTCACAACTCAGGGAAACTGGAGATTTGGGAGGGGGCGGCCGCCAGATGCAGGGAGCATAAGGGTCTCCCTGCCAGAATCGAGAGCTAGGAGGCTGGGACACAGGAGAGACTGGGCAAGCTGTGCGGGGCCTGGGCACAGGGTCTCTGAGACACTGAGAGGATGAGGCGGGGGCAGTGGCAGGAGGGGATGTTAGCCTGGTGCCCTGATCGTCCTTCCAACAGTACCTTAGAGTTCCCAAGGGGTTCTCAAGTCTGTTTATCACATAATGGTTGAGGGCACAGATGGGAGCCAGACTGTTTGGGTTCAAATCCTAATTTCACTACTTCCTGTGTGACCTTGGGCAAGGTTGCTTAACCTTTCTAGTCCTCAGTTTCTTCATGTGTGAATTGGGAATAATAATAGTACCTGTTTCCCAGGGCTGTCCTGAGGATTAAAAGTCGTAGGGGGCCAGGCATAGTGCCTTATGCCTGTAATCCCAACAACTCGAGAGGCTGAGGGGGGAGGATCACTTGAGGCCAGGAGTTCGAGACCAGCCTGGACAATATAACAAGACTCTATCTCTACAAAAAATTTTTTAAAAATTAGCCGGGTATGATGGCACACACCTGTGGTCCCAGCTACTCAGGAGGCTGAGGTGAGAGGATCACATGAGCCCAGGACTTTGAGGCTACAGTGAGCTATGATGATGCCAGCTCCTGGGCGACAGAGCAAGATTCTGTCCCTAAAAAAAAAAGTAGTTAATATGGAAAAAGCACCTAGGAGGGGGCCTAGTGCACAACAATGCTCTGTGTTTCTTTAGTTATTTTGAACATCATCACATAGGCCCCCTGAGATGGGCAGGACATGATCCCTGGTTTGTTTTGGAATAAATTGAGGGCCAGAGGGAAAAAACTGATTTGCCCAAGGTCACATAGCTCTTAATGGCAGAGCTAGGGTCGAACCAAGGTTTTCTGTGTCCAGTTCATCCAAGCACCTTTGGTTGGGAACTGGGAGGTGCTAGGCTGGACGTGTAGGCTGCCATGGGGAGTTAATCCGCTAAAACAGGTGTCCCTGGATGCAAGGGGCGGGGCCACGTGGAGTGGAAGGCCACGGGAATGGGGAAATGGGAGACTGGGAAGAGAGGCCAGACGAGGCAGATGGAAGAAGGGGAGGCCTGCAGTGGGGGAGGCCTGGATTTGAGGCTGGACAGGACCGAGGCTGCCAAAGGACAAGTCACATGCCCTGAAGGCAGCAGCTGAGACCTGTGTGTGGCTCTCAGGTGTGGGGCGGGCACAGTAGGTGCATTAGAAATGCAGTCCTGAAATAACAGCATGAAAGATTGGCTCAGTGTTCGAGAGAGTAGGCAGAGACCAAGAGAACCCCGGGTGATGGATTGACATCCTCCAGCTGCACAGGGCTTTCTGCCGTTCAAACGCATCACGTTTATCCCTGCTTGAGGGCCTTCGTGCTCATTCCCTCTGCCCAGAATGCTGTTCCCTCTACCCAGAACACTTCCTCTGCCTAGAATACTGTTCCCTCTGCCCAGAATGCTGTTCCCTGTGCCCAGAATGCTGCTCCCTCTGCCTAGACTGCTGTTCCCTCTGCCTTGAATTCTGTCTCCTCCACACAGTGGCACGGTTGGCTCCTTCAGGACTCAGCTCAAATGTCACCTCCCCAGAAAGGCCCTCCCTGACCGTCTGTATGAATAAAGCCTTCCCCCATACCCGTTTCTCTCTGTCACATCTTCCTGTTTATCTCCTTCCTGCTATTTAGCACAATCGGAAATTATCTTGTTCTTTTTCTATTGTCTGTCTCCCCCCGCTGGAATGTCAGCTCCTTGGAGGCAGGCCCTTCTCGCCTGTCTTGTCACTGGGTCGCCAGCAGCGCCCAGAAGAGAACTGGCACGGATCATACATGTTTGTTAGATGAATGGATGACTCAGTGAGGCAGAGGGAGGACAAGGATGGGAGCAGGTGGGCAAGGCAGGGAAGACAGAGGAGAGAGGGATAGGTGAGAGGGCTGGGCCTGGCAGTGGGAGGAGCGGGGAGAGGCCCAGGCCAGGGAGACAGATGGACAGAGCCCGGGGTGGGGGAGGGGGCACAGGAGAGGCTGCTGCCTCGAGATCAAACGCTTGCACCCCGAGGAGCATGGGTGAGCACATGTGTCAGTGCGGATGGGCACGCATGTGGGTTTTACACACACGCACACACACGCTCTCTGTGACTTTTCTGTCACCCGGTTCCAGTCTCTTCCTGCCTCTGTGTTTTGTCACCATCTCACCATCTGTCTCTTTGGTCACTGACTTGCTGGCTCACATTGTCCCTCTCCTCCTTCCATTTATGTGTCTGTCCTTGTTGTCTGCCCTCATCGACACACACACACAAGGGCCCTTAGTGTCTCTGGTGTGGAGACCTGGACTTTGGGGGGGTCCTGAGGAGGCAGACTGAAGCTGGAGGCTTGGATCTGATGCCTCCACTCCCGAGGCAGTTCCAGAGGGTGCTTGAGAGCTCAGCACTATCTCATGTCATCTTCTCAAGCACTCCAGGAATTGGTGAGCAGCAAAGATCTGCATGCCTGGGTTCAAATCCAGGCACCACCACCCCATCAGCACCCTCTATACTGTATAATTGTGGGCAAGTCAGCTAATCTCTTTGTGTCTCAGTTTCCTCATCTGTCAAATGGGAATACAAATAGCATCTACCTCATGGAGTGATTGTGAGGATTAAACATGAAATGCATTTGTTGAAAGACCAGGACTGAAAAAAATACAAAAGAATAATGAAAAAAGAAATGCAAAGCACTTGTAACAGGGCCCAACTCAGGGTAATTAGTGCACACGTGTTAGATGTATATAAATTATTATCTTCCTCGTTTGGGACACGAGGAAACTGAAGCTTGAATTGTCCATCTGTAACTTGAGGCCACCAGAAAGTGGATTGTGGCACATTTGATTATCTTGTCCTGGGTCGTCTCATTTGCCTACAGCCTGCTTTCTTTTAGACTGCTTCCAGAAATGGAAGCCATGCCCATTGCTAAACACGCACTCCTCAGAGCAGTGGGGGCCCCTGGTGAGCACTTGCACCAGCCTGCCCATTCCAGCGACGAGGGATCTGGGGCCCAGAGAGGAGCTGGGATTTGCCTACAGTCACACAGCAAGTCAAACAGAGGATGGGAGGCCCGACTTCTTGTCTGGGCTCTTCCTGCAGCCCTGGGCCCTCTCATTGATCTTGCATCCTGGCCCCATGAGGTCAGCAGTACCGAAGACACAGCAGAGCAGGCTCTTTGGGACCACGTAGGAATAGAGGGACTGCCATCTGCCTGCAGGACAGCTGGGAAAGAGCCTGGAATGTAACACCAGACAGTCCCAGGGTCAGGTCCCACCTCTGGCCTCATTTGCTGTGAAGCTTTAGGCAGGTCAGGCAACCTCTCTGAGCCTGTTTCCTGCCTGTAACGTGGGAGCGGCAGGGAGTAATGGCCAGCCCTCGCCAAGCCTTACCTGCGCTGGCAGCACCGGGCATTCTTCCTGCCTTGTCTCGTCGCCCACCCCCCGACCACCACTTGGGGTGGTCACTGTTGCCATTCAGCGAATGCAGACACTGAGGCTCAGAGGGCGGAAGCCACTTGGCCTTCTAGCTGCTGACCTGCGGCAAGTTCTTTAGCCTCCCCATGCCTCAGTTTCCCCATCTATAAAAGGGGGCTATAATAATACCTACCTCAGGGGACTGTTCTAAGAGTGAATTGGATAGACAGATGCAGTGTGCCTAGAGCAGTGCCCAGCACGCTGTAAATGCTGTTTAAATGTTTACCATAATTATAATGATGTTGGCCAATGGTCCTTACAGCCTTTGAATGAAGATTAAATAAGGTAACACAGATTTAAAATTTATGCAAGAAGTACTATCAAATGATAACATTCTGTGGGGTTTCCAGGCACAGAGCCTTACCCAGGTTGGGCCTTGGCAGGAGCTGGCCTGAGAGGGGAGGTGCTGGTGGCCGAGCGTCGCTGCAGGAGGCTGCCCAGCGTGGAGCCTCCGAGAGGGTTGTGGGTGAGGTGTGTCCTGGATGCGCGCGGTTTCCTAGCCCTGTTCAGCCTGGGCAAGTGCTCTTGGGCAAGTCACTTTCCTTTTTCCCTCTGGCCTCCTGTTCCCTCATCTGTGAAATGGGACAATGATATTTGCTGAGCTTTTCTCGCAGAGCTATGGTGATGAGGATCAAAAAGGATTATGGGTGTAAAAGTGTTTGCAAACTGTGGAGGATTATTAGCTCTCGGCTTTGTAATTATTATATCACATAAACCACATACGGCTTTCTACCTTTCTGCCTCTCTTGAGGGCAAGTAAACAGGTCGCCCAGGATGCCCCGGGGAAGAATCTAAGGGAACTGGCTCTAGATACAACAGGAGAGATAGAAATTAGACTTTAGGAAGAACTTCCTAAAGTTAGCAGAGAAAGGGAGAGAGAGAACAGGAAAGTTCCCAGGCACCCTTGCCAGTGAGAGGCCTCAGGACCTTTACGGGGCTGGCTGGGGCTGGGTGAGTGGCTGAAGGCAGACAAGGGGCAGAGGAAGGCTTCTGGCCCGAGGGGAAGGAGGCCTCACAGGGCAGCTGGTTTTTGAGGACAGAGAAGTGGAGAGGGGTGGCCAATGGGTCCTCAGAGGTGAGCCCAGCATCCCAGAGCCTCTAGGTCTATTTGTGGTGGTCCTCAAGCCAGGTGGAGGCTTGAGAAGCCAGCAGTCGTCTCAGGGTCCCTAACACCCACCTGTGCCACCCCACCTTCTGGGAGCGTCTGTGAGCCAAGACAAAGGAACCTCCCTTTCCAGGCAGATATTTGGAAATTAAACACAAGTGCTGAATGTTTTCTGATGCGATGCGGGGCCCAGTGTCTACGTGGAGAACCCCTGGGGTTCCATCTGGGCAGGGCTTCTGCAAGAGGCCAGGTGGCTTTGGGAGCATGTAGCTGGAGGTTTCCTCTGGGCTGTGTGGGCTCTTCCTGGCGCTGTCAGGGTTCTGCTCATTCCGAGTTCTCTTGGCTGTCTAGATTGCATCTGGGGCCTGTCTGGCTCTGTCTAGGTTCGATCTGAGCTGTCTGGGATCGGGCTGAGCTGTCTGGTTTCTGCCAGGCCCCTGTCTGCGTTCTGCTTGGAACCTGCCTGCCCCTCTCTTTAGGTCCCAGCTGGCTGCACCCCCAAGTAGATGCTCGTTAGGTCTTGTCTTGATTTCATTCAGGTTCTGGGGGTTAGAGTCTGAGCTCTGGCTAGATTCCTTCTGGAAATCAGGGTGAACTCTGTTTAAGTTTCCATCGGGGCTGATTAGTGTTCCAGATGTCATCGAGCTATACGGGCTCAGGGTTTGCCCTCAGCCCTCTGTCCCAAGCAGCAAAGAGTGTGGAGTGAGGAGTGTGTAGCACTGGGGAGTCCTCCCTGCCACCTCTCTTACCCCACACGGAGGCTCAGGGGCTGGGAGAACTGGCTGAGGGAGCCCTTCTGAGTGTCCCTGGGGGTGTGGCTGAAGGCCTGTGTGTCCACACGTGTTAGCGTGCCGCCCTGCTGTGGGTCTGTGTGCGGGTGAACACCAGCCTGTCAGAGTATCTCCACGTGGGTGTCGGGGGCCTATTCCTGTGTGCCTTGCGTGTCAGCTCTTCTGTCTGTGTCGCTGGTCTGTGTGTTGGTGGAGGTGCTGGTGTGGGTGGGTAAATCCCTTTGTGTCTCTGAGCCCTGCGGGTGGAGGGCTGAGCAGCTGCAGGTTGCAACTGGGAAATCCAAGCAAGGGAGAGTGGGCGGGTGTGAAGTTCGAGGGGCAGGATGAAAGGGAGTGAATATATGGAGAGAGCCGGCTCAGGGGGGCAGGCAGTGCGGGAGGTCAGGGTGTGCTGTGTCTCCCGTGCAGCCCTCGCTGGGCCTGACCGTGCTTGCTCAACTTGGCGCCTGCCTCTGGCAGTGAAGTGACCTTGCACAGGGGACATGTCTGGTTGGGTGCGGCAGGAGGGGAAGAGAAAGGGAGTAAACTGAGATCTGAGCAGGAGCGGCAGGGGCATGGCAGGGAGGTTCAGGCTCCTGGGACTCCATTCCAGAACCCTTCTCAGAACCCAGAGCCAGTTCTTACACGGCTGGCATTTAACTGGTTGTTAAAATATTGAAATACATCCATACTGGTTGGTCAATAGCAGCTGCATTGAATACCATTCCTGCCCCCCCAGACTGACTCTGCACCCACACAGCCACATCCACCCCGAAAGAAAGAGTGCCTTTTGCCAATTCCCTCCAAGGGATCCTTGGGGACATCGGATACTTTTGGTGCCCTTGCCATCTCCCCTGCGTAGGACCCCTCCCAAGACCCCTTCTCTGAGCCTAGAACTGGGAGCATCCATGTAATCATGGTAGGGAGAGGGCCAGAGAGTTAGAGAGCCAGCCTTGGGGGCCTGGGGAGGGACAGCTGATGGATGCAGTCTTCCTTTGCCTCCCAGGCGAAAGACAGTGATGATGAGGAGGAGGTGGTCCATGTGGATCGTGACCACTTCATGGATGAGTTCTTTGAACAGGTAATGAGCCTCCAATGTCCCCAGCCCCAGCACCCAGCACCCAGCCGGCAAATTCCTTTTCCCTCTCCCCCCTTCTCTGGTCCTGCCCTCTCCTTGGCCTTTTATCCATCCTCTGGGGCTGGCCCATCCCCCTGACCCCTGGCTGTTTCCCCTGGGTTCTCCTGTGGCCCAACAACTTGGCTGGCTGTGGCCGACTTTCTGCCTCAGGTGGAAGAGATCCGGGGCTGCATTGAGAAACTGTCGGAAGACGTGGAGCAGGTGAAAAAACAGCATAGTGCCATCCTGGCTGCCCCCAACCCAGATGAGAGTGAGTGCTGCTGCCGGATGGCTGTGGGGTGGGGCAAGAAAGGGTCTGAGGTCCCACCCAGACTTCTCATCCACCCTCACCCTCCCCTCAGAGACCAAACAGGAGCTGGAGGACCTCACTGCAGACATCAAGAAGACGGCCAACAAGGTTCGGTCCAAGTTGAAAGGTGAGGACTGCAATCCCTCAACTAGGGAGAAAAAGAACTCTGCCCTCCATTGGACAAAACAGGCCTTTTTTATAAGGAATGTCTACAAACTCCCAAGAGCCAGATTCCTACACAGTGAGGAAGCATAAAACCCCAGATTTCCCCCCTGATATACGTAGATTCTTTGGAGAAAGATACATGACAGGGAAATGAGAAAGAGGACGGTTTCTATCCAAACTGCAGCTGAGCTCTGCATGAAGGTTCTATCAGCATGAAGGGCCACCAGAAAAATGGTCTTCCAAGTGGCTTTGGTTTCATTAAGTCCTCATTTCTCCTGAACAGGCACCCGGCATAGCACTGAGCACCCAGTAGGTGGGCTCAGCAAATGCTCTGAATTGGTATCCTTGGCTCAGGACAGATTGGACTGTATGGCTGACATCAGGGGCTGGCAAGCTTTCAAGAGGGACTTGCCAAATGCTCATGTATTCGCTCTAATTTAAGGACTTGGGTGCTGGTAATAACCACCTTCTCCCAAAGCACTGTGGGTTGGGAACCTCCTTGTCTGCCGGTGCCAGGGGAATAACAGTGTTACTGTGATGCCACTTTGTATGCTCACAGTAATTCAGCACCAGAAAACATTTTCCAAGTACCTCCAGTGTCCCAGGCACATTGCTAGGCTTTGGGGAGAGGGGATGTATCAGATGCCTAGCCCGAGAGCACTGACCTTGGTCCGGGGACATGAGGACAGGAACTCCATGCCCTCCTGGACTCGAGGGGAGGCCACACATAAGCCTCTGATGCTGATTTGTGAAAACAAGCCCTTTGTACTCAGGAGAGTATGCTGGAATGGAAAATGCCCTTAACAGGGAGCACATTAAGTGCAAATTTAGGCAGAAGGAGTCCAGCCTCCACCATCAGCTCACTCTGGACAAATCCCCTATCCTCAGCTTTCTCATCGGTACAGTAAGAAAAATGGAAGAAATTTCAAAACTGGCTTTTTAAGGGGGAAGGGGCAGCAAAATCTCTTTCTCCAAATGAAATCTTATAAGGAGCCCCAATATATAAAAGATATACAAGTCACATTGCTCTGGCTGAACTGGAGCTGAGGGGCCTGGCCTCTCCTTCGTTCCCTGCAACAGCCCCTGAGGTTCCTTCTCAGGAACAAGGTTCCTGCTGGCACATAGTTTAAAAACCTCTGGACTCAATGGTTTCTTTGGACCCACTGAGCGCTAACCTTGAACATTCTCTATAGGATACTGAGGAAGGCTCTGTTGATTAGGAGTTCAGGGATAGACCAAGAAAGAAGCTAGGAAAAGTGGCAGTGGTTTGGTGGAGCCGACCTTCCAGACCTCCAGAAAAGGAGAGAAGATTCTCCTCTCCATCCTCTTCCAGCTGGTGGCCGGAGCTTGTGGCATAAGCTCAGGTTTTGGGTGTGACCTTGAGTGAGTTGTTTCACCCATTTGAACCTCAGTTTCTAGTCTGAAACATGGGCTGATGTCAACAAACTCCCAAGATTATTGTTAAAAGTCGAGAACCTGCAAAAGACCCCTCCCTCCCAACTTGGCCCCAGCCCCAAGTCTGACAGTAGGGCCCCAGTCTGGGCCAGCAGATTCCGGGATGCCTGGGTGTGCATTCCTGTGTTTTCCTCGCAGTGGCTGGGCCACAGCTGTTGCTCAGTCACTGTGCTGGCAGGGGAGCCTTGGGGTGCCATCCAGGCCCATACCTCCCCCGCTGCCAGCAGAACAGAGAAATGATGTTCTCAGGAATGGCCAGGAGGCCCTGCAAGGCCTGAGAGGGCCTGGTGACTCATCCCTGCTGCATATTCTGATAGTACTGAAAGAGATCTTACCATGGCTCTTTTATAGAAAATCTGAATGATAGTGTCAGGAGTGCATGATCCAGAAGCAGGAATCCCAATTAATCTGTGCACTTTTCCAGAACATCCTTTAGAAGTGGGAATTCCCGGAATGGGGATCACCTTGCAGGGGAGGGGAAGGGCTGTTTTCTCTCTTGGAACATTCATCTGTTGGCCCTAGAATGCTCCAAGGAAAGGGTGGTCACTGGAACCTGACCTCCCTGGAAGTGCCTGCCCTCCACCAGAAAAATCGCAGGGTGGGTTCTTGCTCCCTGTACAGAGGCTGTAGGAAGTGGAGAGTTCCCCACATACGGGGACCCCCCAGGGGACTGGGGTCACCCCCTACCCATGGGGTTGGGCAGGAGTTACAGCTGGTGGGACTTTCCAAGACCCAATTCTTCCACCAGAACAAGTCGCCCGCTTCTGTGTGGTGACCGTCTGACCCTCAGTCTCGCCTCCTATCTGCCTTCGGGACCCCCTCAAATGTCTGTCCGTCTGTTGATTTGCTGGCCTCCTGTCCCCTCGCCCTGGGGCTCTACTGCCCGCACTCGCCATGGGCATGATGCCTCTTCCCAGGCCTGGGGTCAGCCGTGGGGTGTTGACCCGTCAAACGCCCCGGACCCCCGCCGCACCTGCCTCGGTCTCCCGCCCGTCACTGCCCTCTCTCCCGCAGCGATCGAGCAAAGCATTGAACAGGAGGAGGGTCTGAACCGTTCCTCCGCGGACCTGCGCATCCGCAAGACCCAGGTAGGAGGCGGCGGCCCAGCGAGGGTGGCGCCCGGCGGGGGTGGTACCAAAAGCTGGCTCCGGAGGAGCCCGGGCAGGAGCGGGGAGGGTTGGGGCGGGTTGGGGGCGTGTGGGCCCGAGCCGAGCACAGACGCGGGGCGGGGCCGGGGCGGGGCTATGGGAGGGCGGGGCTGGGTCGCCCGCTGGTTCCCGCGTGGGATGGGGGCACGGACGGGTAGGGGACTGTGAACCTCTGGGGTTGGGATCGCGGCCCGGGCTGAAGAAGGGGCTGTAAACTAATCGAGCCCGTCCTCCCCACTCCACCTATGCACCTGCCTCCGCTCTCGGACTCCCTGATGTGTGTCTGTCCTCCCACCCCCACCCCAGCACTCCACACTCTCCCGGAAGTTCGTGGAGGTAATGACCGAATATAACGCGACCCAGTCCAAGTACCGGGACCGCTGCAAGGACCGGATCCAGCGGCAGCTGGAGATCAGTGCGTGTGCACCACCCCACAACTCCCTGGGCCGCCTAAGTCCCCACCAGGCCCTTCCTCTCTGCGGAGGGGGCGCCTGGCCCAAGGCCGGGTGGAGGGTGGGCTCTTAGGTCCCTGTCCCATCCCACCCCCCCAGACCCCCAGGCTGGCCCGGCCCCTGAGCAGGGAGTCCTTTCTCCCCACAGCTGGAAGGACCACAACCAATGAAGAGCTGGAAGACATGCTGGAGAGCGGGAAACTGGCCATCTTCACAGACGATGTGAGCCCCGGGTGGGGCGGGCTCTGTTTTTGGAAAGCATTTGCTCTGCTCCCTAAGCTCAGGTTGAACCGAGGTCTAAAGTCCACCCTGGAATAAAAGCCACAGGAAGCCTGTCCGGGAACTGGGGAATTCCGGGGGAGCAGAGCAGAAATGCCCCCATAACGATGGCGAGGAAGAGCGTGCCCGCCACTGTTCTAAGCACTTCACATGTTTACATTTACCCACTGACTCATGTCATCCTCACCACACCCCACAAGGGAACCCGGTTTCACAGATGTGGAAAACTGGCCTGGAAAGATGAACTCGCTTGCCCAAGGTCTCAGAGCTAGGAGCAGAGCCAGGATTTGAACGCTCAGTCTGGTTTCAGAGTCTGAACTCTTCAGTACTAAGATACGCCGCAGGCTCCCCTGCTGAAGCAGGTCCTTTTACCATAGGATTAATTTGCCTACATTTTGAAGATTTTTTTTTTTTTAAACAAATTTTAGTGTTGCTTAAATTTTGCACAGTGCCCTGCCCTTGTCATGTTATTATATATGTGAATGGATGGGCTTTCCCTGAAGTGCAGTTCTTCTTTCTTTTGGTGGACTTTCACCCGGGCTTGCCCAGTCCTGTCACTGTTTCTGCTTCTGGTGGCAGATGGCTCTGGTTAAGGGTCTAGACCAGGTTTAAAGTATGCTCTGTGATTGTCTAACAGTTTTCAGCAAGTTGTTATTTGGATCATTGGGCTTTGTTGAATTAGCCTTGTGCAAATTGATTGAGGGCCAGTTAGCCTGGACCCCACCCACTCACCCAACCACCCAAAGAGCTCTTCCCAGGCCATCTGTCTGTGTGAGAGTGGAGCGAAGCCTGGAGCGAGGCTCTGTGGGGGCCACTTCTATGTACAAGAGCTGACCCCTGCCACTGACCCACAATCATTACAATGCAGGGTGGTCGAGACCTTGGCTGAGGGCTGTGCAAGCTGCAGATGGGCCCTGAGATGGTAGTTGAGGGTGATTAATGCTGGAGTCAGGGAAGACTTCCTGGGGAGATGTCATTGAGTTGCACTTGAGAGACAAGGAGTTTTGGGACATGGGGAGATGGGTGAAGGGCACCCTAGGCAAAGAGCAGACTGAACAAAGATAGCGAGAGTGGACACTGGCCAAACAGCCATTCAATGACTTTGGGTCTTATAGGATGAGCAGGAGATGAGGGCAGAGAGGGAGCCTGGGCCTTGACTACTAAAAAGAAGGTGTGTAGCTTAGGGTAGTGGGGAGCCCTGGCAGGCTTAAGAGCAGAGGAGGAGTGGCTCGATGTGGTCAACAGAGTGGTTTGGGAAGTGAGTGGCCTAGCTCAGGCCAGGTGTTTGTGTGGAGGAGGTGTATCTGACTGGTTGGAGTCTCTCCCCCACTGACTCTTGAGGGACGCGGTGCATGTCTTTATTATGCCACCTCATCTCACACGGGTGCCCCGTGAGCACACCACCCTCTCACCCGGGCCTTCTCTGCTCTCCACTCTCTTCCATCACCCTGTCTGCCTTGGCCATCTCTCTGCCCTGGGCTTCGCTTGTGTGTGTGATGGAGGAAGCCCTGCGGTAAGGTGGTGGGCTCCGGACAAGTTTTATTTCTTGTCATTTTACAAACTTCTCTTTAGTGCTTATCATGTGCCAGGCACTGTTCTGATCAACGTACACATAGTAACTTGCCCAATTTTCACAACCACCCTAGGAGCTGGGCATTGTTATCACCCACGTTTTCTGGGTGGGGAAACCGAGGCCAAGAGAGGTTGACTAATTCACCCAAGTTTACAGCTAGCAGATGACACTGGGATTTGAACACAGACATGCGGGCCGCAGAGTCGAAGCTCTTGTGGGGGTGAAGGGTGATCACTGTTCTCCTCCCATCACCCTAGATCAAAATGGACTCACAGATGACGAAGCAGGCACTGAACGAAATCGAGACGAGGCACAACGAGATCATCAAACTGGAAACCAGCATCCGTGAGCTGCACGACATGTTTGTGGACATGGCCATGCTTGTGGAAAGCCAGGTACTGGCTCTGCCGCGCCACCCTGGGCACCTCCCTCGGGCCGGATGTTTCCTCTTCTGGCCCAACCCCCATCTCTCCCTGTGTGCATCTCCTTTGTGTGCAGGGTGAGATGATTGACCGCATTGAGTACAACGTGGAACATTCCGTGGACTATGTGGAGCGAGCCGTGTCCGACACCAAGAAAGCTGTGAAATATCAGAGCAAGGCGCGGAGGGTGAGCAGGGCAGGTGGCCTGGGGGCAGCTGGGCTGGGAGCCTGCGGGGGGCTGGGCTGAGGCCAGTGGTGAAATCGGGTGCGGGTTCTTATCTCTGGCTCTGACCTCTTCCTTTTTCTGTTTTCTCTCCCTCCTTTTCCTCACATCCTCCTCCCCATCTTTCCCCACGTTCTGTTTGTCGGTTTCTCTCTCTCTCACTCTCTTTATCACTCTGTTTCTCTCTCTCCTCTTTCTGTCTGCAGAAGAAAATCATGATCATCATTTGCTGTGTGGTGCTGGGGGTGGTCTTGGCGTCATCCATTGGGGGGACGCTGGGCTTGTAGGCCCCCCTTCTCTCTCCCAGAGCCCTCCTCCACCACATCGGGAGCAATACCCCCACCGCCCCTCTCACTCCAGCCCTGCTCCAGCTCACCCCAACCCAGACCCAGGCAGCCCCACCCCCTCCCTCACCCCACAGCAGACCCTGGAGTCCCTGGACCTCACCCTGCCATGGACCACCCCCTGCCCCCGCACGTAGATAGCAGCAGGCGTGATTACACATGCACACCAACATGCATGCCGCCGGCACATGCTCGAGACGTGTGGACACCCCAGCGTGTGTGTACGTGTGCAGATGTGTGTAGATGCACCAAATCACCCCCTCACCCCCCACCTCAAGTCTGTGTGTGGTCTGAGCTTCCCCCTTCACCTGGGTTGTTGTGTAGACTGTGGCCGAGTACAACACAGCAGCCCGCCGTGCCCCTCCCTGTCTTCTGTGAAGAGGTATGTGTGTGTACGTGTGAGACCACAGGTCTGTGGACACCCAATGTGTGTACATGGAATTTTGTGTTTTGAGTGTTTGAACCTAATTCAACAGCAGTTTCTTCATGGATAGCCCCTCCCCTGTGTCTGCTACAAATGGGGCAGGTTGTGTGTGTGCAGACATTCACACTCACATCTCAGAGGATCCGGGTGGGCCCGGTACACACAGGCCACGGCAGACACTCCCTGTGGTATAGGACAAACTCTCCTGGCTTCGTTACCCCAGTGTCCTGGGGAGGGGGTGAGTGTGTGTGTGTGTGTGTGTGTGTGTGTGTGTGTATATCGCCAGGATGTGCCCAAAGTGTTGATGGGACTTCTCAGATGGAGCCCTCCACACTGTGGACTGGACATCGGTTTTGAGTGGACACAGAAATTTGTACTTCTATGCTACCTAGAATATGGCTGCGTGAGTGTGTGTGTGCGTGCGCGCGTGCGTTTAGGGGCCTTCTACATAGTGTGTTTCTGCCCCCTGTGTATTATACATACACATGTTTATTTAAGGACATGTGCCCCATCTGGGTTTGTTTATCCAGGTTTATTTGCCCCATCCCTCTCTCCCCAGAGCTGCTGACTGATCTCTGGTATGGCCGCACACACTGCTACATCAACATTGCGCAACTGGAGCTTGCCGCCCTGCAAGGCCTCAGAGCCCCTGTGCGCACATGCCCAGACCCTTATCTTTCTCCGTCTCTGCCCGAGGATAGGCCTGAGCCCGCGAAAGCTGGTACACCGCAGTGTGCTGACACGCGCCAAGGCTGAGGAGGTCCCGTGAAGGTGGCCGCACCCAGGCGCACACACGCACACCATGCATGCTAACATTGTCGTGGCGCCTGTACAGGCCCGCACCCATTAGCACGGGAGTGCCTCCTGGAAGGGCTGTTTGCAGGGATGTTACTGATGAGGCGAGATGTCAAGGGCTGCCCCAGACAGATGGAAAACCAGGGCATTGCCCCTTCCTCACACACTCAGCCCAGACCTGGGGAAGGTCGATGTTGGTCCCCACTGCCCCATTGGATGCTCTGAGCTCTGCCTCAGGGAACTTGGGTTCGGGAACTGTTTATTTCGGATGTACTGGAATGGTCAGTGTGGCAGTGGCCACTCAGGGTGGGTGAGGTCCTGGGGCCCATCTCCTGGACACCTCTTCTGCCGAAACGTCAGCAATGGCTGCTCCCCACTCTGGGGGGGATTGAAGGTGGGGTACAGGCTCAGGTTCCTGATGGTGAGGAAAGGGCTAGCTCCTCCCCTGTTGTGTAGACAACATGGGCACGCGTTGCGGGTTTGTGTGTTTGGTGGCAGGTAGGAGGCGCATGGAAGAAATGACAATGTTAGAAGTCCCCCTCCATGGCCCAGGAGCATGTAGGTTGAACACATAAGTACTTGAATGTGCCCTGCCCTGGGGTGGGACATGCATGTGCTCAGGGTGAAGGGTCCTGCATCATGTGAAGTGCGTGTGTGTGTGTGTTTGTGTGTGTGTGAGGCCATACGGATGTGACCTCCCGGAACATAACACCCCTCTCACCCTCACCCCGGCCCAGACAGCCAACCAACCTCTCCCCTGCCTGGCTGTGTGGGTCCTGCCCACCTAGTCTGTGTGTGTGTCCGTGCGGCCACATGTATGTAAGCCCCAGGTCAGCTGTCCTGAGGTGGGGAGCCTGCCTGTCCATTCCCAGAATGCCCTGCTGCAGGACAGGAAGTCTGCCCTGGAGTCTGGCCGCAGCCCTCCTGCTCCAATCTCAGGCTTCTTTGGAGACATCAGAGTAGGCCCCAGTGCCCAACCCCCTTCTTCCTTCCTGCCGCCCAGACAGGACCCCCTTTTAGCCCAGGTGTTTCCGGAAGTCTCACAGCCTTGGGGCCACAAGAGAAGGGTGGAGCCGTGGCTGGAGTGCTGCTCCTACCTCCTCGAGTGGCCCACAGCTGCCCATCTCTGGGCCTCAGGTGGACCAGGGGATCCCCGAGGGTCTGCTGTGCCCCAACTTTCTACAAGTCCCACACGTCATACGATGTGTTTGCTTGTTGGCTGCTGTCTCTGTGTGTGTCCTGGAGTGTCGTCTGGAGGCTGGTGTCTTTTGCATGCTCTCGGACAAATGTGTGCTGCCCACCCTCCACGCACCTACAACCATCAAGCCCAAGTGTGCCCTGTGGGTGGTCCCGGGCCTGGTCAGGGCTCAATGCTTCCCCTCCCTCTCTCTCCCTGTCCCTGCCTCTCAGCAAGCACACTGCGTGTCCACCCCATGTGCCCGTGGGTCGATGCACGCTCTTGCCACGCCTTGAGCGTGTACACATGATGTGTTCTATGCATTCACCCTGCCCCCCCAGCCTGCCCCGCAGAGGACAAGATGGGTGGCCCCCGGCTCCCTTCTCCCCCACCCACCCCCTGCCCGCTGTGCAGCCGTGTGCGTTGGCGTGTGTTTCTGTGTCGCTGGCGTGTCACGTGATGTAGCCGTGTTTGCTGACATGAGCCCCTGCCCCCTTCTCTGTTTCTCCGTTGGTTTCTAGAGCTCTCTCCCCCAACTGCCCAGAGGGGACAGGACTTCTGGGGCCTGGCTGGGGGCCCAGAGCCAGGCCCCCCTCCTGTTAGTCCTCAGAGCCCCATTTCTCTCTATTGGTGACCAAGTTGCAAATGGATAAAACACAGGAAAATTCTGCCCCCCACCCCCAGCCCTGCATGTCCTGTCCCCAGAGCCCCCCACCCCCACCCCGGGCCGGGTCGGGCCCCGTGGGACGGGAGAAATAGCAACCAATCCAACAGCGGGCGTGCTGTGTGCTCACTTTCTTCTGTCCCCACATGGGACGGGCGCCGTGGGAGGGGGAGACACGTGGTGAGGGTGGGCGGGAGAGCTGGACAGACACATGGACACAGGCTTCGATAAGGATTTTAATCCAGGGCTCGGCAGGGACAGCATTACTAGGGCGTCCTCAGCAGAGTGCTAATACCACCGCAGTAACTGGATTTGGGTGACGAAGTGAAAACATACAGATTTTCTCAGTTTTCACTGAAGGGAACTGAAAGATAAATGTCTGAAGTTGAAACGTTTTTTAAAATAATGGAAATATAACCCCCTAAGGAGGGACGAAGGTGGGAGTAGTCAGAGAGGCCTCCTCACTCCGAACCTAGCAGGAAACCTATAGAACCTCTGCCCACTTCCTGCTCAGAAGGCCAGAAGTGGGGAGGGAAGGGGATCAGGGGATCAGACCCCCGCCAACCAGCACTGGACCTGGGGCTCCTGTCCCCAAACCCTGCCCTAGACCTTGGAGGCGTCAGGACACAACACAGTGTCCCAAGGCTTGTGGATTTTAAGTGTGAGGGTTCCAGCACAGTGAGTCTGGCACCGGAGCCCTGCCGCCCACTCTCGAATGCAACCGTCCCTCTCCATCCAGGGTGTGAGGGCTCAGGGCCTGGGTGGATGCGCCATGATGGGCCTCCAGGCCCCACCTCCGCCATCACTGGGCTGAGCTCTCAAGGGCCTGCACCCAGCGAATGGTGCGGGTCCGGCTGTCCTCCCATGAGAACAGGGGCTCATAGCCAAAATGGCGCTGAGCCTTGTTGGTGCTGACGGTGAAGGTGGTGTTGGCCACTGCCAGCGTGTAGGGGTTCAGCAGGGGTGCGTAGAGCAGCAGTGGCCGCAGCAGCCACTGCAGCAAGGCGTTGAGGGTGGCCAGGAGCACCAGCAGCCAGTAAGGCAACAGCGGGCGGGCGCCTACCAGCCGCAGTCCACAGGGCCCCAGGAACTCCATGTTGAAGTCCTCGTAGCTCTTGTAGGGCGATTTGTCGTAGCAGAAGTACACCTGGCCACCCATTAATGCTGCCCACTGCTCCAGCTCCCGGGCCACCAGCACATGCATCCAGGCCACATTGCCTGCGGTGGGGGAAGTGACGTGGACAAGCCCCTGAGTACCCTCGGGATCGTGTAGGTGCTGCTCTCCTGGGCCCGCCCAGGCACAAGCCACCGTTATGTGGATGCTGCCCACATCTTCACGACAGCCTGGTAAAGGCTGCTTTTTCCCTAGCCCTTGTAGCCACTTGCTCTCCTGGGCCAGTCTATATACATGCCACTCCTTCTTCTAGTGTTGTATAGACACTGCCCCTCTCCTCTTCTGGGGAACTGCTGCTCCCATAGCTGCAATCCTCTTCTTAGCCTGTGACACACTTTTTATGTCGGCCTTCCCAACTTGCGTGGATAGATACTGTTTCTTCTGCTGCCCATGCATGCAGACAACATCCACATAATCATAGTGTACCTTGGTGACTTTTTTCTGCCCCTCCCAGAGCCATGTGGGTCCCGCCTATGCCCAGAGCAGCACCAACAGCCTCCCACTGCCTAGTCCAGTCCTCACCCACATAGACCCGGCCATGCTCCACAGAGGTTGGGATGGCCCGGAAGAGCCGACCCCCCAGGCGCAGGCCCTGGTGGTAGAAGTCCCTCATGATCTGGTGGCCTTCACCGTAGATGCCCGTGGGACGCAGGGCACATGTCACTAGGGGCAGCCCCCCGCGGACCTGGTGGCAAAAGGCAGGCACTGCTAAGACCTAGGGCTCAGGGGCTTGCCTGTGCCCCAGCCCTCCTCAGGCTGAAGACAGAGGGACAGCGTCCAGGCAGAGCGCCGTCTCTGCCTCATCTCCCCGGGCTCACCTTCCTCCCATTGGCCTCCAGGACCAGCCGCTCAGCCAGGGCCTTACTGCAAGGATAGGGGTGCTTGTGCACTGCTTCATACGGGGTGTCCTCGTTGCCCCTAGAAGGGGGAGAGGGAAGACTCAGTGCTGAGGGGAAATAACCCTTAAAGTATTGAGGGGACCTCAGCTCACCTGTAGAAGGGGTGGCCTTTGATGTTAGGCCCCACAACTTCCATGCTGCTCGTGTACACCAGGAACTGTGTCCCAGTCTGCACACAAGCCTCGATCACGTTCTGCGTGCCTGGCGGAGGAGGGGGACATAGTCAAGCTGAGACTTCCCTCCTCTCTGCGTCTTTCCCATTCCATCCCAGCTCCAGGGAAAACCACAACGGGGCGGGTGAGAGTGGGGCCAGGGCTGTTGGCAGGACTGGTTGTCACAGGAGAATCACAGAGTTCAAGGCCAAAGGGGTGAGGGTGTTACATGCATGATTAGAACAGACCGTGAGCACCTTACCCTGCACGTTGACCTCGTGGATGGTCTTGGGACTGGCCCTCCCGAACACATCCACCAGCCCAGCTATGTGGATGACCACATGGGCTCCGTCCATAGCTGCTGCCACTTCGTGGGCCTGGGTCACATCCCCCTGGATGGCAGTCACCTGCACAGGCCCTGGTGGGGCATGGAGGCGGCCACGGCAATGTCAGCTCCGGCCATCAGCCAGCGGCTGCATTCAGCCTGTGCCCTTGGGAGCCTCATGTTCCCAGTGTGACTCACCCATCCCACTCACGAGGACTGGGGAACAGAAACAGGCATCATCCTTTCCACCACAGGGGTGGGGATCCTGCCTTGGGAGGGGCTGGGGAAGAGTCCATTCGCGCCTCTCCCCACAATCACCTGTCTTCAGTTCCTCCAGCCAGGGGCCCAGGTGTAGGTCAAAGATTCGCAGCTCACGGAGCCGGGGCTCCTGCTGCAGCAGCATTCGCACCACATGCTCCCCCAGGAAGCCACAGCCACCTGTGACCAGGTATACCAGCTTCTGGGCCTGTGCAGAGTTGGCCATGCCCAGCTGGGGGGAGAGAACTTGGCTCACCTGAGTTGCCTGCTGCCCTCTGCCCAGCCACCTGTTACTCCTGGAGGGCGTATGGGAGCACAGTGATGAAAGAGGGGGCAGGGGGCAAAGCTGGTCCTGGAGGCAGCAGCTGTGGGTGCAGCAGCCAGGCCACCTGCCACCTGACCCTGCCAACTGTTGAGTTACTCAGACAGGTAAGGGCTTGGGGTGCAGGAAGGGGTCAGGGCTTGAGGCGGTTGGGGAGAAGTTTTGGGGCAAAAAAGCAGAGAGGGGAGGCAGGGGGTGGGGAGGAAGGGCTTGGGAAGGTGGGAAGGGCTGGGACTGAGGGAAGGGCTGCCTGGGCCCTGGCAGCACCTCTGCCTACCTGCAGCCACTATCCCAGGGCGCCTGGACAGGACAGCCACAGGAGGGGCTCTCTGCTTGTCTCCTGGCCTAGCTGGCCAATGCACCTTCCCCTTCCGCTTGTTCCTCCTCCTCCTCCCTCCTGGCCATTCCAGGAAAAGCCCAGCCTCCACCCCTGGCCCCCCACGCTTGCCACAGGGCGCCCCCTGGTGGCCACTCTGTGCTCCACAGGCATCTGGTTCCAGCCAAGGACTTGGGGAGAGGGAGGCCAGAACCTGCGGGGTGCGCCCTGAGGGGTTTGGGGGCTGCAGGATAGAGCTGGCAGGGTGACCTCATCCCCACTGCATGACCTCAGTCCTTCCCTCCTGCTGGATTTCCCAGGAGGCCAGAGGCCCAGCAGCAGCTGTGGTTCTGGGAAGGGAAGGGAAGGGAAGGGAGGCCTGACCTTGATGCGGCTCTGGCTGGCACTGGTGGGGGATTTCTGGCATTGCTGTCATGTCACCATAGCCTGTCAGGTGGTCCAAAGCAATGGCGCTGGATCTGAAGGTCCAGGCTCTTGCGTGAAGGCCCCTCTACCCACCCCAAACTTCACGCCACCCACTTTTCCCTCTCTTCATCTTGCCCCACCCTCTGTGTCCTCAACCCCCATTCCCACCCTGCCCTTCCCCCAAAGACACTGACCAAGCACTTTTGTACAATAAAGTTTAATCACAATTATAAAAATGTGGCGTTGGGTTTGCGCTATTAACATATATACAATCCAGCCCAACAGGGAGGGCCCACCCCCCACCATCCTGGCCTGGCTAGAGCCTCCCAATACCAGGGTGGGAGAGTGGCCCACAGGGTCTGGCAGGAACAGAAGATGAGGCAGGGTTCCAGGCACGGAGTCCCCAGGACTGGGGGCGCAGGGCCCCCCCCAGGGGGAGAACATGGCCACTGCCCCTAGAGACCCCTAAACTGGGGAGGGGTGCACGCAGGGCACAAGAGGAATTCCCCATTAACACAAAGCAAGAGGGCTGTGTAGCCCCCCAAGAACAGGATCTGTACAGGCCGGCACCCCAGGTTTCCACAGGAAACAGCTGCTGGCAGCTACAAAACATTTACAGCTTCTTCTCCGCAAAGAAAAAAAATTAGGGGGCGGTGGGTAAGGGTGACAGGGGAGGCAGAAGCTGCCTCAAGGGGCTGAGGCTCCCTGGCTGGGCTTGAGGTCCCCCAACCCCATACCTGGACATGAGGGCACGTGGGCCCTGCTGAACCCACTAAGGCTGGGGGGTGCTGGGAGCTCAGGGCACTGAGGGGGAATAAATAGGAGTGTGGGCGCCAGTCCTGCCCCACCTCAGTTAAGGGAGCCGCGGCAGCTCTCAGTGCCGCACAGACACGGGATTTTGTTGTCCTCCAGTGGGAACTTGTAGTCGTAGGTGATCTCCTCATCCACGCCGATGGGCTGCTTGGAGTAGATCACGATCTTCTTCTGTGACTCTATGGTGATCACCTTGGCATAGCAGTTGGGCTGCGGGAGGGAGGGAGGGCAGTGTAAGCGGTGGCCCAGCCCCTGGCCCCCCACCCCACCCTCTGGGCTGGATCCCAGCGCACCGTGCAGCAGTGGTTGATGAACCTTGCCAGGTTGCCACACTTGGTAGCATCGATGATGGTGTCGTGGTCCACCCGGAACAGGTAGCTGCTGCCAATGCCTTCCTGGACATAGCGCTTCTCCCGCATGTCGGCCACCATCTGGCAGATGAGATGCAATAGTCACAGATCTGCCCTGAGCCCACTTCCTGCCAGACCAGGCCTGCCCCCCAAACCCCTCTGGACAGCCTGCCCTATCACCCCAGAGGCCAGATCCAGCAGGCCTGGACCTGTAGTTCTGCCTCTGGCTGCCACTAGCCCAAGGCACTGACTCCTCCTTGACTTTGCTTCCTGGGGCTCTCCCCCTTCTGGCCACCCATGCTGATTAAGTCACCCATAGGAGGACTCCAGTGAAACTGGCACTGGTGCACTGGGCAGAAGAGCCACTGGCTCCTCCGAGAGCATCTGCCTGGTCTCTATGGGGCCCCCAGACTGCTGTGGGGCTGGGGCAGTTCCTGAAATGACAGTGGCCATTTCATGGACTGAACCTACCCATCTCTTCTCCTAGGACCCTCTCTCCAAATTAGGCACCCACTGGCTGCCACTGGCCAATGTAAATGACAGGTTGTCCGTGTTAGGGCCCAAACCCTTGTGCGAAAAGGAGCAACTCCTATTTCCCTAAAAATGGGACAATGAGCCCTCTACACTCTCTCCTTGGGTGATGTCACTCCCTTCCAGAGCTTTAACCACCAGCAAAGTGGTGGGGACTCCTCCCAAACTTCCACTTCCAGCCAAAATCCACCTCAGTGGAGCTGCTGGGCGTCACCCGCTAGATGTCCCTGGGGCACTGCAACCTCACATGTCTAGATTGGAACTCTTCTTGACCACGTGTTCCTAACTCCTCGTCCCATCGCACTGGGGCCCCGCCATACTCCTAATGGCAGTGCCCTGAGAAAGGGCCTCACATCCTCCCTTGCCCTACGACTCCAAAGCCAACTCACTGCCCGGCCCTGCCAACGACCTACCCTCACAGACTCCTCTGTCACCTCTACAGCCACTGCCTAGTCCAGGCCACCCTCACCTTGGCCTGGATCTCTGCAATAGCCCCTACACTGGTGTCAGACTAGACTAGCTCTTTCTTCACACCGCAGCCACGGGGTGCTTCTAACTCCCCAGTCCTCTTCTGCTGAAGCTTCCCCCTTTCCGCTTCTCCCACTACAGGCTCAAACGGATTCCTAAGCTCCCGAGCTCCGTGCAGTCCCCCCAAGTCCCCAGCTACACACTGCTGCCACTGGCCCTAGTTTTCTAACCAGCCATCCTGACCTCCTTGCCCTCAAATGACTACATGACCTCCGGGCTTCTGCACGTGCTGTCCCACAACCAGGAGCACACTTCCCCTCACCTGGGCCTGTGAGTTCATCTTCCAGCTCTTCCAGTTCATCTTTCAGCTCTTCCTTAACCGTCACCATCCCCAAGGGGTCTCCGGTCCCCTCAGTGTGTGCTCCCACCGGCCCCGCCTCCGCAAGCTCCCCTTTAATACCAAACACTATTCTTTGGCGTTGCTATGTGTCCAATGCCCGTCTC
The DNA here is from genome assembly GCF_000956105.1 of Propithecus coquereli. Classification (NCBI taxonomy): domain Eukaryota; kingdom Metazoa; phylum Chordata; class Mammalia; order Primates; family Indriidae; genus Propithecus; species Propithecus coquereli. The sequence continues at coordinate 10,539,376 of NW_012152618.1, read as the reverse complement.
CCCCACTCCCTGGATCCTTAAGGGGAGAGACGGCATCAGTCTTGTGTCCTGCTGGGGCAGGACATCTGTTTACTAGGACTGGGAGGAGGCTGGTTTCACTGGCTACGTCTTGGAGCTGGGAGGGCATGTGAGGCTTTATCCAGAGGCCAAATGGCACTCAAGTGAGCATCCTACGCTGCTGTCAGATCAGAAGCCAGACTGGGGCTGGTGTGGGGCCTCACCTGGCGGATGTTCTGACCCACGTACTCGATGACCATCTCGTCAGCTGCGATGGGTTCCATGGCAAACAGACCCCACTCATGGATCCGGCTTCGGCCAAACCGGAGCTTCTTCTTCCGGAACTGGGGGACAGAAGGGACTGTACTGCTGGATGCCTCCCACGACCCAGCTCCTCACGGTTCCTACAGACCTCCCAGGGCAGAGGGTGTTCTGGCCACTTGCCCCCCACCTCTACTCCCGGGGGACCACACAAGCCTACATGGCAGCTCCCCTTGCTCCAGCCTTTTCGCCGAGCCTCCTACCCTTCCCAAGTCCCACCCCTCACCTTGAGCTGGTTTAGCTTTAGCAGATCACTATCCATGATGGCAGAGGTGCCGATGGCACTCAGTAGCCGCCGCTGCTCAGACCGGCGCTCGGAAAGCACACGGTTAGTCCCCTGTGAGAAGCAGGAGAAAGAAGTGAGTGACAGAAGTACGGGAAGAGGATGCAGTGGGCCAGGCATCAGGGCAGGGCCCTACCTGAGTGTCCACTCCTTCCAGCTGCCGGGCCGAGACAGGGCACACATCCAGGTACTTGTCCTTCTCCTTCTTACTGATGGGGTAGTAGCCTTCGCTGCGGGCTGAGCCTGTCTGGTGTTCTCGGGGCCCGTCCTGGGGCCGCCGCTTGCGTTTTGGAGTGCTCAGGTTGGTGAGTGCAGGGTGTTAAGGAAGAGAACAGGGTCTTCACTGGCCAGATCCCCAAGACCTGCTCCTCTCCATCCACCCCAGGCCAGCCCCAGGAAAGGGTGGCTGGCCTTCGCTGCCAAGCATGCTCAGTGCGCGACAGGAGTGAAGTCCCAGAAAAGCTTTGGGAGGCAGAAAAAGGCATGAGGCAGAGCGAGATGATGGCTCAGAACCAGAGGAGGTGCCCCGGCTGAGTGTGGCATAGCAAGCTGAACAGACAGGGAGGGAGACAGACAGACAGCAGGAGGGATCCGAGGACACTGCCTGGCTGCGTGACCCCAGGGAAGGCCGCCCCCACCCCCTGGGCCTGGGCAGGTGGCCTCTGCGGCTCAGGATATTCGTGTGATGGACCCAGTGGGTGTCATTGAGCCAGTCAGCCCCGCTTGTCTGCTGTAGCAGCCGCTCATACGTGAGCCGCAGATAGCTCATGTCTTCCAAGTCCAGGCCCGAGTTCCAAATGTCATACAGGATGGTCATCTGCTCAAACTCACTGCGGGGCTCAAAGTTGGGGGGTGGCGGGGGTGGGGGTGGGGGTGGAGGCCGCCGGCGGCGGGTGTGGGAGCGGAGGGTGCGCCGCCGACCAGCCCCTTCCCCATCGCTGCTACTGCTGCTGCTGCTCTCAGAGGACTCGGACTCCTCCTCTTCCTCTTCCTCCTCTTCCTCACCCTCCTCTTGCTGCTGCAGTTGCTGCTGCTGCTTTGGCTCCTCCGCCTCAGCCACCACCACCTCAGGGGCCTCCAGGACCTCATCCGCTGGGGAGCTGAAGAGAGCTGCAGGGGCAGGGACCGGCTCCGGGGGCCGAGGGGCTGGTGTGGAGGGCGTGGGCTTAATGGCCAGGGCATAGTTATGCTCCAGAAGGATGTGACAGAGCTGGGGGCTGGGGCGGTCCGCCTCGTCCGAGGTCTCTGTGGCCTCTGAGTCGTCAACAGTAGGCAGGGTAGCCAGACCACGGCGAGCTGGAGTCAGGGCCAGGTCGGCCAGTACTGCCAGGTCTACTTCTGTCCCTAGCTCAGCCTCTTCTTCCTCGGTGGCGCGGCCTCGGCCTCCAGCACGACTCCGACCTCCTCGGGGCACCTCCTCGGGCCAGCTCTTGACTAGGGACGCATGGTCCAGGGGCAGGTTGCGAATGGTCCGCTCCACGGGCCGGGGGACTTTGCGACAGACTGGGCCAGGAGACTTGGTCTGTGGTGGGGCAACTGGGGGAGGCTCTGGGGCTGGCACCTCCTCCACTGCAGAGAAGGAGACGGTTTTCCGGCGTTTCTTGGGTGGGGGCAGAAGAGGAATAGGAGAAGAGGGGCGCTCATCAGGGCGGGGGGTTGGGGCTGGGGGCCCAGCTGGTGGCTCTGCAGGAGGCTGGGGTGCACTGGGAGGTGGCTCCTCAGCGGGACCTGGGGAAGGAAGCACACAGGGAAAGGGATAGTCAGCATCCAGGCCGACATCATCAGACAGACTTGTTTATGGGCAGGAGACTTGAGGCTCAGCTGGGCTCTGGCCACGTCATTTCCACAGGCTATGTTCACTCTCTTCTCAGCTTCCGCCCAGGAAACTCAGACAGACATACAGACACTCCTGCCTCTCAGCCCCACAATGTCTTCAGCACTATGGGCTCCCTTGACAGGATGGGATTTCACACCTGCTCGTTCATCCATCCGACAAACATGCATCGAGCACCAACTATGTCAGATATGGGGAGAACACGCTGACCAAACAGACACCTTCAATGTCCTCACAGAGGTCACAGTCCAGTGGGAGACAACAACACAAAACAAACGCACAGCCCACACTGCAAAAAGTCGGGCTGGGGAGGTCTCCACGCACACCCTTGGATTCCAGCCTTTCTACCAAGACTGGCAGGGACAGACCGACATCCAACAACTAGGCACGAGGACCATGGCAATTTTTGACACAATGAGGACTCGGTTAGCCAGACTTCAACTAAAATATCCATTATTCAACTACAACCAATATTTAGTGAAGTGAAAAAGATACAATGTAAGAAGCCAAATCTTTGTACTAAAGTATTTTATAAAACTTTGCCTTCCTCCTCACCCTGCTAAACAGAACTGGGGACTTGCCCTAGTGGGGAGGGTGTGAGGAGGAAGTCTCCCCTAAGAAGCGGAGGTTTAAGCTGAGATCCAAAGGGTGAGGACTGAGCTGGGGAGGGGATATACTATCTTTGAGCAGGCAGTGCTGTGTCTCCCCAGCTCAACCCCTGGGACAGAGAGCACATCCTCCCTCCTCGTCCATGGGGAAAGCCTACCATGAGGCTTTTAGACCCAGCTCAATGCCATCTGTGAAGTTCTAACTGACCTCTTTATATGTGGGCAACATCTTTCAGAAGCACAGGCTGGAGGGCTCACGCCTGCCAGTCTTCATGTTGGCAGCAGCAGATTAATAGCTAGTATTTTGTGCCTAAACCAATCCAAGCCTTTTACATTTATTAACTCATTTAACTCTCACAAAAACTCTAAGAGGTGGGTCCTACATTAACCCTATCATACAGATAAAAAAACTGAGGCACAGACCTGCTCAAGGTGACACAGCAGATGACAGAACGAAGCCTGCACCCAGGCAGTGTGGGCTGAGTTTGTGCTCTGGAGGGCCTGTGGACTCAGTGGTTTCACATGTGGCTCTACACTCACAGAGCTAAAGGGCAACCAGCACCAGACCAGGCCCAAGCAGTGATCAGCCTGTGTCCACTGCCTCAAGAGATGTTCCCAACCTGCATCCCGAGCAAGGCCCTCGGCCTGCTGTCTCCTAGGCTCTGGGCACCATCTGGGGTCTCAGCTAGCAGTATCCACACTCGGAAGCTAGTGAGGCCCTCAGATGCTCACCCTCGGCCCTCCCATGGTGGGCAGCCTCCGCCATTGACCCATCCCCCCAGCCCACTGTGTCCCCTGGAAGCCTGGCTGCTAAGGAGAACAAATTCCCCTCCCTGCTCAGATTCCCCTCGGCTCCTGTCCTAGAGGAAACCTGCCCATCCCTTTCATTTAGCAGACAACCCTTGGGGTACCTGTCCAGTCAGTAATAACTCCCACCTTTCTCCAAGAACTGTTCTCCTGGTACCCTCAGACTCACAGGGGCAAGGCCCTACAAGCCAGTTTCTATTGCATGAGCTACCTCCTCTCCCCCAGGGCCATTAAGACTGACATCACTACCAGGATTACCTGAGCCAAGCCAGCCCAACCAGAAACTTCCCTGAGAATAATGACCTAATGTAAGAGTGGGTCTGTCTGTGGCCAGTCTTTGGGGTGGGTGTGGGTGGACACCCTCTGCTGGAATGGAGAAGCAGAGGAAGCCCATTTGCAGGAGGAGAGAAGAATGAACCCGGCTAGAAGACAGAAAAGAACCCGAGTCCAAAAGGCGTTCTGGTCCTTGTCTTTGGATTCTATCAGACAGGCCAGACCCTGTAAACAAATCCCCTTTTCTACTTAAACTGACTGAAACGGGTTCCTGTTACTAGGAACTCAATGAGCCTTCAGTAAGGCCCCACCTACCTGGAGCCATAGCCTGTCCTCTGGGCTGCACAGGCCTCTGTCCTTGGTAGCTTGGACTTCCCGGTCATGCCCTCTCATTCGCTTAAAACCAAGGGACCTGCCTAAATCTCCCTCTCCTCTCCCACCCCTGCCATTTACCCAGGGGGGTTTCACCATCCTGCCTGTTCACCTGGACTCTCATATGTTCAGTGACCCCCTCTGCTCACCCTCAGCTACCCTCCAGCAACCACACACCTGACCTTGTCAACCCTCAGAACAGCTCCACCTTGGAGATCCCCCCACCACTGCCCACTGTCTTTTCAGTTCACCTCACTGCACTTTTCAACTTCCCATCCCTCCATCTCCCTCAAACCCATCACCCCCTTCCTAAATCAGTTTTTTTCTCTACCCTGCCCAGACCCCAGGCCTGAACTTTGTCCCCTCCTGTCACAGCACCTTCTACATCCCCAAGTCCTCACCACCACCTCCACTCTGGGAACACAACCAGCAGCCTTTTCCCCTCCTCATTCCTAGGCCTCAGCTCCAGGAGGGCCGCCTCATTGCTGACAGCTTTCATCCTTACTCCCCACGGCTCCTGCCATAGTCCCCCTCACGCTCCTACTACACAGAGTGAAAAAAGAGCCTTCAGGGCACAGAATCTCGCATCACTTGTGGCTACACCTGCATCAGATCCAGAGTCCATCCCCTTCATCTCCCCAGGAATGCCACTCCGGCAAGGACCCCCTCCCAGTCCACCTACCTGCTCCCCCTCCCTCCAGTGCAGGAGCATGCCCAGGTTCACCTACTCAGAAAAGCTAAGCCCTCATCAACCCTGCATTCTCTTCTTGCTGTCTTTCCATTCCCAGCTGGGTAACCTTGAGCTTATTCCTGCATTTTACTAAGCCTTGAATTCCTCATCTGCAAAATAGCAATAATAGGGATATGGTGAGGACTGAATGAAAAAATGAATTCTCAGTGCGCTATGCTTATGTGTGCCTGTGCCTACTGTGAGCCCGGCACACAGTAAGTGGTCAATAGTATTATCAACCGTGATCCTGCAACTTCTCTCTCAGCAAGAGTAGCCTCCCCTTCCAGAAGACTATCTCTGTCATCTCCCCTCACTCTGTAACACACCATAACTTGGCTTCGGTCTGAACCACTCAACTGAAATTGATAAGGTCACCAGTGACCTCCTAACTGTCAAATCCAACAGACACTTTTCCTGTCTCACCACCTCTCCTGTGGCCTGATGACACAAGACCACTCCCTCCTTTACAAAACCTGAACATCCCTTGACGTTCAAAACTTACCACTCCCTGTATTCCTTCCCACCTTTTTGATCGCCCCTTTCCAGTGTCCTCCGGCTCCCCCTTGCCCACCCATCTCTCATAAGACTCAATGGCTCTGCCCCTTTTCTCTCATTCCATGCATCTGCCTAGGGTCTAGACGTGAATTCACATCTACACTTCTGCTACTCTCATTTCCAGCCTACTGTTTTTTCCAGACTTCAGATCTATTGATCCAACTGCCAGTGTTTCTACCTGGAGGTCCCAGAGGCATCTCAAACTCAACCCCACCTAAACTCAAGTTTTCTTCCTAATCCTGGTTCTCCTTTCCTGGTAGGCAGTTTAACCAAGTCATTTTATCTCTTGAATTTCTCTCAACTCTTCATCCCTACTCCCAACCCATTCCCCTGGCACCTCATTACAACCATCCTGCTTGGTTCATGCCCTTCTATCTTACCTGCGTCCCTTCAAAGCTCCCAATGTCACCCCATCTCCCTCCTCATGTCTTCCAAATCTCTCCTCCTCCTGCCACTATGGAATTTCTGAAATGCAAATATGGCCATGTCCCCCTCCTCCTTCCTGACCCACTGAGAATGAAAGAGTACTAAGACTGATGCCCTCTGACCTGCCTGTGGCTGCAGAGGCTCTTCTGCTACCCAGTAGACCCAGGAGAGGCTGCATAGTCATCTGAGGTATGAGAGCCTCGACTTCTCTTCTCATGGGGCCTGGACCTAAGCAGAGTGCACCAGCACTAGGAGGTCTTCCAGCCGTCACTGCCCATCTCAGACTACAGATTCTCCTTAATGTTCAAGCGAGAGATCCCTGGGAGGCCATCTTTGAAGCATATCTTAAAAACTCACTTATTTAATTCCACTGTAGAACACCCTAGTCCAAGTTACCACCAGTTTGCCTTACTCACTGCAAAAGCCTCTTTACTAGTCACCCTGCATCCACACTGGCCCCTTCCCAAGTTTTCCCTGTGCGGCATCTTTTCAAGACACAAATTGAATCGTGTTGTTCCTGATGGCTTCCTATTTAGATAAAGACCAAATTTCTAACACAAAATTTCTACCCATGCATGGCCCAGCCCTGACCTACCTCTCTAGTTTTAGCCACCCCAGCTCAGCTCCCCTTCACTCTCAACCCTCTAACCCTCAGGAGGGATAGCTTTCTTCCAGGTCTTCCAACCTGCTGTTTCCCCTGCCTTAGGGCCTTTGCACATGCTAATCCCTCCTTCCTGCTGCTTCACCTAGATTTCGGCCCTTTCCCTCAGCAGAGAAGACTTTCCCCTGCCCGCAGATGTGCTCAGGTTCTGAGTACCCTGTAGTTTTCCTTCCTGTGCTTATCATAGATTTTCTATGTATTTACGACTCAACTAAACTGTCTCTCCCTGTAGATAGTAAGTTTCATGAGGGTGAGAACAGGCGTGCTAGGCACACCATCATATCCCTCACACCTGTTTGGCTGTGGTGAGTACTCAATAAACATCTATTGCTCGAACGAGCAGTTCACTCAGCAGAATAAATGATATGTACGTGCTATCAAATAACTGAACGTAACAATCCACAAAGGAAAGACAGAACTAAGTTCTGAGTTAATGTTATTCTTATTTGTTTTCTACCTATCTGCCCACTTAATCACCTGAATGTATACCTACACATTAAACAATGGGCTTAAGAAAATTTAGTAGCAGGAATTTATTAAATTGGGGATTTTCTCCTTAACTTACTTGGGAGAAGACCACCCAGTTTTACTTTAGTAGCCAAAAACCCTGGTCTGGCTCTGTAACCCACTACAGCAGCGCAGTTTGGGTGTGTTAGGCCATAAACATGTCCGAGGGGGAGTGACAGGAGGTAGTGACTTTTTCTTTGTATGTACCACCTACCTGCAGGTCTTGTTGGAGACTTCTCCTGTTCGGGCAAGGGTGCAACTGGGGAGCCTGCAACCCTCTCTGGCTCGGGCTCTTCCACAGGCGCAGGCAGGGGCGCTGGGACTTCTCTGGGGGGTGGTGAGGCTGAGGGAATGGCTGCTGGCTGCTCCTCTTCCTCTTCATCTTCAGAGGATGACTCGGATGAAGAAGAGGACGAGGAAGACGAGGAGGACGAGGAGGAGGAAGATGAGGAGCTGGAGGAACTGCTGCTCTCAGATTCCGACGTGCTATCATTTTCACCATCTGAGTCAGCATACAGAGAACATTTGGAGGACAAATCGCTTTCCTCGTCCTCGCCTGGAAATCCAGAAGGGGCAATCAGGCGAGGCGGGCAGACCCTCACTTGGTCAAGCCACAGGTTCATTCACTGTGGATGTCAGGCTCTATGCTAGGTGCTGGCAAGTGCCAAGTATCAAGGGGTTGGATGAGCAAACCACCTGTTCGCAGTGTGACAAACGTCAGCACAAGGGGCTGGGAAGAAGGCGGAGGGAGGCCTGGACTCTGCCTGAAGGAGCACGTCAGGGAAGGCTCCCTGAGGAGATGCTGATACCGGGAAGGACAAGGAGGAGTCCACCATGCGGACGTGGGGACTAAGCAGGGATGTCAAAGGCAAGAGAAGATGGAGACCTGGACACTGGCAAGTAGTCTGCTCTGACTACCAAAGCTTTTCCCAAAGTGGGTCTTGTGGCCAGTCTGGACGAAGGACTGTGAAAAAGGATTCTGAGGCAAAATAAGCTTAAAAAACATTACATGCTCTATGCCTCTGAGAGATTGGTAACACACAGGAAGGGTCTAAGAAACCTAAGAAGTTCAGTCTTTGAGGAACATAATTGGGTAGACGAGAAGGTGGTGTGGCTGGGAAGGGGAACGGAGGATGGTGAGATGGAGCTCAACAGAGAAGCGGAGGCTAGATTATAAATGGCCTATGGTGTCAGGCTGAGGAGTCACCTTGTGGAAAACAGGGAGCCAATGAAGACTTTATGGAGGGAGGTGACAGGGTCAGGTGTGCATCTGAGAAAAGATAATTCTATCAGCAGTTTAGAAAATAGACTGGAATAGAGGGAGAAGGGTGGAAAAAGAGACAGGGAGATGAGTCAGGACTGCTGTGAGAATCTAAGTGAGAAAGGCAGCAGAGCAGGAACAAAAGGGGGCGCTGTGTTCAAGCAGCATTCGGGAGTTGAAACTGATGGGAACTGGTGATCAAGTGGATGTGGGGGGGGGGGGGCAGCCCTCATTCTTAGCAGACAGTCCTGCACCCTGCTCTACTGAAGAGAGGCCCCCAGATCACCACTCTCACCATCCTGGCCTCTGCTGCAACAGCGCCTCTTACAGGCACTTCTCGATCACCATGCAAGAAACAGTAAATCTACCCCACAGGACCTGCACTCTATTATTCCCCATCCCATTAACCTGTTTTATCTTCTTCAAAGCACAACTCTTTTTCTGAAGCAATACTGTATGTTCACTTGTTTGTCAAGTCTCCTCCTCCCCCAACCACCAGCTCTGCAAGAGCAGGAGCCACGTCTGTCTTGGCCACTGCCACATCCCAAATACCTAGAACAGTACCTGGCATAGAGATGGGGCTTGATATAGACTCTGAACAAATGAATCAAAAGACTAAACATGTACCCAAGACCTCAATGAATGTGGGGAAGCAAACAGGTGTCCAACTGAAGGACAGAGGAGTGGCTGGTGATGGCAGCTATGAGGAGGGGAAGGGGCGGCACAGCTTGGGGGCTGGGCCTTAAAGGAAGAGCAGTACCCTGAGGTGGAAAGGAAAGGGACACCTGCAGCAGGAGAAGGCATGCCCTACCCTGAGGGCTCGGGAAAACAAACAGGCTCTGCTGGGCTGTCCTCCGGGACAGCGGTGTTTCAGTAGAAGGGGAGCTGAAGGGAGAATTTTGAGTACTGGGGTTATTGTTTCCAAGGAGTCAAGGGTTCTAAAGGATGTGGCTAAAACAGTTGCTCTTGTGGAAGGCAAAAGTGCCCCCAACAGGAAAATTATGTGGGCTCAGCAAAGGGCTAGCCAGGTGGCCAAATCCCTTCTTCCCCAAACCAGAACTCTATTCAACTGTCTGTGCTCACCATCTGACGCCTCTGTCTCCTTCTTGGTGGTATCCACAGCTTCCTCTCGCTCTTCATCTTCCTCATCTTCCTCATCATCCTCCTCATCCTTAAGAAAAGGAACAAATGGGGACTAGCAGGAAAAGGATAACCGGTCTTCCACGAGGCACAGCTGTCTGGGCTCCAGCCCAAAGAGTAGCTGGCTATGGGGATGGGGCCCCAGTTCCCTGGCCACTCACCTTTTCTGAGGAGGACTCCTGGGATGCCTCCTCCCCTTCGCTGTCCAGAGCAAATGACTTGCGGTGCTTGCCCTGGGTCTTGCCTCGCTCTTCGTCTCGCTTTGGAGGCTTGGTCCCCGGGCGTCCTGGCTCTGCAGCCTCCTTCTCTCGCTCAGGGTCTAGCCAGGCAAATGGCAGTCAGGGCAATTTACTATCAACGATAAGTTACTGTCCCTGACCCCACGCAAGGAACGTTACAAGATACCACTGCTACTCACAAGCCTCATTTCATAAACAAGAACCTAAAGCTCAGCAGAGAAACACAACACCTCACCATTACCTAACATTTTATACAACTTTAAACACATCCCGCCTCTTTTACCTTTCATATTTTCTGGTTCGGGTGGAAGAGGAACAGACTTGTTATGCCTGGCCCAAGAAAAGACTGCTAAGGCTAACGGGTCTCCAGGGAAGCAGATCTGACTCAGTAACAAAGTTTCCCAGCCACGTAAGCTGTCAACCAACAGCTCAGACTTAGACAAAATGCGGGGAAGGTTGTAGGAGAGCATAAGCTTTGGATGGTAAACTTGGGGAGATGACTTAACCTCAAAATCCTGTGATTCTAGATATTGAAATTATTATTTCCATTTCACAGGTAGAAAAACCAAGACACAGAAAACTTCGAACAGTATGCTAGAGCAAGAACCACAACTGAAATGCAGGGATGACCCTATCTGATGCTCTCATGCCTCTCAGATTACTTTATATTAACCCCGTACCAGAATCTCTACTTGCCTTTTTCCTCAAGACACCCTGGCCCTTCCACTCTGCCTCTTGCTTCCTGTCAGAATCCATGCAGCCCAACTCCCTTCTCTTTCCACCTGACCTCCTCCCACTCACCATCTTCATCTTCCTCAGCTGGAGTAGAGGGCCGCGGCCTCTTTTCCTCACTGGCCTCTGAAATCTCCGATGGCTCTTTCCGCTTTACCTAGATGGGATGTGGAAAAAACAGAGCCAGTTTAGAACTCAAATACTCGTGGTTCCTGACCAAGGAAGGGGACCCCTTCCCCCTTTTCCCCACCCTGCTCAGCAAGACCACGGTACCTTGAACGAAGGCAGCCGCAGGGCCCCTCGCAGCCCTGACCCAAAGGCGAAAGCCTCGATGCCCGTGGTACCCCCGCTCTTGGCCCAGTCTACGAGGGACAGCAGGCCAGGTTCTTTGAGCTTTGTCTTCTCTTTATCCTCCTCCTTGGCTTGCTGTTTGGCTGCATTCTGGAATGGCTGCAGGCAGTAGGGGGACTGAGCCCCAGAGCCCAGAACCCAGGCATTCCCTCCTTCCTGAGAACTACTCCTAGACCCCAGGAATATAGAAAGGCATCTACTTGCTCCTCCATGTGACATATCTCTGTCACACCTATACCAGTCCCTGCACAGGCATTTTCTCAGAAGTCTACTCATTTATCCCACCAACCTTATGAAATAGCTACTATTATTTCCACTTCACAAATGGCAAAATGAAAAGACTGAAGCCCAATGAGATTTAAGGGCCTTGTCACCACAAGTAAGCCACGGAACCAGGACAAAGCTCTTTGGCCTCTCAGGCCTATGCGTGTCTGCTGCTCAGTGCTGCAAACTCCCCTGCCCAGCCAGGGCATTCCCTTGAGGACCCACACTCTCATTCCCCACTTGCCTCCATCATCTCTGTCCTCTGACCTGTGTGGCCTAGAGGAGCCCCAGGCCTCCCCAGCCCTAGGCCCTAGCCTCACCTTGGCCTTCTCTTCCTTGCTCTCCCACCACTGGTCAAAGGCTCCAAAGGCCACATTCTCCACCATCTTGCGGTTAAGGTCTCGCTGCATGATGCTCTTCATCTCTTGCACTAGGGTGGCCAGCACGCGTCCCACGGTGCCTGCTGATGGTAGGGCCTTGCCCTCTGCCAGCTCTGCTTCCTCCCTGGGAGGCAGCCGGGCCTCTTCTCCCAAGATTGAGGAGGAGGGCAGGGGCTCGGCTGCCATGGGCAAAGGCAGATGGTAGGCCTCCCGGGAGTATGCCCCTCGGCCTTCTTGCCCTTGCGTATACAGAGGATAGGGCAAGCCATATGCTGTTTCTTGGGGCGGCGGGAATGGGAGGAAGGCCTCCCCAAAGGCCCCACCAGGGGGACCAGCCGAGGCAGCAGTCAATCCCTTGCCCTGCCGCAGCTGGTGGAGCCGAGTTAACATCTGGGTCTGCATCTGGAAGGACATGGGCATCCCTCCCCACTGAGCCCCGAGTCGATCCATGAGCTCCAGGGAGTTCACAAAGTCATAGATGTGGGGCGGGGGTGGGGGAGGTG
>NW_012152618.1:10491378-10527052 GCF_000956105.1 Propithecus coquereli | reverse complement strand
AGGAGGTAGGCAGTTTGGTGGGGAGGATAAGCAAGGGGAAGGGAAGCCAGGTAGGGTGGGGGAGGAGGAGGGGGAGGAGGAGGAGGTGGAGGCTGCTGTGGGGGTGTTGGAGCCGGAGGGGGTGAGCCACCCCTGTCATCATCGGAGATCTCCATGTCTTCTCCAGAAGAGCATGGAGAAGCCTGTAGGAATGCAGAAGACAGTCACAGAAAGCTTCTGCCTGCTCCCTGGGCTTTTTCTCAAAGCCCATTTTTCTTGTCTGGTTCCCTTTCCTCTTCCCCAGGGCCCAACCCTGCCTCCCAGAGCCCAGGTGGCTCCTCTGGATGACCCCAACCTCACCTGGTTCTGTCCGTTGGCCTTAGGAGACTCCCGGGTAGCTCCTGGCTCCACACTCCCTGCAGGTGCCACATCCTCGAAATTAGCTGGGGCCGGAGGGGGTGTGCAGGGCCCATGACCTGACCCAGAAGGCACCTCGATCCCTGTATCTCTAGCCCCAGGGCCTGTACTATTGTTCTCTTCCTCCTCCTCTGTGTCAGAGGCCAGGAAAGAAAACTTGGAGCGCTGCTCCTTCAGCAGCATTTCGATGCGGGAATCCAGGCTGCTGTGCTGAGCAAAGGGCACACTCTCATTGGTGGTCTCTGGGGCTGGGGAGCCAGAACGGGCAGGTGAGGTTGGGCGGGGAGAGGTCCGAGCTTCTTCTCTCTCAGGGCTGGGCCCTCCGCTGCCCCCGCCTCCACCGGGTTCTGGAGGTTCTGGGGGTGGAGCCTCTGAGGCAGGAGGCCGGTAGTCCTGGTCAGCGGGCCGGCTGGGCTCAGGGGGCAAGTAGGAGGTATAGGAAGGTGGGAAACGCTCGGCCGTGTTTTCGGCAAAAGGGGCACTGGGGGGCTCCTCTCGAGTTGCCCGGCGGGGTGGGTAGGAAGTATGGCGCTGGTAGCGATTCCAGCTTTCATAATATGCTGGGTAGTTTGAGTCAGAACCACGAAATTGAGAGGATGATGAGGAAGAGGACGATGAGGAGGACGAGGACGAGGAGGAAGAGGAGGAAGATGCGGAGGTGGCTGCAGTGGTGGCTGAGATGGCGGTAGAGGCGGTTGTGGAGGCCGAAGATGCAGAGAAATGGCGGCGGGAAAAGGAATCTTGGTAGCTGTTCTCTGACCGCCGGGGCTTAAAGGAGGTTGAAGTGGTGCTGGAGAAGAAGTGAGGCAATTAGCTGGGCTCATCTCTATTTGACCAAACCCAAATGTCCTCAGCACAGCACCCAAAGCCCCTCCACACTGCCCCCAAGAGATCTAAATGTTGGGTTCCTAGCTAGTGAATTCCCTGAGGACAGCAACTGGGTGGTGGAATCCACAGAGAAACTAGGACAAATTATTTCCAACTCCCTCTTGGAGAGACTTTGGGCTGCTTCTTCCCAGTAGCAGCTCCCAGACTCTGACGGCTGGGGAACCAGATGGTGCATGCTCTGTACCTGCTGGAGTAGGCAGAGTCCTGAGAGTAGGGGGTGCTGCCCCGTGACGTGTAGGGGGTTCCTTGGGAGGACTGAGGGGTGAACTGGCCAAAGGAAGATGGGGTATCTTGTCGGCTGCTGGAGAAGCTTGTGTCCTGGGAACAGGGGGTGCCATTGCCAGGGGTGCCCACCACAGCAGTGCCTGCCGGGTAGGCAGCCGTGTCAGAGGACGAGCGGCGGCGGGATTCAGTCTGGAGGGAGAGAGTGGGGCCAGGAGAAAGGAAAAGAGATCAAGAACCATTAGAAAACCTGCCCTTCCCCAAACCAAGAATCCTACTTCCCTGTCTTTTGAATGCATCTAGGCATCTTTTCTTAACTCTTTATGTACTTAACAATGAAGTCTGGAACCGCCCAAAGACTGCTCCTGCTCCTGGCACCCAGGCACCATGACCACATGGCTAGGGCTGTGGCAGCCACAAGCTTCTCACCGTCTCAGTGGCTGCACCAGAGCCCTGGAACTTCTCACTCAGGGCCTTGCCCCCGGTGGGTACAGTCTGAGGGGTGTAGGAGCCGTTGACAATTAGTTCATAGTACTTCATTCGTTGTTGTCCTGGAGGGAGGGAACCAATAGTCAGATGGAGAAAATAATTTCTTCCTCATTTCTTTCTCAGGCCTCAAGTTTCCTACAAATTCCTTGGAGTCTTGGGTCTTAGGATTTCAGTTCTCCTACCTCATCTCTAACTCTTAACTACTACAAACAACAAAATTTACAACACTTCACAATTTACAAAAACACTTCAGTGTATTTTACTATGTTAGGTGATCACCAGGAGAAAGAAGTATCAGTATCTCTATTTCACGGGCTTAAAGAAAAGTGGCCTACACAAAGTCACAAGATTGGTCTGTGGAAGGGCTAGAATTCAAACCCAGGTGGTCTGATGCTAGATCCACCTATGTTCTTACCCTGTAAAAGGAAGGGTGCAGAATGGCAGCCTGAGGACTGAACCCAGCCCGCAGGTGTGTTTTACTCACCCTGTATAACAAAAAATCTCAGGGAGTGTAATACTTAAAAACCACGAGATTTCATGTTAATAATCTACATTTCTCTCTTTTCTTCTAAAAATCAAATTCGGGAATGTTAGTCCTCATTCCCACTTGCAATGGGATATCAGTGGCTAATATCCACTAACAGCTGCCTTCTTCAGATGGCGCTGTAATCTACAGTTCTCCACAGATCCCACTCCTCCCTATTGCTCCTTAACAAAGAAGCCCAGACTGCTTCTCTTGTCTTTACAGGTCTCTAATTGTCTATCTAAAATTTCAAAACCCAGAAAACTGAAAACTCAGTATTTCTGAGAACTTGGTCTCAAAACCTAACCTGAGCTCATTTACTATAGTCTTTATTCATTCTACCTAGTATGATTCTTCATACAATTTTTCATAGATACAGTCATATGCTAAATTATGGGGTGTTCCCTGATCCTGCTAGAGATCACACACACACACAAAATCTATGCACCATAATTCCTCTCTAAAATTTGAAAAATTCTGATTTCAGAAATACGGCTTACCCCAACAATTTCAGATTAAGGAATTATGAACCTGGTCACCTGCCCCTGACCCCAACGGGCATTTGTGTGTTCTCTGCTGGAGAACAACCTTGAGCATCAGGCAAGGGAACCCTTACCTTTGATGTCGAGCTGGGCGTGGATGATATTGCCCATGACGGAGGTAAGGTGGAGGTTTTTGACTGTTTCCTTGGCACCCCGAGTGCTGGTGAAGAGCACACGGGCCAGGCCCAAGTGCTTGCGAGTACGGGGGTGAAGAAGGATCTCTACCTCTTCCACCTCACCATACTTTCGGCACATATCCTTCAGGAAGGTCTCCCGCACGTTGTCATTCAGCCTTGCGAAAGTCACTTCCTTCAGTGGGATTTGTCCGATATAGAATTCATCCAGCTGTGGAAAGGACAGGAGTTGGTCTGGGATCTCAATACTGACCACTGTTCCTTTGCTCTCTGGGAAACATTAGCAAGTTCCATGAGGTCAAGAGAGAGATCTAGGAAATTGAGGGGCAAGAGAAGGAGGCTACAATAAGGGATACATCAGTCCTGAACCCTCTTTTCCTTCAATTCTTCTCACCACAGAGTAACGGCAATGACTGGGAACAGAAATATACAACCAGAGGAATAAACACATATGGAAGAGCCAGGCATGGTGGCTCACGCCTGTAATCCTAGCACCCTGGGAGGCTGAGGTAGGTGGATGGCTTGAGCTCAGGAGTTAGAGACCAGCCTGACCAAGACCAAGACCCCATCTCTACTAAAAATAGAAAAAATAAGCTGGGCATGCTGGCGCATATCTATAGTCCCAGTTACTCAGGAGGCTGAGGCAGAAGAACTGCTTGAGCCCACGAGTTTGAAGTTGTGGTGAGCATGATGATGCCACTGCACTCTAGCCCGGGAGACAAGACTCTGTCTCCGAAAAAAAAAAAAAACACACACACACAAAGAAGGAACTGGTTATAGGGACATAATTCACTAGCTCAGCTTTTAATTGGTAACTACCATGGACTGGGTGCTGGAAATACAAAGATGGAAAAAAAGAGATTCCCATTCAGAAAAGTAAACAAGACAGACACATGCAATCATGTCATGACACAGCGTAAGCAGAGGTATAGACAGGGTGTTTGGGGGCCCAGAGAAAGAAACGTTTGCACAGAGTAGAATCAGGGAAGGATTCATAAAGATGTTGTCATTCTAACTGGGCTTTTGAGATTAACAGGAGTTCACCAAAATGACAAGGAATTCTAGGACATGGAAGTATAAAACAACTTGGCGTTTTCTGTAAACTGCAAAGCATATGGTATGGATGTAACACATGGGTGTGGTGTCAAGGCAGAGGAAAAGGCTTGGACAGATCAATAACCACACATGCCAGTGCCCCACAACATGGACTCAGCAACAAAAGTAAAATAAAAGACCAGTAAAGTCAGAGAGACAAATAACAACAGGGTGGAGCATGAAGCAGAGGAGAGAATGATGGCAAAGAAACCAGGTGAAATGAATGCCAGGGTCTGCATTAAGGAAATGGCGATGGGAATAGGAAGATTACGATAAAAAGGAAATAGGTGACAGACTATAGGAAAGAAAAGGGAGAGGAGACTCGCAGGATGACTTCCAGGTTTCTAGCCTGTACATCTGAGTAGGTAGTGTTGCCACTTATCAATAGAGGGAAAATGAAAGGAAGTGCAAGATTAAGGAGGCAGAGACAATTTATTCTAAATCTCTTGAGTTTGAGACGTCTGTGGGGCCTCCAGATGGAGCTGTCCCTCTACCAGGCACAGAAGTCTGGAGTTCAAGAGACTGATGCTGGCTGGAAACAGATACTTGGAAATCATCAACATTTAGATCATAGGTGAAGCTATGTGTCAAAGACATTATCCAAGGAAAGTATACAAAGTAATAAAAGGGGGAAGGGACCCCGTAAATTACTTAGAAAGGAAGAATAAAGAATTAACGAAAGAAACTAAGAACTATCCATTTTCTAGACCCAGTTCAAGGTCTGAGGAGTATGCTGCTTAGGCTAGGAAATGGGAATCATCTGAGGAAACAAGATGGAGAATGACATCACCAAAAGAGAGGTGAGGAACAGAGGTCTCCAGGGAGGCAGTGACCTTGTCATTCCCCTTAATTGTTGAGGAACTGTTGCGCTGTACACTTTATAGGTATACACCGTGATAGGTACATTCAGCTACCTGTGTCTTTACCTCACCCTTCAAGAAGTCAATACCCCTACCACGAAGGGTACACCTGGTGCACCTCACTTATACCAGTCTAGAAGAAAAAGTGTACCTCCTGTCCAGAACAACTCAGTCTCACAGCCTCAGAGGTTGTTAGACCTGGCTGTGACCCTTTCAATGGAAAATCCCTTTTATCAGACTATAGTGCCAGGATGGATCCTCCACACCCTCCAAGAGCCACCACACCAGAAGACCGGCAGACACCTACCTTAAACTTAGGGACTGGGAGGGAAAAATCTCTGTTTTTTGACCTGACATGGCAACGGGGGTCTTGGAGGTCTTCGACTGGTATATACTTTGAGTCCTAGGAAGGAAAGCAGAGACAGAAAGATAGCTCAGGGTGAAACCAAGCTGTTGAGTTCCAAGAAGCCCATTTGGAGACCTACATGCATAAGAGCTGGGATCAATTGCTCATTTTCGAAAAGGCAGGCTATAGGTGTGGGAGTTCTAGGTGCTGAACAGAGTAACAGATGACAGAGGGGCCTGGAGTTCCCTAGATGTCAAGCAAAGGTCTGGGACACTCACGTTGACACTGAAGTGGACTCCATCGTAGCGGTACACCTTCTGAGAAGGCCTGCGCAGGGCAGGGTCCAAGGCAGGATCCACGATGAGCTTGTAGTTTCGCCACTGGAAGCTCGGGGCCTTCTGCCCATCTCCCCCACCTTCCTGATCCATCTTTGCTCATTTACACTGTTAGGAAAAGAGGGACAGGCAAGGGGGCTCAGGACTTAGGCCTGACTCCCTTGCTGTCCCTCATTGGCTAGCCCAGATTCCAGGTTCTCTCACCACTCCAGTTTCCACACCTCACCATGACCCGTGGCTCCCCAAAATTTTGCCCCAAGTACTCTCTGTTTCATCACAACAACCTATTCTCTCTCCACCTCCCCAACTCTCCCCTCAGGCCCCCAGGCCCATCTCGCGCCCCCTTACCTTCCCGCTCTCCCTAGCGCGCGCCCCACTTGGCCTCGGCGCAAGACCCCTCCCCCGCCCCCTGGCAGGCCCCGCCCCCTCCCGCCTCCTCACCGGCCAGCGGCCCGGGCCAAGCCCGGCTCTCGCTTGCACACACCCGCGCCCGTCCCCGCGCCCTGATCCTTCGGCCGAAAGGTGGCACCTCTTTGGGGCGTTGGAAACACCGCGAGACCCAGCCCGAGACCCGGCTTCGGCCCCGAATCCGGGCGGGGGGGGTGGGTGAATGCGCGCCGCTGCCCTCTCCTCCCGCCCCGGCGCGTTCTGCCCCCCCCATCTCCGCGCACGCGCGCCGCAGCCCCACTCACCCGCTCGTGGCGAGCGGCTCCCCCTCCCCCCACCCCGCGCGGCACCTCAGCGGCGCGAGGCGGCGGCGGCGGCGGCGGCGGCGGCAGCGCGAGACCCGGCCCCGCAGCGGTGGCGGCGGCGGCGCCCCCCCCACCACCACCTCCCCGGCGCGCGCACCAAACACCACCGCCACCTGCGCGAGGCCTAGCGGGCACAGCGTCTGCATTCGCACTTTCGCCACAGGCGCCGCCAGGAGAACCACGCGGCCGAGGGTAGCGGCCTCGTCTTGGCCGGCGCCCTGTAAGCCTCGAGAGTTGCGGCCCAGGGAGCCTGTAGATTGGCCGCATCCCCCGGAGAGTGGGCTTCACCACCACGATCCAGTTGCTCTGGCCTAGAGTTCGTGACGAATCGGCGGCGATGAAAGCTGCAACTAGTCCCTGAGGAAAAGGGGGCGGGGCGAAGGGGAGGAGGCCAGCCAGAGCTGGGAAGGTTTGAGTGGTGCGTTGAGCAGACGCAGATTCGGCGAGCGGGCGGGGCGAATCGGTGGACAGGATGCGTGCTCCTTTGCTCCTCTTCCCTGCCCCTTCCTTGTGCGGCCAAAGGTCTAAGAAGCTGCAGATTCGCTAGGTCCTGGCCTCAGCCGTTGCCTCTCTTCATCCGCCTTGAAGTCGAGAAAACAACGCCCGGTTAGCCAAGCCCTGTTGACAGAGTCAGGGCTTTTTCTGGATTTTTTCTTAGTAGCACAACTCAGGGAACAGCCCACTTCTGACCCGGGGGAATAGCTACAGCCTAAAACTCCTCTTGGAGTCCGATGAGAATTTTCAGCCCAGTATGGAGGGGCCCAAGTAATTCTGAGGAAGAGCTGGGCTGGCGAATCTGCGGATCTCGCTGTGGGCGGGGCCAAGGCGTAGTGCGCAGAGGGGCGTGGTCAGAGCGTGCGGAGCCCGGAGACGCGGGGGCTCCTCCTGCAGGACCCACCGAAACCGGAGTGGGATGGGAGGGGCTACCGGGAGGTGGAAAAATACTACCGGGAATGGTGACTCAGGCAGTTTGCCTGGCCTAGCACATAGCGCAAGGAGCATTTTCTTCTCATTATCCCCCATGGGCCTCTAGCTGTTGAAGATGCCCATTTGACAGATGGGGAGACTGAGGCCTTTAGAAGGTGCTCCATTTTGCCGTACTCAACTTACCTTAGAGGTTAAATCCGAGCCCGTCTCAAGGTTCTCTAATAAGCCTAGTGGGGCCTACAGGTCCTTTAAAGGGGTCCTGTAAAAAATAAACTGGGTCCTATAGGAACTGGGGTGGGCTGGTCTATTCTCCAGGCATCATGGTCCCAGTGCCTGCTCTGTTCAGCTGGGGATCCCCGTGCTCATGGAATCCCGCCGCACAAGGACAGCACCAGTCCAGGCCTGCATCCGGAACCTTGGGGCTGAGGTCGCCCAAAGGCTGGGCACGCTTTTTATTCTGTGTGGACGTAAGCACCCTGGTCTCTGGGGAGGAATAGCACTCCCACAGGCCCATGAGCTGAGGATGGCCTAGGCTCCATACTGTCCCTATGTCCAGTATGACTTTGGACTTAAGTTCCAGGTTCTTCCTCTAAAAATGGATGTTAATTTGCAGACATCAGAACAGTGCAGGAGAGGCCCTTGGAGCCTGGTTTATGCAAATTAACCATATTAAGTAATAGGAAAAGGGGGAAGGGAGACTTGTCCAAGGCCTCACACCACAAGAATAGAAGACAGGATTAAGACCCTTAAAAATTTTGAAGGAAATGAGGCTGAAAAAATGAATTTACATGGAGGCATAGAAGATGTGATCAGATTCCTTTCTTTTGTCCTAGTTGAAAGGTACTGGTTACTTTTCTCAAATCAAAGAGAAAGAGATTCCCATGTGATGGTAAAGATAATCCAAGTTCAGTTTCACTGACTAGCTGTGTGGCTTTGGGCAAGATCCTCAGCCTTCTTGGGCCTCATCTTCCTTATTTCTGAAATAGAAATGGTAAAGACTTGTCGTTTGAGATAGTTGTGAGAGTTAAATGAGATAACCTTTGAAAAGCCTCTAGTATGTAGTAGTCACACAAGAAAAACTTACAGTGGAAGAGATACACCCTGAGCTCAAAGCTATTAGCCTTAGAATAACTCTCCACATTCAGAAGCTATTGGCCCTTGTTAGCACCTGGTGGGGTCATACCTGGCACCCACTCCCCTCACCCCCCAGGTGCACTTGCCTCCAACTGACTCTTAAAAACAAATAACCTTGTCTCAAGAAGGCCTCCCCTTTATGCCATTCACAGCCACAGGGACATCTGTGAAACACAATTTATTATATAAAACAAGGTGCATCAAAAATTCGGTGTCAGAAGAGTTCTGTATTCCAAGGGCTGGCGACTGGACCTTCTCCCTTCAAAGCTCTTCTTCCAACCCTTGCTAAGGATTCAGGCTGGGCACACAGGCTTTCAGTCTCCGAAGACCCCTAACCCTGGCCCAGGAGGGTGAGAACCAGATATAGGTGCCTAAGTGTAGGGCTAGGGCAGTGGGTCAGGCACCACCCCTCTTGTGTGTGGCCTCAAGTCACCAACAGTGGGATGTGGGCTCAAATCTCCAAAAACATGGAGGCTTCTCCTAGGAAAAGCTGGACATATGCCTAGGGGGAGAAATACCCAAATGCCTCTACAGCAACTAAAGCAAGAATGTGGAACCCACCAAAATCTGGGAACAGGGAAAAGCTTCCCCAAAAATGCCAACCATAAAATAGATTCTACGAAAATAAAGCAAGGGTTGACTGCCTCTTGGGGCAGCTGTGTGAGCATGTAACCTTCTGACCATTCCGTATAGGAATGGAAAAGGTGGCTGAGGGTCAGCACCAAAGGTCCCACCAGGAGTCTCCCTGCCTCCCCTCCATCTACCACATGATCCTTGGATTGAGGACCTTCTACCTCCTCCCTTGTTTCTCCCAGCCCAGGCATAGAGCTTATAAAACCCATGGGACAGGCCGACAGGGAAAATTCCTGGGAATGTGGGAGCTGCCCCAAGGACCCTGCAGGCAGGAAACTGGTTTCTACCTGAGTGACCACAGGAAGTGGTTCAAGCCAGGGGCAGGGAATGAGGTCTGTAGACACTGGGGCCTCTTGCAGACCCAGGAGGCAGTGCTTGCAGCAGTTTAACACCAGCCTCACACAGCCTGCAGCTCCCCCTGCAGGCGACTCAGCTCCTCAAGCTCCTGCTTGTGGCGGTCTGTCTTGTGTGCCACCAAGGAGCGGTAGAAATGCAGGGCAAAGGCCACAAACACGAGCCCCACAGGTACCATGATTGCTGTGGAGGCCATGGCTGCTTGCCAGCCTGGCCCATGGGCCGCCCCACCACCACATGCCTGCCGGGGTGGGCAGGCCTCAGATGGCTCAGCCTGTGACGGAGCTGCAGAAGCAGAGGATGATGGGAGGTTGGAAGCTGGACTAAGGGAGGTGGCCACTGGTGGCAGAGTTCCAGGCACCTGGGATGCAGTTACCCCAGGGACTGGTGTGTCCAAGGGGGCCCCAATGGGCACAAACTTGACCCAGCCAACCAGGACAACTTCAGCGAGGAAGAGAAAGGTGCCCAAGGCAGTGGAAAAGCCCCAGGCCAGCTCCACGTAGCGGTGGAGTCTCTGGTGTGGCGACTGGTGGACAGAGTTGAGGTTGTGGATGTTGCTCACGGCTTCAATGTGGGGCAGCAGACACGTGGAGACCATGAGTGCAAAGAGGTGCACAGCCACTAGCACAGTGGTGCAGGCACTAAAGGCCACCAGCAGGCCTGGCGGGTATTTGTGGTTGCTCTCCAGCTGTACCTCCACCATGGCCACCTGTGGGGACAAGAGGGGATGGATTGAGTGCCCATAACCTCCTGAGCAGTTGAGGGTTTTTTGCCTGTTGATATACATCACTGATACATCCCTAGGATCTGGAACAGTGCTGGCAGAAAGAAGGCACTCAGCCTTGGCAAAGCTCTGTCCTGTTCTGGCCTTGGTTTCCCTACCTGGCTATCAAGAGGGCGGGATGAAATGTTTGACAGTTTTACCTTGTTGCAGCGCGGGGGCTGGTAAGCACAGATTCTGGAGCTATGCTGTCTGGGTTCATTCTCAGCTCTACAAGCTGTGTAGTCTTAAGCAATTTACGTACTTCTTTTTTAAATTTCTTTTTTAAAGCCAGTCAAATTTAGCCGTGGAAGTTACTTCTCTCTGTGCCTCATTTCCTGTGTGGAAATGGGGATTGATAATAGCACCCACCTGCCTAATGGGGTTGTTGTGGAATTTTTTTTTTTTTTTTTTAGACAGAGTCTTGCTCTGTTGCCCTGGGTAGAGTGCGGTGGCATCATCATAGCTCACTGCAACCTCCAACTCCTGGGCTCAAGCAATCCTCCAGCCTCAGCCTCCTGAGTAGCTGGGACTACAGGCACACACCATGACACCTGCCAAATGTTTCTATTTTTTTCTTGCTCTTGCTCAGACTGGTCTCAAATTCCTGAGCTCAAGTTATCCTCCTGCCTCGGCCTCCCAGAGTGCTAGGATTACAGGCGTGAGCCACCGTGATCAGCCATGGGTTGTAGAAATTAAATGAGATAGTACATATGAAGTGCTAAGAACAGTGCCAGGCACATAGTAAGAACTAGGTAAGTGTTTGCTGTTTATTATTATAGTTAATGCTAAAGCCTGAGGCTAGAGTTTGCAAATTGGCACACCGTGAACCACAGCCAGCTTGCAGACATGTTTTGCTTGGCTCACAGTGTTTTTTTGTTTTGTGTTGTTTTGTTTGAGACAGAGTCTCACTCTGTTGCCTGGGCTAGAGTGCCATGGGGTCAGCCTGGCTCACAGCAACCTCACACTCCTGGGCTCCAGTAATCCTCCTGCCTCAGCCTCCTGAGTAGCTGGGACTACAAGCGCGTGCCACCACACCCAGCTAATTTTTTCTATTTTGAGTAGAGACAGGGTCTCATTCCTGCTCAGGCTCGTCTGGAACTCCTGAGCTCAAGCTGATCCTCCCACCTTAGCCTCCCAGAGTGCTAGGATTACAGGTGTGAGCCACCGCGCACAGCCTTGCAGTGCGTTTTTTAAAAAACTGAACAAGTTGCTATCTTTTAAAACAAGAGAATTCATATATCCCTATTTCCAGATCCTTTTGAAAACTTGGAAGATCTGGTCACACTAGGCCAACATTCCTGCGTGACAGCTGTCAGCTAGAGTTGAGTCATGGTTGCTTCCTTTGGACAGGTCATGGGGTCTCTTGATCGCCAGCCCCACCCAGCCAACTTGGCATCCATATGACCTACCTGGCCTTTGCAGACATTTGAGCTGATGACCCTCTTCTAGGAATGTATAAATTTGGACTCTAGAACCAGACTGCTTAAGTTCAAATCTTGCCACTTAATTGCTTTGGGACCTTGGGCAGGTGTCTTAACATCTCTGATCCTCAGTTTTCTCATCTGTAAAGTGGCCATAGTAGTGATACCTACTTCATAGAGTGATAGAAAGATGGGGCACATAAAGGTCCTGAGCACAGGGCCTGGTACTTAGTGACAGCTGAATACAATTTGTGTAATATTATTATAACTCTGGCCATCTGGGTTTCAGAATCTGGATCTTTCCCCATCCCTGGTTCTTGTGGGATCCATTAGATTGCTCTGGGGCTGGGGAAAGGAGAAGGAAGTTGCAGAGCCTGGCCAGTGGAGGTAGGAAAACAGGCTGAGTATTTTGGGAAATTGGGCCATGGCAGGTGTCAGCAGGTGTTTTCCACAGACAGGGATCTGGGCCAGGCTTAGTCCTGGTTTCTCCCACAGCCTGGCCCAGCCTTGCTCTCCCCTGCTAGGGCCAGGACCAGTCCTGCCCCTAGAACCTACCCTTCCAGCCTCTGGAAGGGGATATCGTAGTCAAACCACAGGAAACGATACAATAAATTAGGCTATTCTGTGCGCTCATCCTTCTCAGGAGATGTATCTTTCACATACAGAGGCTGTGGCACAGAAAGGGGCAGGGACTAACCCAGATCACCTGTTGTACTATGACTCCCACATTAGCTGCCTCTGATATTTGCCCCTACAGGAGCATGTTCCCAAAAGTGTCCCCCTCCAGCCTTTCTCCTTCTTCCTGTGATGATGGTGGGGAAACCCTGGACTAACTTAAGTCCAGTGATCCTGGGTCCTAGTTCATTCTATATCCTTCCTCTGCTGAGTGCCCTTGGGAGAGCTACTGCCCTAGAGGCGTGGCCTTGGTTTCCACATCTGTCCAATCAGCAGGCTAGTTGGAGCCATTGCTCATGTGTGTCTTGCTCTGATATGCTTGGATCTGGGGTTCCTGATGACAAGAATCACAGCTCATCCTGGGGCGGGTACTTGGCAGGATACAGAGGGCACACCCTCCATGATCTCACAATTTCCCACTGGCCTGCCTGTGAGGGGGTGGAGGCCTGTCCAGGGTCCCACAGCTGGCCATAAGCAGGGAGGAACCAGGTCTGTGCCTGTTGATTCCTCACCCTGGGACTTCCCTCAGTCCTACTTCCTGTGATACCACTGCTGGGACCGTTAGCTGGTGTTATCCTCCCACACCTGCAGCTTATCAGCTTGAGAATCACTTACCAGCTTCCTAATCAGCTTCCTTCCCCAGCGCCTCCCTCACAGGCACATCTCTTCTCAAAGTTCTCCTGGGTGACACTAGCACCTTTTGTGCCTGCTGGGGAGTAGCCACCTTCCTTGGGATGGGCCCACCTTTCATCCAGTTTATTCTCCCTGACCGCACCACCCACCTTGATACAGATCCCACGCAGCTGATTTGCCTTTGAACCTCTGAGGTACTTAGTAGCCATCCTGCCAGGAGTATGCTCCTTTTGGACCACTTTGCCCCACGGTTGCCTACTCATCCCCATCGGTGATTGGTTTACATTTCTTTTTTAAAGCCAGTCAAATTTAGCCGTGGAAGTTACTTCTCTCTGTGCCTCATTTCCTGTGTGGAAATGGGGATTGATAATAGCACCCACCTGCCTAATGGGGTTGTTGTGGAATTTTTTTTTTTTTTTTTTGACAGAGTCTTGCTCTGTTGCCCTGGGTAGAGTGCGGTGGCATCATCATAGCTCACTGCAACCTCCAACTCCTGGGCTCAAGCAATCCTCCAGCCTCAGCCTCCTGAGTAGCTGGGACTACAGGCACACACCATGACACCTGCCAAATGTTTCTATTTTTTTAGTAGAGACAAGGTCTTGCTCTTGCTCAGACTGGTCTCAAATTCCTGAGCTCAAGTTATCCTCCTGCCTCGGCCTCCCAGAGTGCTAGGATTACAGGCGTGAGCCACCGTGATCAGCCATGGGTTGTAGAAATTAAATGAGATAGTACATATGAAGTGCTAAGAACAGTGCCAGGCACATAGTAAGAACTAGGTAAGTGTTTGCTGTTTATTATTATAGTTAATGCTAAAGCCTGAGGCTAGAGTTTGCAAATTGGCACACCGTGAACCACAGCCAGCTTGCAGACATGTTTTGCTTGGCTCACAGTGTTTTTTTGTTTTGTGTTGTTTTGTTTGAGACAGAGTCTCACTCTGTTGCCTGGGCTAGAGTGCCATGGGGTCAGCCTGGCTCACAGCAACCTCACACTCCTGGGCTCCAGTAATCCTCCTGCCTCAGCCTCCTGAGTAGCTGGGACTACAAGCGCGTGCCACCACACCCAGCTAATTTTTTCTATTTTGAGTAGAGACAGGGTCTCATTCCTGCTCAGGCTCGTCTGGAACTCCTGAGCTCAAGCTGATCCTCCCACCTTAGCCTCCCAGAGTGCTAGGATTACAGGTGTGAGCCACCGTGCACAGCCTTGCAGTGCGTTTTTTAAAAAACTGAACAAGTTGCTATCTTTTAAAACAAGAGAATTCATATATCCCTATTTCCAGATCCTTTTGAAAACTTGGAAGATCTGGTCACACTAGGCCAACATTCCTGCGTGACAGCTGTCAGCTAGAGTTGAGTCATGGTTGCTTCCTTTGGACAGGTCATGGGGTCTCTTGATCGCCAGCCCCACCCAGCCAACTTGGCATCCATATGACCTACCTGGCCTTTGCAGACATTTGAGCTGATGACCCTCTTCTAGGAATGTATAAATTTGGACTCTAGAACCAGACTGCTTAAGTTCAAATCTTGCCACTTAATTGCTTTGGGACCTTGGGCAGGTGTCTTAACATCTCTGATCCTCAGTTTTCTCATCTGTAAAGTGGCCATAGTAGTGATACCTACTTCATAGAGTGATAGAAAGATGGGGCACATAAAGGTCCTGAGCACAGGGCCTGGTACTTAGTGACAGCTGAATACAATTTGTGTAATATTATTATAACTCTGGCCATCTGGGTTTCAGAATCTGGATCTTTCCCCATCCCTGGTTCTTGTGGGATCCATTAGATTGCTCTGGGGCTGGGGAAAGGAGAAGGAAGTTGCAGAGCCTGGCCAGTGGAGGTAGGAAAACAGGCTGAGTATTTTGGGAAATTGGGCCATGGCAGGTGTCAGCAGGTGTTTTCCACAGACAGGGATCTGGGCCAGGCTTAGTCCTGGTTTCTCCCACAGCCTGGCCCAGCCTTGCTCTCCCCTGCTAGGGCCAGGACCAGTCCTGCCCCTAGAACCTACCCTTCCAGCCTCTGGAAGGGGATATCGTAGTCAAACCACAGGAAACGATACAATAAATTAGGCTATTCTGTGCGCTCATCCTTCTCAGGAGATGTATCTTTCACATACAGAGGCTGTGGCACAGAAAGGGGCAGGGACTAACCCAGATCACCTGTTGTACTATGACTCCCACATTAGCTGCCTCTGATATTTGCCCCTACAGGAGCATGTTCCCAAAAGTGTCCCCCTCCAGCCTTTCTCCTTCTTCCTGTGATGATGGTGGGGAAACCCTGGGACTTCCCTCAGTCCTACTTCCTGTGATACCACTGCTGGGACCGTTAGCTGGTGTTATCCTCCCACACCTGCAGCTTATCAGCTTGAGAATCACTTACCAGCTTCCTAATCAGCTTCCTTCCCCAGCGCCTCCCTCACAGGCACATCTCTTCTCAAAGTTCTCCTGGGTGACACTAGCACCTTTTGTGCCTGCTGGGGAGTAGCCACCTTCCTTGGGATGGGCCCACCTTTCATCCAGTTTATTCTCCCTGACCGCACCACCCACCTTGATACAGATCCCACGCAGCTGATTTGCCTTTGAACCTCTGAGGTACTTAGTAGCCATCCTGCCAGGAGTATGCTCCTTTTGGACCACTTTGCCCCACGGTTGCCTACTCATCCCCATCGGTGATTGGTTTACCCTTTCCCTCATGACACCTTTGGGACTTGTTTTTCTTCCCCATGGCCCTGTGTATATTCATAGGGCCATGTTTAAACCCCCCCCATAAAAAGAAACTTCTTCAGTCCCTTGGTACCTTGTTTCCCGCCCCCCAAAACAATTTTCCCTTTCCTCTGCCCTCTTTGGGACTCGTTCACTTCACGCACAACCCCGTGCCCCCCGCGTGCTTCCCCCCCACCCTGTGTGCCCCCTTCCCGCCCCTCACCATGGCGAAGCCCGAGAGCAGCGCAGACGTGCGGCTGGAGGCTTTGAGCTTGGCCCGGCTGAGGTAGAGGCGGCGCCAGCTGAGCGCCCGCAGCGAGTGCTGACTGGCCCCCATGAGGTCCAGATAGCCGCGGTGCACGAACTCGCGGTACGTGGCCGAACCCGCAGGGCTCTCGGCCTCCGGGTTCAGCGGGGCCTGTTCGCCCGCGTCCCCCTCGCTGCCCTTCATCCTGGAGACGGCAGCACCAGGCGGGCCGGTTGGTCACGGCGGGGCCGAAGCACCTCGGGGGCCCCAGAAGGGCCGGCCCAAGCCGGGGGGAGGCCCCATGCCCCGGCGGGGTGAGCGCGGATGCGGGCGGCAGGCGGCCAGGAAGAGCGGCCCCAGCGCAGCAGGAAGAGCAGGCGTCTGCGGGGAGCCCCAGGGGCCGAAGAGGTACAGCAGAGGCCGAAACAGGAACTGGGGCAGAGGCGGAGCTGGGGCGGCCACATGATGGGGTGGAGCCAGGGGACCAAGCCTCCGCAGTCCCTGGCCCCTAGGCTGAGAACCCGAGGGACCTCGCGACCCCAGTCCATCAAGAACACCATCCAGGCGTCCAGCCAGTGACTGGGAATTCCCAGACCCCAGACCCCTCTCAGGTGTCCAGACTTCCAAACCCTCTCAAAATAGTAAACCCAGAAAAGGTGAGCTCATTCATCTGCAGGGACCGCCGGGGCCCCCGCGGATCTATCCAAAGAGTCCCCTCTTCCGAGAGCCCCAAGGAGTGAGCCCAGCGGCCATCCGTGCCTTAACCCGCGTCCCCGGGAATCCAGGCACCGCAGACAGACACACGCACTCCGCCGCCCCGGCTGGAAGATTTTGAGTTTTATAGCAAACCGTATTGTACAGACCCGGGGCCCAGGGGCCCAGCCCGGCTGGGTCCCCCACCTGCCCCTCGCCGGGCTGCCTCCTCCACTCCCCCAAGACGCCCCAACCTCAAGCCTTTCGCGATCCCCAGCCGCCCCTCCTCTCCGGCCTTTGGTCCGCCCAGTCCCTCCCCCCACCCCGCGCACCTCCCTGTTACCTGAGGTATGTGGATAGATCCCCCCTTCCCTTACATGGTACAACCCGGCTCCCCCGGGAAGCCCGGGGTGAGGGGCGGTACCCAGCCCCGACTCCTCCTTCTGGTCCTGAAGCTCCGCCCCCACACCAGAGGAAGGGGCGAAAGGCCAAGAGTCTGTTATTTAGTTCCCATGGCAACTAAGAGGGGTGATTTCCAGCCTTAGCACTGGCATCAGGAGGTGTCCATTGGCTGCTATTTCCATGGCAACCAGGAGTGGCAGTTCCCTGGGCAAATGGGATACAAGTTTCCATGACGATGAAAGAGTGGGAAGAGCCAAGCTGGAGGAGTCCCATCTTCCCCATCAATGGGCTGGCACCCCCCACCCCCAACTCAGGTGGAGCTGCTCGATACAGTAAAGCAAGAGAGCCGGCGGATGGCGCAGTCCAAACTGGGTGCCCACCAGTCCAGTCTCAGTCCAAGCTGGTCGTGTCCCCTCACACTCCGGCTCCCCCAGGTCCGAGGTTCCCCCGGTTCAAGTAACACTTCAGTACAGATGAATGTTCAAGTATTGTGCGGAGAGGCAGGCAGGGGCCTGGGGTACCCCTCACCACTCCCCTGGGCCACGAGCAGAACAGCAGGTAGGCCCGTGGCCCCCACTCCTTGCAATAGCTGCCATTTTCAGTGACGTTCAAGGAGTCAGGGTCAGGGGGAAGGAACTGAAATCTGGGGAGGGGGAAAGGAGAGGGGTGACCCCTTCAAGGGGGTACTACTGCCCCACACCTGCTTTTGTCCCCCACCCCCCACTCAGCCCTGGCTTTCCCCTGGCTCCCCGAGTCTCCCTACCTCTGACACCTGGATCCCCAACTGCTCCTCTGGTTTCCCTTTTTGGCCCCCCCACCCCACCCCCCCACTCCAAGTATCTGGTCTTTGTTCCCTGAACCCTTGGTGGTCTGCTTTCTGCCCCCTCCCCCCACCCGTCCTCCACCTCCCCCAGCCCCAGCTCCCAGTATCCTGTGTGCAGATACTCTTTCCCCATTCTCCCTCCCTCAAACTTGCACCTTAACCCCCCTCCCACCATCCCTTTGGCTCAGCACCCCCCAGTACCTCTGACCCACTCCCCCCAGGGGATGGACAATGAAGCAGGTGGAAGGGGGAGGAGATGGGAAGGAGAAACCCCCAGAGATATCAGTGCAGGGGGAAGAGAAGAGGGAGGCTGGCTTGAGTCCCTAGGCAGGAATCCCAAGTCATTAAACTCAGGAATCCCAAGTCATGAGGTGGGTAACCTGGCCTCCCAGCAGGGGTGAAATGAAGGCCGGAGGTCCAGGCTCCTGATAAGTCCTGGGGGAGGGTGGGGGGCACCCCACTAGCTGTCCTTGAGAAGGAGCTTCTCCTCTGGGCAGCGGAAGGGGCCAGGGGGCCCGGCGGCTGCCAGCCGGGCACAAGCTTCAGGTGAGAGCTGGCGGCAGGAGCGCAGGTCTAGGCGGCGTAGACGTGGGCAGCGGCGGAACAGCGGGAGGCAGTGGTCCGTGAGGCGGTGGCAACCTGGGGATGGGGCAGTGGCAGCTGAGACCAGGCACATGAATAGGGGGTAGGCACTCACCATGGGGACCAACAGGCTAGCAGGATGGAGAGGGGACTGTGCTTACCAGCAAGATTGAGGTGTACCAGGGTCTCCCGGAGTGGGGATGTGGGCGCTGTGAGGAGGTGAACACTGGGGTCCCCAACGTGGGCGCAGTGGCTCAGGTCCAGGGCGCTTAGCTGGGGTGCGTGTCGCAGTAGGAGCCGCAGGGAGGCATCTGTGAGCTCCAGGCCTGCCAAGCGCAGTTCTGCCACCCCCTGCAGCCGCCCACGGCTCTCGGTTTGCCCTGGGCAGGCAGATAAGAGGTCAGTATTCCTGGCTACCCTCATCCCTGCATCCAGGCACCCAGGCCAGCTGCATCTCCATGCCCATATTCCTCACCATATTCCTCACTATCCGCTCTCCAACCTGCTCTGACCGTAAGGGAGCCCCAACTTGCTGCACTCTCTGCAAACACCTTCATGACCTGACCTAACCTCGTCTGTCTATTGCTAATATCACCTCCTCAGTGAGGCCCTCCACGATTACGTGAAACTACATAACATTCCACACACTCCTACCTCTTCCCTGCACTATTTTTTCCCTTTTCTCACCATTTTACTTGTTATATACATTTTTTTCTTATTAATCTTTCTCTTTCCTCATCAGAATGTCAGTTCCATGAATGTAGGAATTTTTGTCTGTGTTATTCATTGTTCTAGCCCCAGGAACTGAGACACAGTAGGTGCTTTAGATATACTCATTCATTCATCCAAAGCATGACATCCCTAAGGAACTACCATCCTAGGCCCTTCTCCTACTTCCCTCTCCACGATTATTATGTCCCCAGCTGGAGCTTCTCCATTCTTCCTAGTCACCACTCTGGGTCAACAACAC
The DNA here is from genome assembly GCF_000956105.1 of Propithecus coquereli. NCBI lineage: Eukaryota > Metazoa > Chordata > Mammalia > Primates > Indriidae > Propithecus > Propithecus coquereli. Next base: position 10,507,519 of record NW_012152618.1, on the reverse strand, counting down.
TCTTGCATGAACTCCTGGCTCAACCACCTCACTCACTCCAATTTCTCCTCTTCTTCCTGGCACCCACAGAGAGCCGTGCTTAAACACTAATGAGACAACATCTGTCCTCTGCTAAAAACTCTCTGAGGGCACCTCAAAGAAGTTCGGTGTCCTTGGTAGAACATTCTAATTCTTACAAAGTTTCAACTTTTAACTCCTCTCCCCTACTTCCAAACACTACCTAGGCCAAATTCTGGAATTGGCCCTGCCTGAGAAACTCTGCCTGGCCAGTGTCCCTGGCTTTCATATCTGAGCTCAGAGGACTCCTCTTTCCCCACCTCCAAGGTCAAAGAGCTCACACCCCTCATCTTTGCACCCAAAGCACATGGTCTGCCTTTCTTTTATGCCACTGGCTCTCAAACTACAGAAGTTTCAGAATCCCCTGGAAAGCTGGTGAAAAGGGATTACTGGCCCCAACCCCAGAGGTTAGGTAGGTGTACAGTGGGGGCCTCAGAGTTTACTTTTCTAACAAGTTCTCCAGTGATGTTGACACTGCTGGTCTGGAGACCACACTTTGAGAACCACAGCTTTCTCTGATCATAATTCCTGTTTACAGATGAGAAAATTGAGGCCCAAAGCAATCTGTCCAAGATTACATAATTATGAAGTAACAGAGCCAGGAAACCCAGGTCTGGTGACTCTGAGTCTAAACTCTTACCACAATGCTATCTGCCTCCCAGGCACCAGCCTAGCCCTGAGATAAACTAGATCAAATGTCACAAACTCATGAAACTAGCCTCCAAAAGTGTTTTATGGAGTCTGCATAGTACTAAAAATTTTCTTTAATTGATGACTAACACTACAAAAAGGATACTTTAAAAGAAACTTAGATACCAAGCTTTCCCTTAAAAAATTATAAGATCTGGCAACACTGGGCTATACCTTCCCGCTGACAATGATTGGCAGGAGCTGGGCTGCTAGGTGCCGTTCCCTAAAATCCTGCACCAGGGCATCACTTCTACTGCCTGCCAGCCCACCTCTGTGGGCACCCGATTTGGCATGCCCTGAATTCTACCCCCTCCTCCTGTCTTTGAGGGGCTAAGAGCCTGGACAGGGGTTACATTTACAGATCTCCTAAACCTTGGGCCATAGCTAAAGGCCATTAGAGCAAAGCAGAGGTAAAAGAGGTCACTTCTGGCTTGGGTAGGGGAAGTGCATTAGTGAGCATGTCACTGAGATAGTGGCATTTAAGGCTGGGCCTTCAAGGGTTTGAATATGTAGCAAGGTGGGAGAAGAACACACCAGGCAGAGCACAAAAGCAAAGAAGTAGAACTTAAATTTTGCTTTGGGAATGCTGCATGAAGCCAGGGAACCACGGCAGGAAAGTTGGGTGTAAAGTCCTAACATGCATAACAGGCCCTGAGGGCCAAGAAGGCTCATCTTTGCAAGCTCCTGAGAAAGGGCCTGAACTGGAATGAATGCAGGCAGGAGATGGGGTCAGTCTGCCAGCACTTTCTCACCTCGTGGCATGCACCATTCCCAGTGCCCACATCACGCCACCCAAAGCTTTCCAGCTCGGTCTCATTCCAGTAAGAGTGCACGATGGGCAAGTTCTCTGGCCTGGCTGTGCCTGTGTGACTTGCAGCAGTCAGTCAACCCCCTCTGGGCCCTAGTGCCTCATCCAGAAAATGGGAAGAATCCTTGTTGCTTCTCTACTCCCTCTTCAGGGCTGCTGTGAAGTGGGGTGGGCAGGAAGAAGGGCGCCTTGAGAGAGAGAGCTGTGAAAGAACTCTGAAAGGGAAGGCTCTTTTACTCTTATTTCAGAGCCCAGCAAATCTCCTTTTGGAAATCTTTCCTCAACTAGATCTCTTCCTTCCACCCTGATTGTTTTGCTCATTGAATTTATTCATTCAACAGATATTTACTGAGCACACCTCCAATCACAGTGCTGGGGTGAGCAGACAGTCCTTGCCCTCAGGGAGCCTAAGATCCCTAGTGGGAGGGAACAGATCTTAATCAAAGCCCTTCACAGTTATATAGTATTATGCCGGGAGGGGACTGCGCTCAAAGCTGAGAGGGACTCAGCTCAATGGAGGGGAGAATCAGGGAGGGCTTCTAGGAGGAAGCAGCATTTCTGCTGAGGCCTGAAGTATGATTAGGTGTTAATGAGATGAAGGAAGATAGAGCATGCAAGGCAAGAGTGGGCAAAGGCCTTGGGGCTGGAGGGAACTTGGCAAGGAGGCGGAGGTGGCTGAAATGCAGGGATGGCACAGGACAGTGGCAGCCAGACCATGCTGGGCCTCAGCGACTGTGGTAAATTATTGGTCTTCATCCAAAGAGCACTGGGGAGCAATGTGAATTTAGAGCACAGGGTGCCCTACCCCCAGCTCCATGTGACCCCCAAGGTGACCAGGCCTCTGCTCCCAGCACCTCCCTCTGCCAGTATTCCCCACCAAGCTGCTGTGTCTCACAGTCCCTGTGAAAACCCTATCCCTTCTGGGACTCATTCCAAAGCGCACAGCAGGTGGGTGAATTAGTGAATAATGGCGAACCAGGGCCTTCCTATTCAAAGTAATGTGTTTTTTCCTTTCTTCAAATCCTTTTAACACCCATCATGAGTCAGAAGAGACCTTAGAGGCCTCATACCCCCACCTTTGTCCAACCCATTCTACAGATGAGCAAACAGAGGCCACACCTGGTTTGGTGTCTGGTGGAGGCAGTAGCAGCTCGCGGAGCTGGGAGTCTTTAACATCCTCAATCCAGCGGAGGTCCAGGAGCCGCAGGGCTGGCAGTGGGGCTGAGCCCAGGGCAGAAACGGAGAGCCAGGAGCAGCCGGAGAGCACCAGTTCCTGCAGGCCTGGGGAGGGGGTGGAGGGGTTCCAGGAAGCAGGTGCTGGGATGACTCCATCTCAGGCCTGGTCCTGTCCGTACCCTGTCCCGCTCACCACCCTGCCCTACCTTGTAGTCGGTTCAGAAGCCACATGAGCTGCTTCTTGGAGACACCTGTCCAGCTGAGGTCTAGGGCACGGGGCTGGCGTCGAACCACACCACTGAGCATGGGCGGGGTCAGTGACTTCCGCCGGCTTAGGTCCATTCGAGGCCACAGACGCTTGTCATAGCACCTGCCAGCCACAAGGTGGAGACAGAGACCTCAGCTCTCGGGGAGCCCACACTGCCCTCGCTCCCGCAGTTCACCCCAGCTCTCTCGCCGCCCACCCAGCACAGGATGGCATGAAACGGGCCCTGGCCAAGAGCCTGGGTTTAGGACCCACCTCCATCACTAACTGCATGCGAGACCCTGGGCAAGTCCATTCCTCTCCCTGAGCCTCAAAGGCCTCACATATAAAATCAAGATAATGATCCAGACTGTGCCTGGCCCACAGGGCAGCCGTAATATCAAATGAGGTAATTACAGTTTGTGGGCATTACAGCTTATAAAGCATGTTGCCAAATACACACACAAACAACACATACACTATTTGATGTGATGCCAAGGGACTGGCATTATCAGTAGCCCCCCACCCCCACCCCTCTGGGGCCTTTCAACCTCTCCTCACTGAATTACGGCGGCTCACAGGCACTTCTCTCCTAACCTCTGCCTTTACCACATCCTGACGGCCAGCTGCCCAAGCTGGACTCGTGGCCCTGGTATTTTCTCTCTTTACTTGCCTGGTGTGTTCCTCCAACTAGAATGTAAGTTCCACAGGGCAGATTTGTCTTTTTCATTTTTGTATCCCCAGGATCTAATACACTGCCAGGCGCAAAGGGAGTTATTTGCTGCACGTTTGTTGAATGAATCAAGCCAGTAACTGTTGAAAGCTGCCACTGAGCACTCCCCCACCACTTCATTTATAGCTTTTCATTAATTCACTCAATGTTTCTGCAAGGCCTGGTAGGTCCCAGCTATTGAAGCTACAAAGATGACTGAGGCCTGAACAAAGTTAAATGGGTTTCCTGACCTCAGCACTCCAAGGACAGTGAACTGGAGAAGGCCTTCCCAAACCTTTTCACCAGGGAACCCTTCCATACTTCTCCCAAGGTACTCTATTAACACTTTGGGTACACTAAAGTCTCTTTGGACTCAGTTTGAGAACTCTCTTGTAGTTCAGTAGTTCTCATAAGGCATGTCAGGAACTGCCTTTGAGACAAGATGGACTGTGTCAGAAGCAACTGGGTGGGGCGGGCCCTGGAAACTATATCCTACCTCCCACTCACCCCTCAGGCCTCTGAAGGGCTTTCCCTCAAGAAGCCCCAGGCTGGAGCCGTGATTCCCAAGCCCCAGTCATTTGCTGTCCAGTTATCTCCAGAACACGAATTTAGCTTTGAATCATCCCCTTTGCACTTAGAACCAGTATTGTTTCACATAAATGTGTTAACCTTAAAAACAAGCACAATAAAAAACAGACCAGGGTTATTAAATTCTAGCCAGGTGTTGCTGTGGCTTTAGGCTACCACCTAAAGACTGCTTTTGTTAAACAGGGAGATAAGTATTAGAGAAGTGTTACAGATAAAAAGCACCCAATGGAGACTTCCTTTTCAAAACTAACAGAAGGATTAAGCTATGTGTTTGTGTCATTGAAAACTGCAAGGCATACTCCAGAGGCCTGGCATGACTGTGACATTTTAGGGACACCAAGGCTTCAATCAGAGCAACTCCACCCTCTGCTCCCCATCCTCCTGCTGCCCCCACCACCCCCAACCCACACCCTGCCCTTCTGGCATTCCAGCCTCTCCCTCTCCTGATTCCTTCCACTCAACCAATAAATATCTGCAAATCTCTCTAATTTGAAAAACTAAAAGAAAAAAACCCAACTCACCCTCAACCCAGCTTCTGCCCCTAGGTCCTGCCCTTTTTCTCTTTCCCATCAGTGAAATCGTGCTCCATCCAAATCCTCTTGGTGCCCACTCTGACTCAGCATTGAGTCCCAGCTCAACTGCCACCACTTCCTTGAAGCTTTCCACTGCTCACAGCTGGAGGGGAGCCCCTTTCCTTGGGGGCACCTACAGGCCCCCAATTGTGTTTCTATACTCCACAAAAGCCAGGCCAAACCACCTGCCCACCTAGAGACACCCAATGCTGTCTGGTGCCAACATGTTTTGGCACATGCTGTGCCTCTGCCAGAAATGCCAATCAACCGAGATCCTTCCAGGCTCATCTCTAGTGCCTCCTCTTCCAGGAAGTCTCCCCTGACCCTTTCTTGGCTAGAGCTAGTCAGTCCTGTTGCTGGACACTGGGATTAAATGTCAGAGGGGCAGCCAACAGTCACTGAGAGCCCTGCTGACACCAAGTGTCCAGCTTCCACTGGGTGCGGAGCAGGCTACACAATCGGGGGAGACACAAACAGTCCACAGCAGAGGCCATAGGGGACATGGTAAGAGTCAACTCAAGGACTGGGATAGGCAGCTTCTTGGGGAGACAATGCCTGAACTGAGACCTTGAGGAAAGCAACAGTTATTCCAGCAAAGGAAGGGGAGGAACAGGGTGTGCATTCCAGATGGTGAAGAACTTGTATCTAGGCCCAGCAGAGAGAAACAAAATGGAGAGCTCTGGGAACTTTAGGCAGCAGGAACAAAGGGCAATTCATCATCTCATTGTAATAATGAGAATAATGATGCTGGTGATGATGACTACAGCACTAATACCTAGTGTTTACTATGTGCTAAGTACTGTTCTATGCATTAAGGATTTAACCTCACAACAGCCCTAGGAGGTAAATATTATCATCATCCCCTTTTTACAGTTAAGGAAAATGAGGCCCAGAGAAGTTAAGAAACTTGTTCAAGGTCCCACAACCAACTGGTGGCAGAGCCATGGTTTAAACCAAGCCGGTCTGGATGCAGAGCTTGAACTCAGAGAAGGGAAGAGGCAGGGGCAAGGCTGCAGAGGAGGCCCAAGTTAGGGGTGTCATGTCAAGGAGGGATAGAATGCTAGGCCATGGGCTGTCACAGTCACAGAGCCCAGAGGCAGAGTATGATGGGTGGGGATCTCAATCTCAGCTATGCCAGCTCCATGCTTTGGGTGACCTTAGGCAAGTCACTTGACTTTTCTGGGCCTTCGTTTCCCAAACCACAAAATGGTGTGAAAGATAGCACTCACTTCAAAGGTTGCCATGATGATGAAGGGAGCTAGTACAGGGGAAGTGGTTCCAGTTCATGCCCAACATCCAATGGGACTGTGGGAGTTTCTTGTGAGGGCAACAGGGAGAACAAAGGGGTTCACTCTTTCTTTTCAGTGATAGAGTCTGGCTGTGTTGGCCAGGCTTGTCTCGCACTCCTAGGCTTAAGCGATCCTCCTGCCTCAGCCTCCCAAGTTGCTGGGATGACAGGCACAAGCCACCGTGCCCGACACAGACAGGTTCTTTCTAAATGGGAATGACACTGAGGCAGGAGGCAGGAGGAGCCAAGGCATGCCATCGTCCTAGAGAGGCAGGGCTTGATGTCCAAGTTCCCTAACCCATTCACTTTTTCCTTGACTCCAGCAACCCCTGAATGAATCATGGCCTGCAAAACTCTATCCTTCTTGCAGAAGCCCTTGGGGATACAGGTGGACCACCCCTAACTGCTCCCTGCCTCCTGGGCTCCAAACACAGCAAGTTCTTCCCTCTCAGAGCTCTCTGATGCCACCACTGTCCTCTAACCTGTCCATCTCCTAGCTTTTACTCCCAACCACACCTGACCCTGGCCCTGTGTTCCAGATCCTTCCTTGCTACCCTCTCTGCCCAAACTTGAAAGCCCATACTCTCTTCCTTGCAACTCAGCAACTCCCCGTGCTGCCCCTGCCCGCCCTCTCTTCACTGGCTCTTGAGGGATCACTTCACTTCCCAGTTCCAAGATGGAAGCCACCAGACAGGAAAGCCTGTAACTTCCTGCTTTCCCACCTACAGACTTTTCTCCAGCTCCACCCTCTACCACTTCTTCCACACTCCATCCTGATTTCCTCACTTTCATTCATTCATACAACAAGTATCTCTTCAGTACCTACTCTATGCCAGGTACCATCCTAGGAACTAGGGACACAGCAGGAACAAATAGACCGAGTCCCTGCCTCGGAGATGATGTCCTCAGTGCCATATTGTCTGGCTTTACCCCCCCCCTCCCACCCTCAAAGCACAGCCAAGGCTACCAAGGCCTCTTTGTAGCACAATCCAACTGCCCCTTCCTGGTCCTGATCTCCCATAACCGCTGGCCAACATCCACCTCTGCTCACCGTTTGTTCTCCCTCAGTCTCTCTCCTCTAGGGCACACCTCTATCTATCCTTGATCTCCTCCAGTTTCTCTGGCTGCTCTTTCTCTAACTCACAAACACTGACATTCTGTCTTCTGCCCTCTTCATCAAAGTTGCTACCTAAAGCTTGAAAACTCCCAAACTTGTATCTTTCCCTTTAGCTCAGAGCTGCTGTCCCAGCTCCATGTGACTAGCCCACAGGCCTTTCAGACCACACATGTCAAATGTGAGCTCTTTCCTTTGCCCTGGCACCTGCTCCCCCGCCCATCATTCCTGAGCTTGGGAAATGGCCCTGTTGCCCATCCAGGCTCCTGGGCCAGAAACTCTGCTGAACATTACCCTGCTGCCCCCACAGCCGATTAGTCACCAAGTCCAAGCCATTCCGGTTCTTAAAAAGCTCTCAGCCCGAATCCCTCCCCACTGCCCCTGCTTCTGTGGGCAGACCTGGTAGAGCCTCCTCACTGGTCCCATTGTACCCTCACCCCCGTCAGACCCCTGCTCTGTCCTACCCTTCTCCTTTTCATTGAAAGGCACCGTTTTATTGAGTGTTTAGTACCCTTCAGGCACTGTGCTAAGTGCTTTGCAAGAATCACCTCATTTAATTCCTGTAAGGTTATTATTAAAACGAATCCTTGACCACAGGTGAGAAAACAAAGACCTTGAGAGATACAGCTATCCACCCACGGCCACATAGCCAGAAAGTGCAGGAACCACAGTTGATGAACCCAGGGATGCCAGATTCCAGGGCCCAGGCTGGAACCTCTTGACGTCGTCCACTCCGGTCACAAGTCTCTCTGTGTGGCACAAATCCAGTCCTTTTCAGTTCTGGATCCCACGTGTCAAGCACAGAGCTGGCCTTGAAGGGGCCTCAGTAAACACTTTCTCAGTTAATATATGAGCAGGAGTGGTAACCCCCAGCAACTTCCGCAACTATTTGTTTCTATGTTGCAGGCTGACTAGGCGCTTGGGCGCTCTTCAAGGGCACAGATCTATGCTCTGAGGACTAAAAGTCTGTGATTTCAGTAAATATTTGTAACTGAGTAAACAATGACGATTACAGTTAAGGCACTGAGCTGTTCCTATTTCCCAGGTACTGTGCTCAGTTCTTTTATGTATATTAGTTCACAAAAACACTATGCAGTAAAAGCTTCTTCGATTATCCTGGTTTTCCAGATGAGGAAACTGAGGCAAAGGAAGTCACGCAACTGGCACACAGTGGCACACGGCTCATCCGAAGAAGAATAAGAGTTAGCCACAGGCAATCTGCCCACAGAGCCTGCACTCTGGCGCTCTCGGCTCCCTAGTCGCTGCAGAGAACAGGAAGCACGCACGAGCACCCTAGACCTCATCCCAGAGGAAGCAGACTGCGTTTGAGTTCGGCCACTAACTTGCACTGTGTCTTCAGGTGTCACTCATTCCCTCACAGGGCTGCTATCATGAAAAACCAACCAGCTAACATTTGTGAAGTGCTCAACAGCATGCCTGTCCCACAGCGAGTACCTGGGAAAGAGCCTGAATTTACTAATTTAGGAACACATTTCTTGAGCACCTACGCTGCCCTTTGTCCAGGAAGGGACGGGAAGATAAAACAGACACGATATCTGCCCCCACCCTAGCAAGTGATGGGAACACAAAAATGAGTAAACGAACAGAGGCTTGTCAACACACAGAAGGTCTCTGTGTGCTCCAGCAGGGGAACAGGGTGCTGTGGGAGTTTGATGGAGAGGAGGAGGAATTGTGCTGGGGGCGGGATCAGAGAGGAAGACAAGAGGCTTGGGAGGATGACCGACATTTTTGAACAAGGCTTAGGAGGTGGATGGGGTGGGAGGGAGGAGGATGGGCAGAGGGTGCTCATGGTGGTTCAGGTAAAGAAGGAAGCTATGAGCAGAGTCAGGAGGTCCAAGCATGGCTGCCTTTGCGAGGGCAGGGGCTACCCAACAAACAGCTTTCTGCTGTGCCAATGGGACCAATAATCAAACTGCCTTCAGAAGTGGCACTGTGAAAAGTGAGGTGATGCATCACCGCACTTAGCACTATGCTTGCCACACTCTAAACACTATGCTTAGCACATACTAAACACTCAACAAATACTAGCTATTATTAAGAGTAAAGATTCTGGAACCAGAGGGTTCACATTCCTGGTTCTACCAATTCCTCTCCATATGACCTTGGGCCTCAGCTTCAGAGACTTGTTGAGAAGGTTAAATGAACTCATAAATGGGAAGCAGCTTGTGCATGGTAAATATGGAAGCGCCGTGCTACAATATGTCCGTACTGTAGACGTATCACCAATACAAAACAAGATGCCCAGGGAGGGTCAGAGACCTATTGCAGGTCACACAGCAAGTGAAAAGCAAGTTGGCAGTGGAACTCAGGCCTGTCCAGGCCACTCACCAGCGGCTCCAAGTCCGGCAGACTCGCATGCAGATGCACAGCTCTCGGGGCCCGAGGTGCTGGAAGACACGAAGCCAGGCAGCCCGGGGCAAGGGGTGATCGGATCCAGCAGCCAAAGGCAGCGTGTCAGGCTCAGGGCTTCGAGGTGGGGGCCGCACCACATGTCGTTCCAGCTGTGGAGGCCGGGGTGGTGGGGCGGGGCCCAGGGGCCAGCTGAGCAGGGGCCCCCCGCTGCCAGGGCGCACAGCCCGCCGCCCCCCACGGTTCTCCTTCTCGCCAGAGCTGCCCCGGGCTGGCCGTCGCCCATTCCGGGCCTCGCCAGGGGCCTCATCCTCACTCAGCGATGTGCCTGATGAGTCGGAGTCGGAGTCCGAGTCCGAGGAGGAAGAGGAGGTGTCAGGCACCCGCTCCAGCAGCTGGCACATCCGCTTGAAACGCTCTAGCTTCTCCCTCTGTGGTGAAGGGGATGGTACCGCCGGGCCCTCAGCAGAAGCCAATGGCGGCTTTGGTTTCTGCAGGGAGACAGGGTGAGGCTATTCGAGGGCCTGGGACACACTTTCCCACACCCCTACCCCTGAGAAGTCACCAGGGGATGAATAGCCCAAGGGACAGTCCTGAGTTCCAGCCCTGGTTCTGCTCCTAAACAATGTGAGACTTCAGCCAACTCACTGCCTCTCTCTGGACTTGAACTTCCTTATCTGCAACATAAAGGAACTATTTCAAAGAATTTAAAGCTTATGGGTTTCAATGGCTTATAAAGTTCCAAAAACAGTAAGATATGAAGAATGGTTAGAGACCAAGTTTTGAGTATTGGCTTGCCTGTCAACTCTCTGCATGAGCTGAGAAGTCCCTGCATCATCATCCATGACTTGGAACAGCTGGACTAGATAATTCTGAGTGTCTAGTCAACAACATGAGAGTAACAACAATCGTCTGGCCCTGTGTGGAGTACCCCACACTTGCTGACTCACTCTGTCCTCATAGTATTCTAATGTAGTGGCAACTTGGGCCACCCCACTCTTTTTAGACATGAGAAAACTGAAGCTGAAGGATACTAAGTAATTTGCCCTAGGTTATAAACTGACAGATGGCAGACACAGGATTTAAACACAATCAGGTAGATTTTTGTGTTTAGTGTGTCAGTGCAAAGTAATATCTGGATTCTGGCTTTGCTGTGTGACCTTGGACAAGTCTTTAAACCTCTCTGGGCCTTACTTCTCTTGAATCCAGGTACATTTTATAGCTTACAAAGTTCATTTACTTTCATTACCTCGTTAGATTTATATAGTACTATGGGATAGGTAGGTAAAGTAGGTAGCATCATCTCCATTTTATGGATGAGGAAACTGAGGCTCAGAGCTGCTAACAAAGATGTCACCATACAAGTTCAGTGCCAGTGGTTGGGCAGAAACTTGAACTCAGTTCTTTCCCCTTTAAGGCTTGGAAAGATGAGGCAAATAGGCCAGATGATACTCTGAGGATTCTTGGGAGGCCAGGGGCTCCTGTGACCTGGGCCCAAACCACTCTTCCACCCAACTCTCCCCAAGGGTCCAGAGCCCATCTTGGCGAAGTGGGCTGGGGCAGGACAAGGTGAGCAGGAAGGGACAGACTCTGTCTACAGAGTGGAGGGTGGAGCAAGGAAAGGTGGGCGGGGGAGGGAGGAGATCCCCAGCACACCTCCCAGTTCTCGGGAGGGAGCCCAGGGTGGCAGGACGAGAAAGCCTGGCTCGGATTCAGAACCCTGGGGGGCAGAAGGCCTGGGCCGCCTGGGTCCGATCCTCGGAGGAGGCAGGCGTCTCCACCCACCTTCTTCAGGTGCCTCTCTCGGCCTCCTTTCACCTACCAGGGCAAGAGGGAGATATGGGGGAAGGAAGAGACCCCATTAGGCCCTCACTGCCCACAAAACTAAAGTCCATGCCCTCTTAGACTACAAATCCCAGAAGTCCCCATCCCAAGGAGAACTCTGAGCATGCTCACCTTGCAACCAGTGCATTGGCTCACCGAGCATGCTCTCATCTCCTCTTTCTTCTCCCTCAGGCCCTTTCCAGCCCCTCCCCTCCTCCACTGTAGCACTTAATTTGAGCATGCTCTCTCCTTCCTCCCTAACCCACCCAGGGCTCCCAAAGCTTCCTGCTTGGGCTAGTTCCCTCTCACCTGTACCTCTCCTCCACACTGAGCATGCTCGACCCTCTCCCCAACCCAACATCTCCTGAACTACATCTCCCAACAACCCCTGGGGAGCACTGCCTCCTAGGCCGACCCTACCCACGTCTCCCCCCCACAATAATGGCCAGGACTACAGTTCCCAGAATACCTTGAGCTGGACCTAGTGAGCATGCTCCATGGCTCACCTTTTTCCTTGGGGTGGGGGCCTCATTCCCTGCCTCCCTCTCCTTTCGTTTGGGGGGCCCAGGCACGTCCTCTTGGGGGGGGCCGGCAGGTAGGGGCCCCTTGCGCCTGGGCGGGGGTGGTGGAAGCGGCGGCTCCTCCGTCAGCTTCCATCCACTCCCCAGGCTTGCGCCCTCCTCGCCGTTGTCAGCCCTGCGACGGCCTGGCCCCTCACCTGAATCCTGGGGAGACAGAAGCTGGGGGTGAAATGCCGCAAAGTTCCTCCACCCACTGCCTACCCAGAGCCCGGTGCAGAGCCCAGCTCCTGCCCCTACCTTGCTGGTGCGGCCTTCCTGGGTGCAGCGAGGACACTCCCAGCAGTTGGGGATCTCTGCATTGATGACACCCTCAGCCTTCCCCATCTGTAGGCAAGAGGGCAGGGAGTGGATGTAGGGTGCCAGTACCCCTCTGAGCTGTGTGCCCCACCTCCTTGCTCCCTGACAATCTGTCCCACCCCAGGCTCCAGGATCCCCAGGGCTTTCACCTTCAGGCAGCCAGGGTGGACGATCTCGTTGCAGATTGTACACTCCATGAGGCTCAAACCAAATTTCTCTTCCTCTCCCTCCACTGTGTCCTCCTTCCCAGCCTCCCCACACAAGAGACACACAGCTGTGTGTGGGAGCACGGGCTGTTGGGGGAGAGGGGGACATCAGGGACCCCAAAAGCAAGCAACAGGGGAAAGACCCTTCCTTCTAGGGACTCTGGCCAGCTGCTGGATGAGGTGATTCAAAACTCATGGGCCAAACTAGGTCAAATCCTGAATTTGCTCTTTTTTGGCAGTATGACCTCGAGCAACTGATTTAACCTTCTTAAATTTCTGTTTCTGCTTCTGTAAAATGGGGTTACCAATCCTTCCCTTGCAAGACTCTTGTAAGAATGAGATAATACGTGAGAATCATTTGATACAAAGTTATCACTGCTGCAATTGTTATAGCAGAATCCAGGACCAGTGTGACCCTGAAATTATAAGTTAGCTTTGAGGAGGGAGAGAGACCACAGGCAAATGTGGCAGTAATACTCAGAGAGGGCTGGAGAAGATGTGGCAGCAGCTTGGGCTAATTCTGAGGTTGCTCAAGGGGTAGCCCAAGGGTTGCTCTGAATCCCACAATGAACCCAGTTTTAGCAAGACCCCTTGGGAACATTAAAGGCAACTGGCTAGTCCTGGCGAAAACAGGAGTAGACTTCAGACAATGTGACTCTGGGGAGGACAACGGTAATACTGAGTCACACCAGTGATGCTGCAGGATGAAGATGAAGAAGATATGGGAAGAAGGAAAAGCAAAGTGAAGCAAGGGATTGGGATCAAAGGAAGAGAAGAGGGGCAGAGGGCTGAAGAGACTGACCAGGAAAGAGTGGCTGGAGGAAGAGAGGGAGGCGGTGGTGTGGGGAGCGGGATGCAGGATGCAGCTGGCTCCTCATGGTTGCTGGGGAGAACTGCTCTCTGGAGCTCAGGGTTGCTCAAAGGATGAGGAAGGCAGGGCGGAAACCCACGTTTCCCTGATACCTACTGTGTGCTGGGCCTTGTGGTAGGCACATTCACATCCAGGCTATTGTTTAATCTCTACAACTCAGCAAAGGAAATATTTTACCAAGAAGGTACTTGAGGCTCAAAGTGATTTGCTCAAGGTCACACAAAGGGTGAGCCCAGCCTCAAATCCAAGACCACCCTGGGTGAGGAAGAGGCCAGAGAAGGGCAAGACCTGTTCAAAGGGGGCCAGCTCTGGGGATGGGTTCCCCTGTGCACAGATGCCTCTGCGGAGTGGTACAGTAGGGGCTAAGCATTCTATGGGTTTGTGCCTGAGAGCTGGGAAAAGCCTGAAGGCAGGGACTGGGTCAGATTCTTCTGTGCACTCGAACATTGCCCCCAGCATGGAGCTGAGAACTAAAACAGACATTTAAACAAACCAGTGAATGAATGAAGGAAATTAATGAGTGAACAAACAGCAACTCTACAGTACATTCCAGGAAGCAGGCACCAGCCACCCAGCAAGGTATTGGGCCAGCTGGGGAAGGGTGGGCAGAGCCGACAGGGGCCCAACTCAGCGGGGGCAGAACTCACGGCAGTGCACTGCCGGAGCAGGCACGACTGCTTCATGCGCCCAGGCCCCCCAAACTTCTTCATGTCTCGGCAGAAGTGGCAGTCCCCGCACTCAGTTCGCACACAGGCCCGGCAGCGACGGCAGCGGGTTCGGCGTCGGCGCGCTCCGGCCCCCGGCCCCCGGCTGCTCGACGACATTGGGGGCGTCAGCAACGCCGAGGGCTGTGGATGGATGATAGCAGGGTCAGATGGGCCTGATAGAGCCCGGAGACTTCTGGCAGCTCCCCACACCCGTAGGTGATCAGACCTTGCTCTCCTCCTCAGGGGGACAACAAGGTCACCCTCTCCTGTGTGCCCACTCCCTCAATCAAGGCCACTCTCTCCCTGCTGCAGCTCAACTGAATCCTCTGGAAGCCCTAGGAACTGGCTTCCTGACCTCACTCCTCCTCTAACACTTCCTCAGAGTCCCTTTCCTAGAGCAGGGAGGAGGAAGGGACACTCAGGCCCTCTCCTGACACCCCCACACCAAAGCTCCTTGGAAGGCCAGGCGCTCCTTATCTGTGGTGTTACCTCGGAGAGGTCCCAACTCTTCCCCTGTTATCCAACTGAGCCAGAATACCCCAGGCTCTCCTCAAACTACAACTCCCCTAATTTACCTCCAAGATACCACAGATTCCTGGGTGGAAGCTCCAGACTTTTCTTTTTCCCTCTTTCTTATACGCAATGGCCATACAATCTCTCTTCCACCCAAACCTAGATATCCTTACCAGATCCAACAGGATCTTTGTCCCCCAAACCCTAATGACCCACTCTGCCCCCCAACTTCCTGGGGCCCTGACACACCCCTGAGATGCTTCTTTAGAGTCCCTTCTCAGCCCAAGATCTCAACTCCTCTGTTCCCCACAGAGTTCCCTCTGCTCCAAGAGATCCTCCTCTGGGATCCGTCAGGTCAATCCGGGCAATCTCCCAGATTCCCTGGGATTCTAGAATCCAACCTGACATCTCCACAGAACTAAGGACGGGCTCAGTCTTAGATTCCCTCAGCTTCCCAGGCTGCTTTCCATCCCTAATTGTCTAGAATCCCTTGGGCTCCCTTTCCCATGGAAACCATATCCTCCAAGATCCCATACGGACTCAGAAGGCCCGGAGGGTCTCTTCCTGGTCAGAGTCTTACCCCAGCTTCCCCCTTTCCAGGGACTTCCAGACACATCATGGGAGTAAGGGGCCCTCCAGCGCTCCAGGGGAGGGGCCTGGAGGGCGGCGACTGCAGGCGGGGATGGGGGGGGTCTGCAAGGGGAAGCAGGGTCTAGGAAGGCCAGTTCCCCAGGGTTGAGAGGTAATGGGAAGGGAGGCTGGAGGTGAGGAGTTTGGAGCACAGAAAGGGTAAGGCTGGGGGCGGGGAAGGTGGAGAGAGGCCGGGCTGAGGATGAATGGGAGTGGGAGCTGCCCAGGTCTGGGGGTGAGGAGGAGCCGCATGAACCCACCTCACACGTGTCCCGGGAGCCATCTCTCCCTTCTCGGCAGCTCCCGGCGGGTCGGCGGCCATCGGCGGCGGGGGGGCCGGGCGGCGCGGGGCGCGGAACGCTCAGAACGCCGGGGTCCACGGCCCCCCGAGGGCGCTCGGCCCCTCCCTCCGGCGGAGGCCGGGACTGCGGCGAGTGGAGATGGGGGGCGCCGGGGGCGAGGCCCTCCCACGGGCTGCGGCGCGGCCCTTCCAGGGGGAGGTCCTGCTCTGGGGGGCTCAGTCCCTCAGCCCCCCCAGGCCAACGGGGGCTCTTCGGGCGCAGGGTGCTCAGTTTCTGCCCGGGCCCCACTCAGTCCCGGGTCCGAGTCCCAGCTCCCCTCCCCCCACACCGCCCCGCCTCTCCCCAGCGCCCCCGGCCCTTTAACTGGCCCCTTCCCGGCCCCCACTGCCCAGGGGTCCAGGACCAGGCCTGGGCCCCCCACCGTTTCCGGGGTTCAAGCCCCGCCCACCGCCGGTTCCCGGGGAGGGGGGGGTCGCTGTAACCTGCCCCCCTCCCCTGGGCCCGCCCCTGGACTGCGGCCCCCTGCCCTACGGCTACAGAGCAAGCAGAGGGGGGTGAAGGAAGCAGCTCCGGCCCCGCCCCCCCAGCCCG
>NW_012152618.1:10487034-10491328 GCF_000956105.1 Propithecus coquereli | reverse complement strand
CGCGACCCTCGGGAGATAGGGATTTAAATAGAATTTGAATAAATCCCCCTCCTCAGGCGGGAGGTTGGAAGGAAAGGATGGAAGGGGACAGGGAAGGGGGAGGGGGCAGTTGGGGTGTCTCAGCCCCCCTGGTCCCCCGGCCCCGCGCTGCCTCGGCCCGGGGCCCTGGCTGCCTCTCTCATCCCTCCTCAGCTCCTTCCTCCTTCCTCCTCTCTTCCCCCTCTCCTCCCTCCTCCTTCCCTCCTCCTCCCCTTCTCCTCCTTACTCCCTCCTTCTCCTGGAAGAACCCCGCCCCCTGCCCCCTCTTTCCTCCGCCACCTCCACGTTCCAGGACGAACGCGCGCAAGGCACGACGGGAGTTGTAGTCCTGCGGACACTGAAGCCACGACAGGAACAATCGGAAGCTGGGGTCAACGAGGACTACGAACAAGATGGCGGAGGGCGTGCCACGCCGAGAGCCGAGGATGCCGGGAATTATAGTCCGGTTGCCCTGAGGCTCCCAGTAGCAGAACATAGAGAAGGAGCGGGAACGATGACTACAAACAAGATGGCGTTCTCCCCCACCCCGACCTCCTTCCCAGGCGCTCACACGCCCTCCTGTCCACAACCCTCCGCGTGTGTGGTACCTGACGGGAGTCGCAGTCCATCTGCTGCCTTCCCGCTGCCATTTCTACTCGTCAGGAACAATGGAAAGGTGAAAAGGAACGAGGACTACAAGCAAGATGGCGGAAGAGGGCCATACACCTGACTAGTAGTCGATCTTACGAGGTGCGATGGGAATAGTAGTTTTCTAGCCTTCTAGTGTTCCTTAAGAATGGCCGAATCAGGAGGATAAGGAGACTACCATAAAGATGGCAGGCTACCTAGCTTCTCCCGGTCTCCTCATTCTATCACCTTGGGCACCTCACCCGCCTGTGATATCGAAATCCTCCCCCGCCCCCTGGGGCGCAAAGCCTGACGGGAGTTGCAGTCCTCCGGCTCCCCTCTATTATCTTCAGTCGAGACAATGGCAGGGAGTGGGGCGGGGACTACCGGCAAAGATGGCGGCCGAAGGGCAGGGGACAGCGATGTGGGACTTGTAGTCTAGGCGCTAAGGCTATTCCCTGCGGAAATGGGGAGAAAGACTACAGTAACCATAGCTGCCTAGCCACTCGACCTCTGCGCCAGTGCCTGCTGGGGAACGTAGTCCCTTCCTGACTTCCACAGAGAAAGGACGTTGGCTGTAGAAATATGCATCACCGCCGACTCGCCAAATTGCTAGCCGAGGGAAACGGAAAATCTTTCCTCCTCTCCCCATCACCCCCTCGGAAAAGCCTGCCAGGAAATGTAGTCCCAAGTTTTCTCTCGTTAGTGGAGGAGGAGACGTTATGTCACCAGTGGAGATCAGTGCAGGTGAAAGAGAAAGACGTCCGGGTGATCCAGCAATATAGAATGTCCACCTCGTGCGGCGAGGACTTCCCATTTCAAGGGAAGGCTCTTAAAGGAAAGCAACAGTAATTATTATTGTAGCGACAAGAGAGGCGTGGTTCTCGTCGAAAGCACACTCACGCTCTTGTCCCTTGGAAAACGTGGGGGCCTCACACTCTATGCGTGTTCCCACAAAACTACAGGAATCAGTATCTTACAAGTCGTGAGGGCTCCAGGGAAAAGGTTCCAGAGTCATACAGAATCCCCACTCTGCCCCACGAAGTCACCAAACCTCGGTTTTCTCATCTGAAAAATGGGGATAATGGGGATAATGGTACCCACCTCGAAATAGTTAGGCATGTTAAACGAGACAATGTACTTGTCACGAAAGTGCCCAGTCCTGGCATGGGGCACGTGTTGGTAGTTGCTTTTTCAAGGTCCCTTCCAGCCCAGCCGTTCTGGGAGCCCGGGAATCCATCATGCCGGACGGAGTTAGCTCCTGTGAGAAGACAACTGTGACCGGCAGGCTACCCCCATCTCGAACCGCCCTCCGCCCCTCCTCTCTGGGTCCTCCAACGTCTGCTACCGAGCACTGCTCCCAGGGGGCGCTCATTCTCCATTTGACTTACAGGCTGGCCAAATTCCTCAACCTGAAGTTGCAGGGGCTGCGTGCTGCCCAGCCCATCCCCTGCCTGATTTCCAGTCAGCCTTGGACGCCTCCGTCTGGACACTGCAGCTGCCTAAGCAGGTGGGACTGTTCCCCACCTCTGTGCCTTCTTACCTGCCTTCTTGATATTCCTCCACTGCCTGGAAAACTGCTCACTTCTGACCCTGAGGCAGCCCCCTCTGCTTCTCTCTCTCTTCTGTGTTTGGGGCCCTGCGGGAAGAATTGGTGGGTGTGGTTTTTCTGTCAGGGAAGTTAACACTTGCCAGTGTGGTGTGAAGTCCCAAAGTTGCAGGAACTGGCCTCAGGCTGAGCTGAGGCTCCTTGCAGCTCACATTTTATCTGGCAGGAAACATTGGCTCTTACGGGATTGTGTGTCTTCTCTTTGTCCTTACTGCTTTCACTTGGGCTTGCACAAATGATTACTTCAGGGCATTCTCAGCCTGTTCCCTCTGTTCCCTCTGCCTAATATGCCCTTGCTCTGCTAGCTCCCATCTTACTTCTCCACCCAGTTAACTGTTCATCTTTCAGGTCTCTACTTACATGCTAATGTCCCAATAAAGCCTTCCTGTAATTCCAGGATGAGATTCATTTATTGTCTCTTCCACTAGATAGTAAGCTTTTTGGGGAATCTACTTCACATGTTACTAAGTGCTTTCAGCATCTCCTTCGATCCTCATGAGAATCCTATGAGGTAAAATCCCATTTTATAGATGAGGAAACTGGGACCCTCAACTATACAGAAAGGATGAGTGGTAGAGCCAGAATTCAAACCCAAGACTCCAGAGCCCATGCTCAGAACTACTACAACATCCACAAACTGATCAGATCCAGCTATGTGTGTGTTAAGTTTGGCAGCAACAACAAATTTCTCATGCAAAAGTGGTTTTCCAGTTTCTAGCAACACTGGGCCTGCATTCCCTGAGTAAGAAACAGCTGGAGCTGAGCAGTGGCTGCCCATTTTGGCCAAGACGATATGCTCAATAGTTCCCCACAGTCTCACCTAGCTTTCTTCAGTCCTAATGCAAGCATTATTGGCCCCATTCCATCAATGAGACAACCAGAATAGCCCTATTGCAGGCCAAGACCATTTCTTATACTGTGTATAGCCCCTCAGTGCTGGGTGCTCTGCCTGCACCAATAGCTGGGTGAGTAGGTGGATGGCAGGGTAAGATTGCATATAAAGATATAGGAAAACTTAGTTTTTGCTTTATAAGTGAAATTGTTACCATGAGCAGATATTATTTGCATACTTAAAACATGAATTGAGAGGCTGAGGCGGGAGGATAGCTTGAGCCTGGGCAACATAGCAACACACTATCTCTAAATAAGAAAAATTAGCTGGGTATGTGGTAGTGTGCACCTATAGTCCCAGCTACTCAGGAGGCTGAAGCAGGAGGATCACTTGAGCCCAGGAGTTCGAGGCTACAGTGAACTATGATTGTGCCACTGTACTCCAGCCTGGGTGACAGAGTGAGATCCTGTCTCAAAAAACAAAAATATATAAGTTGAAAATACTATAATCCAGCTATGTTAACATTAAAACATAAAGACCTCTTTACACCTCTTCGAACATCAGTGAACTCAGGGAATATAGCACCTATAAGCGCTTTTTCATTTGTAAAAAGATGATATTTGTTTTCTGTCTTATTTCTACACTTTGTTTAAGAAACTTTGACTTAAGACTACTCAGTAGTAGTTGTTTCCTGTGTGAGGGCCTGGGCCAAGGGGCTGCAGACCAGTTTCAGAAACAGGTTCTGCCATTCAGTCTTCATAGGGGAGCTGCTGAAAAGGAGGACACCTGCCTGCTACCTGGGAATGAGAACATTGAATTGGGGGGGAGGGGTGGCCCATTCATCCTGAGGTCCCTTTTTTGCAATAGCTGCCCTTCCTTCTCAATCTCTTCTGGACCCAGCCAGGGTAGGCTGGGATATGCTGCAGTAACAATACTCACATTTTGGTGTTTTATAAAAACAAAGATCTGTTTCCTGCTCATGCTGCATGTCCACTGTTGGTCAGTGGGGGAAGTCTGCTCCTTGTAGTTGCTCAAGAAATCAGGCAGAGAGGCTGGGCACAGTGGCTCACACCTGTAATCCTAGCACTCTGGAGGCCGAGGCCGGTGGATAGTTTGAGCTCAGGAGTTCAAGACCAGCCTGAGCAAGAGTGAGACCCCGTCTCTACTAAAAATAGAAAGAAATTAGCTGGACAACTAAAAATATATAG
>NW_012152618.1:10484537-10486523 GCF_000956105.1 Propithecus coquereli | reverse complement strand
GGATTACAGGCGTGAGCTACCGCATCCAGTCCTATTTTTTATTTTATTTTATTATTATTATTTTTTGAGACAGAGTCTCGCTCTGTTGCTCAGGCTAGAGTGCTGTGGCATCAGCCTAGCCCACAGCAACCTCAAACTCCTGGGCTCAAGCAAGACTTCTACCTCAGACTCCTGAGTAGCAGGGACTATAGGAGTGTGCCACCACACCAGCTAATTTTTTCTATTTTTAGTAGAGATGGGGTCTCACTCTTGCTCAGGCTGGTCTTGAACTCCTGACCTCAAGTGATCCTCCTGCCTCAGCCTCCCGGAGTGCTAGGATTACAGGCTTGAGCCACCATGCCCAGCCTGCTCACATATTACTGACCAGTCAGATAGCCATACCTAATTCAAAGGAGTTAGAGAAGGGAACTCTTTCCACATGCCTGGAAGGAGAAGAACTAGAAAACTCGTGGACACCCCTAATGACAAGCACAGCTTCCTAGGGGGTCCTAGGGGAAGTTAGTGCCACTATATAGAGGATTTTTCTGGGTTAACATCCATTACAAGGCATCCACTAAAGGAGCTGTTGTCACATGGGATGGTAACATCCACAAAGAGGAAAAGAGAGTCTTTTTTCTTTTTTTAGGAGAGTCTTGCTAAATTGCCCAGGCACTGAACTCAAACTCCTGGACTCCAGCTATCCACCCACCTCAGCAAGTAGCTGGAACTACAGGTGTGTGCCACTGCACCCAGCTTGTGAATCTGATTTACACTAAACTATGTGAACGGCAAGTGAACAGAAAATGCCTCTGCAAGAAGTTGGTGGTCAGCCCTGAGATCATTAATCACCAAAAAGCAAAGCTCCCAAAAAAAGCTGCATGGATCTGGTTGATGAAAATCCCCAAAGTAAAATGCCCAGCAATGCTTGTGGCTTCAGGTGGCCAAGGAACACTTTGATAGAGCTCATTGGCCAGTGTTCCTGGAGGATCCAATGTCATCAGCAGCTAGGTTTCCACTGGCAGTCCGAAGTACAGTGGAATTTTCTCCCTGAATCTCTTCAAATTTATGATGTAGATAATATCACATTTCTTTTTAAAGATGTACCCTTCTGTTTGAGAGCCAGGATCAATGCTTTAAGTGGGTTCCTACAGCAAAGGCTGTGGGCATTGTAAAAGTTTCTGTTTTAAGATGGTAAATTTTATGTTCTATTTTTTATCACAATTAAAAATAAGAAAAATTTTTTTTAAAGTTTCCCCTTAAGTTACTATAGGAACTGGGCACAACATAGAATGGACTCCTCTCTAGGTAGTATGGAAAGGGTATGACCCTTTCTTGAAAAAGCTATTGAGGATAAAATCCAGCCAACCAAGGGATGAGTCAAAAAATTTAAAAATTGTTAGTTACCATTGAAAATATTTAAATATCAATCTAAGACTAAATGATTAAGGAAATCAGAGTTACAGAGTGGAATAGACTATAAATGTTATGAATATTAGTAAACTAAAATTAGTAATATAATGCATAAAAATCTGGATGTAAGGGAAGGGAGAGAAATATTAAGAATTATGACCAGGCATGGTGGTTCATGCCTATAATCCCAGCACTATGGGAGGCTGAGGAGGGAGGATGGCTTGAGGTCAGGAGTTCCAGAGCAACCTGAGCAAGAGTGAGATCCTTTTTCTACAAAAAAAAGAAAAATTGGGATGCGGTATCACATACCTGTAGTCCCAGCTACTGGGGAGGCTGAGGTAGGAGGATTGCTTGAGCCCAGGAGTTAAAGGTTGCTGTGAGCTATGATGATGCGACTGCACTCTAGCCTGGGCACTGTCTCAAAAAAACTAAAATAAAATAATTGGGAGTGACTAATGTGGAGAGGAGTCAACTAGTAGTGTCTATCCTTAAATTATGTGATTAATAAATAATATTGAGTCCATCCTGCATAGTTTTCAAAATTATTTTTTTTTCCTTTTTTTTTAACCTTGGAATAATCTTACAGGAAATAATGTC
>NW_012152618.1:10480573-10484487 GCF_000956105.1 Propithecus coquereli | reverse complement strand
CTCAGGCTGGTTTCGAACTCCTGAGCTCAAACAATCCGCCCGCCTCGGCCTCCCAGAGAGCTAGGATTACAGGCGTGAGCCACTGCGCCCGGCCGGGAATCTTTTTTAGAAACGTAATTATAGACATTTGCACATCTAAATAATGATAATTCCTTAATGTCATCTAATACACAGTCCATGTTCACATTTCTTGTATTATTTCATAAATGTCTTTTTACACTTGATTGATTAAAATCAGAATCTGCTAGGCATGGGTAGCTCATGTCTGTTATTCTAGCACTTTGGGAGGCTGAGGTGAGAGGATTGCTTGAGGCCAGGAGTTTGAGACCAGCCTGGGCACCATAGCAAGACCCCATATCTACAAAAAATTTTTAAAAATTATCTGTGTGTGGTGGCAGGCACCTGAAGTCCCAGCTATTTGGGAGGCTGAGGCAGGAGGATCTCTTGAGCCTGGGAGTTGGAGGTTGCAGTGAGCTATGATCGTGCCACTGCACTGTAGCCTGCAACAGAGTGAGACCCTGTCTCTAAATAAATAAATAATCCCAATCAAGTCCACATTTTGCATTTGGTTGTTATAGTAAGCAGCTTCTGACATGGCTCCAAATTATCCCTGCCTCCTGGTTCCCCCTCCCTTGAATGTAGGCTGGACCTAGTGAGTTGCTTCTATAATGAAAAGGATAGGCAAAGGTGATAGGATGTCACTTCCAAGATAAGGCTATAAACAACTGTGACTTCCGTCTTGTTAGCCCTCTCTCTGACTCTTCTTGGCTTCTCTGATGAAGCAAGATGTCATGTTGTGAACCGCGCTATGGAGAGGTCAGTGTGGCAAGGAACCCAGGGCAGCCTTCAGCTAACAGCTTGGGAGGGCCTGAGGCCTTCAGATAACTCCCGAGGGACCAGATCCTGCCAATACCACATGAGTGAACTTGGAAGTAGACACTCCTGCCCCTAGAGATAACTATGGCCCTGACTGTGATTGTAGCCTGTGAGAGCCCCTCAGCCAGATGTGCCCAGATTCCTGACCCACAGAAACTGTCACGTAATAAGGGTTGTTATTTTAAATCACTAGGTTTTGGGATAATTTGTTACTTAGTGACAGATAACAAATACTGTTGTTATGCCTCCTGAATCTCCTTAATCTACAACAGTTCCCCTAACTTTTGATTTTTTTCTTGCCAGGCCTGGTTCTGTATGGAAGACAGAGTTGTGTGTGTTGTTCAATGTCCCTGAAAGTGTGACACCCAGAATCTCCCGGGAGATGGGGTGAGGGTAGTAGCCTCCATGCCAGACTTAAGGAGTCTCTGAGTGGGGACAGGAATCTGTATTTCTAATTTTCACACATATCCTCACACACTCAATGTTTCTGTTAAGCACATGCACACTCAAGCCCTTGCACAGGAGAGCCAACTTGGTTTTTCAGTTTACCAAACAGAAGTTTCTTCTGCATGGTAATTTTCACACATCTAAAACAACAAACTGTATTTATGGGAAAAGCAACTCAATTACAAATGAAATGTTGAAGATTTAAGATATTCTAGGTCATCTGAAGTATTAAACACCCTTTTGTTTCACATTGTATTGGGAGCTGTCTGGATTCTTTCTGCAAACTGCCACCAAGGCTGTGTAATTCAATTTCTCTTCATTTTTATGCCATATATTTTACACAGCCCCTGTTTTAGTCATCTAGTGTTCCCTAAATTTAGTGGCTCGAAACGACAATAATCATTTATTATCTCTCATATGGTTTCTGTGGGTCAGGAATTCAGTCGGGGTACGACAGACACAGCTTGTCTCTGCTCCACCATGTCTGGGGTCTCAGCTAGAAGCCTGGAAAGCTGGGGGCCTGGAATCACCTGAAGGTTCATTCATGCACATGTGTGGCAGATGATGTTGGCTGTCGGCCTCCCAGCTACTTGGGAGGCTGAGGCGGGAGGATCGCTTGAGCCCAGGAGTTTGAAGTTGCTGTGAGCTAGGTTGACGCCACGACACTCACTCTAGCCCGGGCAACAAACCGAGACTCTGTTTCAAAAAAAAAAAAAAAAAAGAATGTAATTGCAGACTTGAATAGACATTTCTCCGAAGACATGCAAATGGCCAATAAACACAGGAACAGACACTCAACATCTTTAATCATTAGGAAAATGCAAATCAAAACCACAGCGAGATACCACTTCACACTCCTTAGGATGGCTATTATTAAAAAACAAAAAACCAAAAGAACAGAAAATAACAGGTGTTGGTAAAGATGTGGAGAAATTTGAACCCTTGTGCATTGCTGATGGAATGTAAAATAATGCAGCCACTGTAGAACACAGTATGGCAGGTTCTCAAAAACTATACATAGTGGTGCCTTGTTTTTATTAGAGGTAAAAAGAAAAAATAAACTAAACATAGAATTACTATGTGGTATATACCTAAAACAATTGAAAGCAGGGACTCAAACAGATAATTGTACACCCGTATTTATATTAGCATTGTTCACAATAGCCAAATGGCAAAAGCAATGCAAGTGTCCATCAATGGATGAATAGATAAACTGTGGTATGCACCTATAATGGACTACCTTTCAGCCTCAAAAAGGTGGGAATTCTGACACATGGTACAACATGGATGAACCTTGAAGATAATATGCTAAGTGAAAGAAGCCAGGTGTGAAGGGACGAATACTGTCTGATTTCCCTTATGTGAGGTACGTAGTCAAATTCATAGACAGAAAGTAGAATAGTGGTTACCAGGGGCTGGAGAGAGGCATAATTGGGAGTTAATATCTATTGGATATAGAGTTTCAGTTTGGGAAGATGAAAAAGTTCTGGAGATAGACAGTAGTGATGGTTGTACAATAAAGTGAATGTCCTCAATGCCACTGAATCATACACTTAAAAATGGTTAAAATAGGCTGGGCGCGGTGGCCCGCATGCCTGTAGTCCCAGCTACTTGGGAGGCTGAGGCAGGAGGATCGCTTGAGCCCAGGAGTCTGTGAGCTAGGATGACGCCATGGCACTCTAGCCCGGGCAACACAGTGAGACTCTGTCTCAAAAAAAAAAAGGTTAAAATAGTCAATTTTCTGTGTATTATCACAATAAACAACAATAAAAACACTATACTGTACTAAGAGTTGGAAAAGAATGTACTTGCAACAGGTTGTCTAGTATGGGTACAGAAGATACAGGATTAAAGGACTAATTTATGCAATGAATTCAGAATATTACTTGGAAATTTTTTAAAACTCACATTCCGGTCACTTTTCACTGTCTTGTAAAAATAGAATACATAGGCCGGGCACGGTGGCTCACGCCTGTAATCCTAGCTCTCTGGGAGGCCGAGGCGGGTGGATTGTTTGAGCTCAGGAGTTCGAAACCAGCCTGAGCAAGAGCGAGACCCCCGCCTCTACTAAAATTAGAAAGAAATTAATTGGACAACTAAAAATACATAGAAAAAATTAGCCGGGCATGGTGGCGCATGCCTGTAGTCCCAGCTACTCGGGAGGCTGAGGCAGGAGGATCGCTTGAGCCCAGGAGTTTGAGGTTGCTGTGAGCTAGGATGACGCCATGGCACTCTAGCCCGGGCAACACAGTGAGACTCTGTCTCAAAAAAAAAAAGGTTAAAATAGTCAATTTTCTGTGTATTATCACAATAAACAACAATAAAAACACTATACTGTACTAAGAGTTGGAAAAGAATGTACTTGCAACAGGTTGTCTAGTATGGGTACAGAAGATACAGGATTAAAGGACTAATTTATGCAATGAATTCAGAATATTACTTGGAAATTTTTTAAAACTCACATTCCGGTCACTTTTCACTGTCTTGTAAAAATAGAATACATAGGCCGGGCACGGTGGCTCACGCCTGTAATCCTAGCTCTCTGGGAGGCCGAGGCGGGTGGATTGTTTGAGCTCAGGAGTTCGAAACCA
>NW_012152618.1:10436075-10479363 GCF_000956105.1 Propithecus coquereli | reverse complement strand
CTCAGGCTGGTTTCGAACTCCTGAGCTCAAACAATCCGCCCGCCTCGGCCTCCCAGAGAGCTAGGATTACAGGCGTGAGCCACTGCGCCCGGCCGGGAATCTTTTTTAGAAACGTAATTATAGACATTTGCACATCTAAATAATGATAATTCCTTAATGTCATCTAATACACAGTCCATGTTCACATTTCTTGTATTATTTCATAAATGTCTTTTTACACTTGATTGATTAAAATCAGAATCTGCTAGGCATGGGTAGCTCATGTCTGTTATTCTAGCACTTTGGGAGGCTGAGGTGAGAGGATTGCTTGAGGCCAGGAGTTTGAGACCAGCCTGGGCACCATAGCAAGACCCCATATCTACAAAAAATTTTTAAAAATTATCTGTGTGTGGTGGCAGGCACCTGAAGTCCCAGCTATTTGGGAGGCTGAGGCAGGAGGATCTCTTGAGCCTGGGAGTTGGAGGTTGCAGTGAGCTATGATCGTGCCACTGCACTGTAGCCTGCAACAGAGTGAGACCCTGTCTCTAAATAAATAAATAATCCCAATCAAGTCCACATTTTGCATTTGGTTGTTATAGTAAGCAGCTTCTGACATGGCTCCAAATTATCCCTGCCTCCTGGTTCCCCCTCCCTTGAATGTAGGCTGGACCTAGTGAGTTGCTTCTATAATGAAAAGGATAGGCAAAGGTGATAGGATGTCACTTCCAAGATAAGGCTATAAACAACTGTGACTTCCGTCTTGTTAGCCCTCTCTCTGACTCTTCTTGGCTTCTCTGATGAAGCAAGATGTCATGTTGTGAACCGCGCTATGGAGAGGTCAGTGTGGCAAGGAACCCAGGGCAGCCTTCAGCTAACAGCTTGGGAGGGCCTGAGGCCTTCAGATAACTCCCGAGGGACCAGATCCTGCCAATACCACATGAGTGAACTTGGAAGTAGACACTCCTGCCCCTAGAGATAACTATGGCCCTGACTGTGATTGTAGCCTGTGAGAGCCCCTCAGCCAGATGTGCCCAGATTCCTGACCCACAGAAACTGTCACGTAATAAGGGTTGTTATTTTAAATCACTAGGTTTTGGGATAATTTGTTACTTAGTGACAGATAACAAATACTGTTGTTATGCCTCCTGAATCTCCTTAATCTACAACAGTTCCCCTAACTTTTGATTTTTTTCTTGCCAGGCCTGGTTCTGTATGGAAGACAGAGTTGTGTGTGTTGTTCAATGTCCCTGAAAGTGTGACACCCAGAATCTCCCGGGAGATGGGGTGAGGGTAGTAGCCTCCATGCCAGACTTAAGGAGTCTCTGAGTGGGGACAGGAATCTGTATTTCTAATTTTCACACATATCCTCACACACTCAATGTTTCTGTTAAGCACATGCACACTCAAGCCCTTGCACAGGAGAGCCAACTTGGTTTTTCAGTTTACCAAACAGAAGTTTCTTCTGCATGGTAATTTTCACACATCTAAAACAACAAACTGTATTTATGGGAAAAGCAACTCAATTACAAATGAAATGTTGAAGATTTAAGATATTCTAGGTCATCTGAAGTATTAAACACCCTTTTGTTTCACATTGTATTGGGAGCTGTCTGGATTCTTTCTGCAAACTGCCACCAAGGCTGTGTAATTCAATTTCTCTTCATTTTTATGCCATATATTTTACACAGCCCCTGTTTTAGTCATCTAGTGTTCCCTAAATTTAGTGGCTCGAAACGACAATAATCATTTATTATCTCTCATATGGTTTCTGTGGGTCAGGAATTCAGTCGGGGTACGACAGACACAGCTTGTCTCTGCTCCACCATGTCTGGGGTCTCAGCTAGAAGCCTGGAAAGCTGGGGGCCTGGAATCACCTGAAGGTTCATTCATTCACATGTGTGGCAGATGATGTTGGCTGTCGGCCGAGGGTCAGGCTGGGGCTGTCAGCCAGAACTCCTACATGTGGCCTCTTATGTGGCCTGGGTTTCCCCACACCTGGGTTTCAAGGACAAGCATCCGGGGAAACACTTCTTACCTCAGAAGCCACATAGCATCGCTTCTGCCACATTTGGTTACAAGCGAGTCAGTACAACCAGCCCACATTCAAGGGAGGGGAATTAATTGTCAAATAATTTGTGGACATAGTTAAAATCACCATGATACTAATGAAAATGTCGGTGGGGGCATAACCCATTAGTGTTCTGCACTATGAGAGTACAGCCCAGTAAGCACTGGCAACACTTGAGTGCACGTACAGTAAAAAGAAAGAGAGAGACAGAGAGACAGAGAGAGTTAAATATATCAACCTTTTACTTTATGGGTGTTATGTTTTGTGACTTGCTTTAGAAGGCTCTCCCTTAGCCCAGGCTTTTAAAGTATTCTATATTTTTGCTTAATGATTTTAGAGATCTTTTTCACATTTTGGTCTTTATAAGTTATTTTTAAACGGTTAGGAAGGGATCTGTCTGTCCTAGGCTAGGTTCTTGAGAAACAGAGCCCAAGGCAGGGATTCTCGACCAAGAGTCTGGGGAAGTGTTCTCAGAAGGAGAATGAGGTCATCAGGATAGGGCCGACTGGGAAGGCCAAGCAAGAATGTGGTCCCGGTGACTAGCTTTGGTCTGATTCTAAAGAAAGCTCTGGAACCCAAATTGTGCTGCCCAGTTAGTTCCAACTGGAGGCTGGGGGTCTACCTCTTACAACCCTGTGCCAGTCTGTCATTGGCCAAGGTCTTCTGGGGGAGGGCTGCAAGGTGGTTCTCCAGAGATGGGGGCGGGGACAGGGGAACTTTGGCAAAGGGGTCTGGGTGGGGCACCGAAGTGTGCACTAGAGCTCACCTTTGCATCGCTCGGGACTACTTGCTTCTCCCACTAAGTTCACTCCATCTAGGGACAGCTTCTCTGGATTCTGCTTGGTCCCAGTTTCTGGGTAAACTTAGGAGAGTTAGTTCTAGAGCCTCAATCAGTATTCCTCACCTCCTACCTTGACCATTTATTCATTGTAGCCCCCCTGCCATGCCCCACTCTGGGCTTCAGCTGGTATTTTTGCTGGCCTGGATAGCTTGCCTGGTGGGTGACCCTGACCTTTGTCCCTATGCACCCGAGTCGCTACTTACCACACCCCATCAACCATGGCTATAGCACTTGCCCATTGACAACTAAAACTTAGCACGGGTATCTGGAATGTCCCAGTGGATCATCTGAGTGCTCAACACACTCTACCACCTGGCGATGGCCAGGGTCTATTACTCCTGCCAGTATATAGCAAGCTGGTCATGAGGAGAGCAAAGTGACCAGGCAACAGCTGTAGCTCAAAATTCAATGGCACTCTTGCTGCGCCCCCTGGTGGAAATATCCGTCACCCTTCTGGGAACCAGGAGCTAGGGTCTAAAGTTGGAGGGCCTGGAAGCACAAATTCCCCGAGGGGCGACAGTGAACAGAGCCACTCCTACTTCCCCCTCCTTGGTTCCTAGCCCCTTGTCCTCATGTCCTGGAGCACCGCACTGTAAAATAGCTCTGAGTGGCCGGGCCTGGTGGCTCACGCCTGTAATCCTAGCACTCTGGGAGGCTGAGGCTGGCGGATTTTTTGAGCTTAGGAGTTCGAGACCAGCCTGAGCAAGAGCAAGACCCCGTCTCTACTAAAAATAGAAAGAAATTAGTTGGACAACTAAAAATGTATAGAAAAAATTAGCTGGGCATGGTGGTGCATGCCTGTAGTCCCAGCTACTCGGGAGGCTGAGGCAGAAGGATCGCTTGAGCCCAGGAGTTTGAGGTTGCTGTGAGCTAGGTTGACTCCACAACACTCTAGCCCGGGCAACAGAGTGAGACTCTGTCTCAAAAAAAAAGAGAAAAAAATAGCCCTGAGTGTAGGGTGTACACCTCATCCTGAAGGAGGGTGCTGCATCCTATCCATGATGGCATTGCAAAACAGCCTTCCAGAGGCTGTTCCATCACCCTAAGAGGCTAGTAGCTTTCGGGTGATGTAGCAAATGGCAGTGTGTCCACCACTGCACTTGCTTTGCTGTAAAGTGGGTCTCTTGAGAACAGCTGGAGGGTAGTGCTCCACCAGTAGAGCAATCTGGGTGGGACCGCAGCTACACTCATTATAGGATCATTTATAGGATCTAACTAAACTTTTCCATATAATGTTCCAACTGTCCCAATGCATTTTTTTTTTTTTTTTGGTGACAGGGTCTTGCTCTGTCACCGAGGCTGCAGTGCAGTGGCAGGAACATAGCTCACTGCAGCCTCAAACTCCTGTGCTCAAGCAACCCTCCTGCCTCAGTCTCCTGAGTAGTTGGGATTACAGGCATGTGCCACCATGTCCAGCTAATCAATATTATTTTTTGTAGAGATGAGGTCTCGTTATGCTGCCCAGGCTGGTCTTGAACCCCTGACCTCAAGAGATCCTCCCACCTTGGCCCCTCAAAGTGTTGGGATTATAGGCGTGAGCCACCGCACCCAGCCCCAACACCTGTTTATAAAAACAGTGTATTCATACCCTCCCTCATTTGAAAAGTTACGTTTATCACATCCTAAATTCCTATGTATCCATGGGTCTTTCCTGGCCTTTCTATTCTGTTCCGTTGACCTACTTGTCTGGTTCTGCACATTTATCACACAGTGTTTTGTTTGGTAGTTTGAGAGTAGCTTTTTGAAAATTTTTATTTATTTATTTATATCTCAGCATATTATGGGGGTACAAATGTTTAGGTTACATATATTGCCTTTGCTCCACCTGAGTCAGAGCTTTAAGCATGTCCATCCCCCAGACGATGCGCACAGCACCCATTAGGTGTGAATATACCCATCCCTGCCGCCCCCTCCCACCTGCCCGACCCCCGATGAATGTTACTCCTATATGTGCACGTGAGTGTTGGTCAGTTAGTACCAATTTGATGGTGAGTATGTGGGTGGAGGGTAGCTTTTGTTATTTGGTGGGATCTGATTCGGCCGTTTATGTGGCACTTCTTTGGGAAATTCAGGTGACACAGTGGCTGTTCAGTGTGTAATTGCTGGGTCTAACTCTACTGTCTCCAAATTTTAAAACCAATCTTCCATCAGGCTCTGTGCTCCTGGTGTAGGGCTCGCTACTCCTCTTCCTCATCAAGCCCAGGCTGCTCACAGAGCAGAGGCAAAGCATGGCTGGATCTCAAAGGTTACCAAGGGCCGGGTGGGCCTGGAGTATGATGTGTGCCAACCACTGCCAGATGTCCCCCACTTTATCATGGTGTCCACCCATGTGTCCCCAAAATGGGGACAGATGGTTGTGAAGATATTGGGATAGCAAAGAACCTGCGTCTTGGTCGGGCAGGGAACAGCCTGGACACTGGAGCCGGTCCTGAGTCCAAGTGCTCTACGACTCCTTCTTCAGATGACCTTGGCAAGTCACCAAACCTCTCTGAATGTCATCTCTAAAAGTGGGGATAATAACCCCAAAACCTGCTTCCCAGGGTTGTTACAAGGATTAAATGAGGTCGTGTCTATGTATAAAGTGGCTGGTAACATAACAGAGGCAAAAATTGTGATTCTTTTTCTTTCCCTCCATCTCGTCTGAGAATTGGGGGTGACAGCTCCTTGCCAGATAAGGCTGAAAGGAACCCAGGAAGACAAAAGCTGTGGAAAAGGTTCAAAGATTAGAAAGCGTAAGCCTCTGGAGCTCTGGAGCCTGGGTTCAAATCCTAGCACTGCTCCTACTAGCTGTGTGACCACGAACTAATCATTTGACTTCGCTGTGCCTCAATTTCCTCATCTGTAAAGTGGACAAACAGTACTGTCTACTCCAAGAGGTTTTGTAAAGAGAACAAGAGCCAGTGTATAGAAAGAGCTTGAAGCAATTCCAGGCCCCTAGTAAGCATGCGAGAAATGTTAGTGATGATGACGGTGAAGAAGAAGAAGATTGAGCTGCAAAGCTGTGTGCTCCAAGAGGACAGGGACCTCTTGGTCTTGGTCACCATCAGCTCCCCGTCTCTGGAACAGCACTGCAAAGGTTCCTGGAATTAATGAATGGGTAGGCTGTGCTCCTCACCCTGATCAGCCCTGTGTTGGGGCATCTCTTCATGCTTCCTGCCCTGGGTGCCCCTTGGGCACGCCACCCCGTCAAGATGCGGCACTGACACGCGCGTTTCCTGAGACCAGGCACTCTTCCCAGCAGACTGGACTCCGTGGCATGAGTGCAGAGTTGCCAGCTGGAACCGTCATGCTCCTGTCTTCCTGGTACCAACACTCACTGAGGTCTCTCCTGTGTGCATGGCCCAGTGCTGGGCATGTGGAAATGACAAGACCCTGCCTTCCTGTCTGGTGGGGCGGGGAGTGACTTGGAGACAGAATTACAATGCAGGGTGATCCGTAAGTGGATAGGGGGACCACAGGGAGATGTGGGAGCCCAGAGGAGCCACCAATGCAGCTGGGGCCAGAGGAGACAGGGAAAGTTTCCCAGAGGAAGTAAAACCAAATGAGAAGGATTGTATCAGGCGAAGGAGGAGCAGGAGAGCTTTCCATGCGGGGGAATTACGTGAGCAAAGGCCTAGTATTTAGCAGGAATTGTTGGTAGATTGTGTGGCTGGAGTAGAAGGTGTGGAAAAGCAGCAGGTGAGGCCCAAGGCTGTGCAGGGGGCTGGGGGTGGAAGGGGTTGAGGCCTTGACGGCCAGGCAGAGGAGTTGGGCCTTTATCCTGAGGGCACTGGGGAGTCAAGGAAAGGGATGGGTGGTGGTGGGAGGGGACAAAGCCGCCCTTGCTCTTCTCCATCCTGTCTATCTCACCAAACACCAATCTCTTTGCTCCCTTTCCCAGCCTTACTTGTTTCTGAAACCTGCCAAGCATGCTCCCACCTTGGGAAGGGGTGACGATTCACAGTCAGGGTTGGGATTAACGATGGCGTGGGGGTGAGGACCTGGCTTGGAGTTTCATTTGTTTTTGTTCTGAATGGGCCTTATCCTGTGGTTTTCTGGGTGACGTTGGGTCATGCTTGAGTGTCCTGGGGCTGGATAGGCAGCTGATCTCTTGGGGGCACACATATGGCTGGGACAGTGACTGGGCTCCAAACACAGTGTCGTGGGACATCGAGCCTTTTGCCATTGGTTGGGGGCAGTATGTATTCCTGGGCCAACCTTTGCCAGGCCTGGGAGGGGCCTCCTAGCAGGGGTCAAGGTACACTTGGAGGGTGGAGCCAGCGAGAGTCTGTGAGATGGGAATTATTATCCCAGTTTCCAGACGGGGAAACACCCTGGGCTCAGAGAGGTTAAGGAACTTGCCCAAGCTCGTGATGAACAAAGGCAGGACTTGAACCCCAGCCTGCTGACTCCTAAATTTCTGGGGTTCCCAAGGTGTCTATTTCAGGTGAGCCCAAAAGAGAGATGGAGACAGGTGGGCCTGCAGGGTGGGCAGGCTGGGAAGGGGGTGCCGAGCTGATGACTCCCACCAAGAGAAGAGCCTTGGACCAACGGAGCTGGGCCTGGGATGGGGGCTAATTCCTCCAACTCTGAAGGGCACTTGGGGGTCAAGAGAGAGAAAGAGAAGCCCCCGAGAGAGGCCGGCGGTGGTGGGGTCAGGCGGGGTTAGCCTGCCCTCTCAAGTGAGGTTTGGCCCCGTGTACACCGTCCACTGTGAATAGCACCAGATCGAGTATCTGCCCCCCTCGGCCCCTCCTGCCCCTCCTCTTCTCCCTGCCCCGCTACGACGGCGGCCCACGCCTCAGTGCACCTGCTCAATGGGCCTACTCTAATCCCCTGACATCACCGCCTGCCCGGCACAGGCCCTGCCCGCCAGCCCCGGCAGCCCCCAGCCTTGGAGATCCGGCTGAGGACCCCCTACCTCAGAAGCCATCTTTCTCCTCAGCCTCCTCCCTCCTTCAGCTTGCAGTTCAGATCTGGGGCACCCCACTTCCAGCCCCAAGCTGGGGTCAGGATCTGCCCTGGCTCTGCTGTGCAACTCCAGGTAAGTAGCTGCCCCTTTCTGGGCCTTGGGCACCTTATCTAAGTTCTCCCAATCCTGAGAGTCCCATCAACCTGTTTTGGCTTCTTCTCAGCACCTTGTCACTCTAGGAAATCTGGGTTTTTATTGGTTCACAAGTTTATTGTTGGTCTCGGTGCCCATGAGGCCTTATTATTCACCCTGGTGCCGGCACACAGTAGGTGCTCTAGTAATACCTACTGAGTGATGTGTGATCCCATCTGCCTCCATGTCACCTTCTAGCCAGGGCAGATGGGGTGGGAAGAATTCCAGCCCCCCTAGATGGAATTAGGGTGGGGGTCTGATGACCACTCTGACTCGGAGGGTGGGCAGGGGTGAGAACTGAACACATGCTCCATTACGGAGAGGTTGGGAAGGCCTGGAGAGGGACCAGAGCCCAGCAGCTATCTCCTCCAGGGGTGGGGGTGGGATTCCTCAGGTGTGTGTGTCTGTGCGTGTCCGTGTGTGTTGTGCCTGGGCAGAGGGACAAGCTCTCCCTGTATGTCAGAGCCTGGGATGTGGCTAGATCCCAGGACTCCAGCTGCATGCGTGCACATGCATGTGTGCGGGCACGAGGTGGTGTGCCCTCTGTGTCTGCTTGCACAGGTGCCTCTGGCTGGGCCCCCAGGTGTGCAGTATATGTTCACCTGTGTGCATCTGTGTACATGTGTGCTCATCCATCTGGGACTCTGGGTATGTAGCATGTGTAGGCCTGGCATGATCCAGCACATAGGTAGGCATGTCTGCTAAAGTGTCAGCTCCATGAGGACAGGGATTTTGTCTGTCTTGTCCCATGCTCTGTCCCTAGAACCTAGAACAGGGACTGGCACACAGTAAGGGTCCATATGTACTTGAATGAATGAACATAGGAAACTGTGTGCTCATGCCTGGCATGTGCCCACGTGCCAACACGTGTGTAGACGTGTGCATGCTCCTGTGTCTAAGAGTGCACCTGGGTATAGATGATGCTGCTCACACACCACCCCTCCTGTCCCTTTTCCAAACTCCTTAGGAGCCAGGGCCAAATGCCTGGGTCCCTGTGGGGCGGAGCAGGGGGCCGCCTCCTCAGGGGAAACTGGATCCCAGGACGTGCAGAGCAGCAGGGAGCAGGGCGGCCCCTTTGTCCCCCATAATCCCCTCCCTGCCCTTGCCCCTCCTTCCCAGCCGCCAGGGTTTAAGGTCGAATTTGGGAGCTGTAGGGGTCTAGGGTGTCACCTCAGAGTCCCCTTCCCTACTTGCTCCCTACCTCTAGGGTTTTGCACCCTGAGTCCCAGGCCTCTCTGTCTGGAATATATGCCCTCTTTTGGGTCCCACACAAACCTCGCCCTGTCCTGTCCCGTGGCTGGGTCTGTCTCTCATTCTTTGCCAGGACCCTGCCCACTGCCCGCCCCTCCACCCTAGGGCGTTACTCCCTCCCTCCCTTTTGGGTGGCCCCAGGGCTCAGCCCCAGGTATAAAGCCACCTGAGAGAGCGGAGGACAGGTGCCCTGGAAAGACCCAGAGACGGCAGAGAGGAAGGAGCCAAGGAGAGAGCATGAGCTGTCCACTGGGTGAGTGAGGGGCAGAGGCCAGAGACCAGGATGGGAGGGGGCACTGCCCGGCCTCTCTGGCCCCTCTGACTCAGGTGCCCAGCTGTCTTTGCATCTGCTGGAAACCTCCAAATCCTTCCACATAGAAGGCTTCATTCATTATTCATCTGATAAATATTTATTGAGTGCCTATTACGTGCTAGGTACCATTCGAAGCATTTGGGGATATGGCAGCGAACAAACAGACAAAATCTATGGCCTCATGGGGGTTTCATCCTGCAGACGTACAATACACGTACCAAATAAGTAAACTGTAAATCTAGCGTGATAGAGTGGTGTAGTGATCCAAGTTTGTCGAATGAATGAACGGAAGGGCCTTCCCTTTCAGCCTTCTCTCAGTTGGTTGTGAACTTTTGGGAACTCCTGGGTTTGCCTTTCACATTCATCGCTTCCTAGCTGGAGACCTTAGGTAGCTCCCCCTCTTCTCTGAGCCTCACGCTGTTGGTGGGAACATAAACAGGGCCAGGCCGTTGAGAGGACAAGTTGGCAGCATCTGTCCAAACTTAAAATAAGCATGCCCTCCAGTCCAGATACTCCCACTTTAAAAAGTGCCCAAAGAGGCTGGGACAAGGATGTTCATGGCAGCATTCATTCACTCATTCATTCAACAAGAAGTTATTATGGAGAACCAGCAGTGAAGGAGCCAGGTGAGGTTTCCTCTTTCCTGCAGCCGACACCCTGGTGGGAGAGACAGCAACAAGCAAGTGAACAAATAAATACATGAGGGACCCTCAGATAGCAAAAATCTCAGCAGTGCCCAGGGACCAGGCCTTTGCAGGCCACACTGAGGACTTTGGATTTTCCTGAGTGAGAAGGGAGCCATGTGAGTGCTCGAGCAGAGGAGGGATGTGGCTGGACTGGGGGGCCTTGGCGGAGGTGGAAGCAGAGAGACCAGGGAAGGGCTGCTATCCAGGCGAGGAGATGGCGGCTTGGGGTGAGAGGGTAGCAGTGGAAGGAGAGGGAGAAGTGGTTAGATCCCGGGTTCATCTTTTCATCTTTTAAAACTTTTTATTAAAAGTAATAAACGTACAGAAAAGCACACAAGTCCTAAGTGTATACAGCTCAATGGATTTTCACAAAGTCAACATATACTTGTAAGGAGCGCTCGGATTAATCAGGAAACACTCAAATCGAGAAACACGTGCACTGGCTGCCTTTGAAGGATAGAGCCAACAATGTTCTGGGGGACATGGTGAGGCATCCGAGAGGACCCCATGGCTTGGCCTAAGCAACTGGAAGAGTGGAAGTGCTCTCACCTGAAGACGGGGGGCGGGGGCAACCAGAGTTGTGCATTGATATTTTGAGTTTGAGATGCTTGCTAATATCCAAGTGAAAATGTCAAGTAGGAAGTTGAATAAGTGGGTCTGGAGTTTAGGGGAGTGTTCTGGGCTGGAAGCAATCCACTTACAGGATGACTGTGCCCTGACTTGCATATATACAAGGTAGCTGTAGGCTGAAAGGGCTGTATGCTTCTCAGGAGTTGTTAAGATGAATGAATGAATGGGCAGGTAGGGTCAGGGACTTGACTTCATTTCCTCTGCCAGGCCCCCTCTGCCTGCTGATGCTGCTGTTGCCACTCCTCAGTCCGGCAGCCCCCATCTCCCCAGCTGGGCCCATCAGTCAAGCCTATAGCCTGGCCGTCTACATGCAGAAGAACACATCAACGCTGCTGCAGACTTATGTGAGTGACACTGGCCATAAGCAGGGGACAAGGTGGGGGCACTGCCCTCCTGGCCCAGCCCTGGGTAGGGGAAATAGAGCAGCCCAGAAGACACCTCCGTAGGCCCGAGGGTACAGGGGCTCTGTTCACTAGAGACATACTCACTCAAATGCTGTCACTGGCTGGGCACGGTGGCTCACGCCTGTAATCCTAGCTCTCTGGGAGGCCAAGGTGGGAGGATACCTGGAGCTCAGGGGTTTGACACCAGTCTGAGCAACAGTGAGACCCCATCTCTACAAAAGAGAGAGAAAAAAAGAAACAGACAAAAAAGGTACATGAAACAACAAAACCCAGCCGGGCGTTGTGGTGCACACCTGTAGTCCCAGCCAGCCGGTAGGCTGAGGCAGAAGGATCACTTACAGCCTGGGAGTTGGAGCTTGCAGTGAACTACAATGAAGCCACTGCACTCTACCCAGGGACACCGAGTGAGACTCTGTCTCAACAACAACAACAACAAAAAAACAAAACAAGAAAATGCTGTCACTGCTAGCTGGGTAACCTTGGGCAAGTCATCCCTCTTCCTTTAGTCTCAGCTTCCTCATCTGCAAAATGAGATGGTGATCCTACCTTTTCTGACTTCTCAGGACTGTTACAGAGTTCAAAGGAAGCACCTAGAGGGAAGGGCTTTCCATAATCAGCGTTATTTTCACACCCACCTCATGCTGTGTGGTTACTTGGGCACTATGCCAAGCTAGGCACTCTATTTCCATTAATATAAGTTCAAACAGTTCTGAGAGGTGGAATTATAATCCATTTTACAGATGAGGAAACTGAGTCTTAGAGGGAATGAATAATTTGCCAGAGGTCACAGAGCTAATAACTGGCAGTGCCAGTACCTGAAACCAGATCTGTGGAACTCCGTGCCACCAACCCCACCCCTGCCCCACTGTCTAGAAGTTAAAACTGATAGCCTGCTGGCTGGGTCTGACCCACAGATGGTTTTTGTTTGGTCCATATAGTGCTTGTTCAAATTGTGAATATGAATGCCTGTCTATAACAGGCACAGGGATCCTGTTGGCCAAAAGTCACCTCCCACCCCCACCTTTATTCCTGCCCTCTTCCCAAGTTACATGATCTGCCTGGCTCTGGAGGTCTTAGAGTGTTCAACTCTTCCACTGCACTATATTCCAGGCCCATGTGAAGTTACTCAATCCGATTTCTAGTCCCATAGCTGCCACTATTCCCTGGATGGCCTTGGGCACCCTGAGTCTCAGTTTCTCCACCTGTAAAATGGGGAAGTAGGAGTAGGCAATCAAACAATTAGGAGATCTATCAGTGTGCATATAAGACTCTGTGGGTCTTGGTTAGTGGAGGTAAGAACTTTGATGGGGAAGGCTCTCAATTAAATGTAATAATATTAACAATTATTTATTAATGACTATAATAAAATTAACAAACATAAACAACTAACTGCTGTAAATAAAAAAGATATCAGGCTACAACTACATTGTCAATAACTAATATAATCACAGTGTTCATTGATATTAATATATTATTAATTAATGATGGCTTATCACACTCTTATTGCATGTCAGATGCTGTGCTAAGTGCTTCATATGTATGATTTCTTATAATCTTCACAATAATACTGCCACATGGGAATTGCTGAAGCTCGTGATTCAATGTTGCACAGCTGGTACACGGAGGATGACAAACTGGAGCCTAACAGGCCCTTGCTCTGTGTTAGGACAGCCCACCAACTCCCCAAGTGGTGGCGAGTGGCAATTCCTCCTGCGAAGATGCCAGTCTCAGAGGGCAGATGTGCAGTCAGAGCCCCAGGCACCCCTTTGGTACCCTTACTCCTGTCCGTCTCTGTTCCTCCTGCAGCTCCAGTACCAGGGCAGCCCCTTTAGCGACCCTGGCTTCTCGGCCCCCGAGCTCCAGCTGAGCAGCCTACCTCCTGCCGCCGTTTCCTTCAAGATCTGGCACGCCCTGGATGATGGGGAGCGGCTGAGCCATGCCCAGGGAGCCTTCCTGGCCTTGACCCAGCACCTCCAGCTCGTGGGGGACGACCAGAGTGACCTGAATCCTGGCAGTCCCATCCTGCTGGCCCAGCTCGGAGCTGCAAGACTCAGGGCCCAAGGCCTGCTAGGCAACATGGCTGCCATCATGACCGCCCTGGGACTGCCTATCCCCCCAGAAGAGGACACTCTTGGGCTTGTCCCTTTTGGGGCATCAGCCTTCGAGAGGAAATGTCGAGGCTACGTAGTCACCCGGGAATATGGCCACTGGACAGACCGAGCTGTGAGGGACTTGGCTCTGCTCAAGGCCAAATATCCAGCATAGAAGGTTAGGACTTCCTGTCAGAGGCTACACCACTTCCTCTTTCACAATGGATTCTTTTCTGCCTTACTTCTGGGCTAGAGAAGGAGATACATCTCATCTAGCAGACAGGGTTTATGTGCCATGTCTTGGGAAATATTTCCTGGAAGCCAAGCCTCAATTCCTTATTGCCTGGGCCTTCCTGCCCAGGTCCCATGGCCTCCCTTCCAGATTTGGGTGGGTCTCCACGGATACTACTTCATGGATTACCGATCCAATGGTCCTGCTTCCCACTATAAGACAGTTGGCCTCTTTGCTGAGTGCTCCCTGAGACCTTCCCCTTCCTGTGATTTTGGTGAGGTCCAGGGTCACCTTTCTGTCTCCATCTACCTCACTTCTGTATGAAGATATGGCCTTTCTGAGCAGACAGGCCTCCCATCTTGATGAAATTTATTTCCTCACCTAGTCTACTTCTCTGCCTGTGGCTACTGTTCTACTTCCTGTCTGAAGGGGCTTCACTTCCTGATCAGTGATGTCCAATTCTTGAAGAACTAAGGACTTGGTCACATCTGTTTTCTGCTCGTACACATCCATGTCTTGTTCTGGCAGGCTGGTAGATGGCGTCCCTGGCCCGGGGCTCTCATGAATCTCCTATTTATAATGTGCCTTTTGGGTATTTCTGGGGAACCAGGCTTCACCCCAAGGATCCTATTCTCCTCAAAGCTGTCTCCCCATTTTCAACAACTGTATATATATACAGGTAACTCTAGTTTTCTTTTTATTTTTCAACATTTTATTTACTAAAAATTAATTTATTTTCAGAAATAAAACTCTTTTAAGGTGTTGTTTTTTTTCTCTCTCCACAGACCTGGTTTGGATGGGGTGGAGGTGTGCAGGGACCGCGGAGAAGGGGTGAAGGAAGGACATCAAGGCTAGAGGGGGCAGGGCCCAAAGGGACGTGTTGGGGAGAGTGAGGACACCAGATGGAATGACCTTGGGGGAGGTGGCTGAAATTTGGAGGCCTTCCCACCACAGGACAGGAAAGCACGTCCCTGGCCGGGAAAGGACGGAGAGAGACAGAGGGAGACAGGGAGACAAGGTATCACCTTGAGATGAGGCTGAGATGTACACACGCTCATGTGGGGCCGACGGGAGACAAGAGATGCGGAAGGAGAGAGACAGAGAGGCCTCCTGGAGCTGGGGAAAGGGGGAGACCAAAACAGACCGAGGCAGGCCCAAGGATGGAGGTAAAGAGAGGGAAAGTAAGAGGATGGTAGATGCTTGGAAATTACCTACGGAGACGAGGAGGTCGAGAGAGGACGAAAGAGGGCACGCAAAGCAAAGAGGTGGGGGACAGAGCAACAGCGACAGCCCGAGAGCAGCCAACACCGACGGAGATGAGAGAGGAGTGCAGACAGACGGGCGGAGAGGCGGCGACAGCGCGAGCTGCGCCCCGCGTCCCTTGCTCAGGCCGGGCCCCCGGGCACCAGCTGGCTCAGGTCGCCCTCGGTGCGGCTCACCCAGTCGCGGTAGAGGCCGCACACGCGGAGCCCCAGCACCTTGGCCGGGAAGACTCCCGCGGCGGTGGCGGCGGCTGGGGGCTCAGGCCGGGGCCCACGGGCGGCGGCGCCCAGCGCGGCCAGCACGGTCTCCACGGCGGCGCCCAGGGCCCGGGCCTGGCGCGCCGCGTCCTCCAGGTGCCGAAGCAGGCGCGGCGCGTGGGGGTTCAGCTCCGCCTGGCGGCGGCGCACGGCGTCGAGCATCGGGGGCAGCGCGGCTAGCGCGGCCGCGTCCAGCCGCAGTCGCTCGGGCAGCGGCAGCCCTGCTTGGCTCGGTGCCGGGGCGCTCAGGCCGGCCACCGGCAGCCGTGGTGGCGAGAAGCCGGGCAGCCCGAAGGGGTCTCCCTGGTGCTGCACCTGCGGAGACACGGCCGGCGGTCAGTGGGGTTCCCCGAGGAGGGGGCGCGTTCGGGGTGGGGGGTGGTACTATGGCGGGGACGGGCGACCTTCCACTCTTAACCGAGCCCTCCACCCCTCTCCAGGGGCCTCAGTTTTCTCATTTTGCAAATGATAATTCCTCTGGACAGCGCTGTTCTGAGATAAAACAAAATAACGTGGGCTTCATACCAGTGCCTTTATTTCCTCCTCTCTAAATTGGAGCTAATAACAGGATCAACTTCAGAAAGCAGTTATGAGCATCTCAAGTGCTCAAGGTAGGCCTGGCCCCTAGGAAGGCCTCCATAAATGTTAGCTCTTTTATTAATGTTATTTTACATACCCGGGTTCAAATCCTGCTCCATGTCTTACTAGCTGTGCAGTTTTGGGCAAAACCATTTTCCCTCTCTGAGCCTCAGTCTTCTCATCTGTAAAGTGGGGGGAGGCAGCTTCCTGTCCTGTCTTCCTATCAGAGGTCTCCTGAGAATCATATAAGATAGTGCAAGGGCTGGGCGCAGCAGCTCACGCCTGTAACCCTAGCACTCTGGGAGGCTGAGGCAGGAGGATTGCTTGAGGTCAGGAGTTCGAGACCAGCTTCAGCAAGAGTGAGACCCAGTCTCTACTAAATAATGAAAGAAATTAGCTGGGCAACTAAAAACAGAAAAAATTAGCCAGGTGTGGTGGCGCAGGCCTGTAGTCCCAGTTTCTCAGGAGGCTGAGGCAGGAGGATAGCTTGAGCCCAGGAGTTTGAGGTTGCTGTGAGCTAGGCTGACGCTACAGCATTCTAGTCCAGGCAACGGAGTGAGACTCTGTCTCAAAAAAAAAAAAAAAAAAAAAAAGATAGTGCAGGGACCTAGTTGATTTCACTCTCTCCTCCCCAACCTCTGTACCCTGCATTGAGCAGGGACTCATCAGTGAATCACTGTAGTATGAATGAACAAATGAAAGATAAAGGCGATTTGTAATTTGTAAAATGCTATAACAATAACATTTATCCTTTGCTAACATCTTGCCTCTGATATAGGCATTGTTTGCTGCTTTGAACACACTATAATCTTTCCCATAATGGGTATAATGATAACACTGATGATGGCTTTGTAAATAAGAAGAGTAGGGCTGAAGAGATACAGTGACTTGCCCTAGGTCACCCATGTAGGAAGTGGGAGAGCTGGAATTTGAATTAAAGTTGGTAGGACTACAAAGCTAGTTCTATTATCCCACTATCTGCTTTATAATTGTTATATTGTTATTTCTAATGTTATCATCACTGCCCAAGGTCACAGTTCACAAGTTGGCAGGCCTACAATCTGTCTGATTCAAAGCTATAAAGCTATCCCCTCCCTCTACTACACCAGGGTAATTTGGGAAAATATCTTCTTTCCTTGGGCAGGGCCTTCTGCCCAACCAAAGATGTCAGCAGACCTTCCTCTTCTGTAAAAGTCACCTCTTGGGATAGAATTTTTGCCCCAGATTGAAACCTCTTCTTGGCCTCTCTGAATATTCCAGGTAGAAGAGTTCATAGTTCATCTTGTTCAGCAACCTCCTTTTACAGCTGGGGAGACCAAGGCCCAAGGAGGTGGAATGACAAGATCACACAGAGCCTAGAAACTAGGTTTCCTGACTCCCAGATCAGTTCTCTTCCCTCCTCCAGGCTGCCTCTGACTTAAAGCACCAAGGAGGGTGCCTCCGAGCTGAAGAGGACAGAGTGGCATTTGGATCACAAATAGGGTCCTCATCCAATTTGCTGTGTGGCCAGCGGCAAGTTACTGTCCCTCTCATCATCAGGAGCCCTGGTTTCACAGCTGGGAAATGAGGTTGAGAAAATGGGTAGCTGAGGACCTTTGTGAGATCTGTGCTTCCCCATCCCAGGCCCCGGCGCCCCCACCTCCACTCCCACTCACATATTCCTGGAGCAGCTGCTCAGCGTATTTGGTGAGGAGGTGGGCAAGGCTGTGTGTCTGACGGATCTTGGCCTCCAAGTGGGGAAGGAGAGAGACTGAGGAGTCAGCCTGGGGGTCTTCTGGTGGGAGAGTGGGGAGGAATGAGAGCAGCCCCCACCCCTGCTCCTTGACCACCTCCCCTAGGCTGCCTCTTCCTTCCTAAACCCAGAAGCTCTGCTCTGAATTCTCCAACTTTCCAGCCAGGCAGGGTCTGTCCCATTCCAACTGAGTGAAAATGAGGCACCAGACCTTTGTCAAGCAGTTGCTTTACCTGAAATGTGTTCCCTGTCCACAAACCACCATTGAAATCCTATTAAAACCAAATTCAAATACAGTCATGCATTGCCTAACAACTGGGATATGTTCTGAGGAATGCATCATTAGGCAATTTCATCGTTGTGCAAACATCATAGAGTGTACTTACACAAACCTAGATGGTATAGCCGTCTACGTGGCCAGGCTATATGGTGTAGCCTATTGCTCCTAGGCTAAAAACCTGTAAAGCATGCTACTATACTGAATGCTGTAGGCAATTGGAACACAATGGTGAGTATTGTGTGTCTAAACATATCTAAACATAAAAAGGTACAGTATAAATACATATTTTATCTTATATGCTGGGCATGGTGGCTCAGACCTGTAATCCCAGCTACTTGGGAGGCTGAAGTGGAAGGGTTGCTTGAGGCCAGGAGTTCAAGACTAGCCTGGGCAGAATAGCAAAACCCTGCCTCTAATAATAATGATAAT
Source organism: Propithecus coquereli (assembly GCF_000956105.1). Lineage (NCBI taxonomy): Eukaryota > Metazoa > Chordata > Mammalia > Primates > Indriidae > Propithecus > Propithecus coquereli. The sequence continues at coordinate 10,461,246 of NW_012152618.1, read as the reverse complement.
GATGATCTATGGGACCACCGTTGTGTATGCAGGCTGTTGGTTGGCTGAAATGTTGTTATGCAACGCATGACTATACTGCCTTCTCAGTGCAGCCTCTAGAATCACCCCTCCCTAAATGAACTTCGATTTGAGGCCAGTTGTTCATACCTCCAAGGTAGCTCTTTCAATGGCTCTTTTCCATGTGTATCCGCCTTAGCCTGGGAGCCCTTTGAGGATAGGGCTCACCTATCTCTGTACCTCAGTGACTGTTGGTGGAACTCAACATCGCTGAAGCACAGAACTTCAAATCAGAATGTGCCTTTAAGGCCCATTTTACAAATAGGGAGACTGAAGTGCCATTCCCTCCCTGATGCCCCTTCTATGCAAGGCGCTGGGCTGGGCGGCATCAACGAAATAACATCCGGCCTCCCCTGGCACAAACCAGAGTGTGGCACGCCAGGAAGGACTACACTTCCCGACACGCACAGCGCACACCCAGTGCATGATGGGGAATGTAGTCCTGGCCCGGCAATTCCCGCCCCGCCCCTCGCCTGAGTTTCCCACCGCCAGTCCGGATCTCCAGCAGCCCTGACTTTCGTCTCCTGTTGTCATTCGCTAGCTCCTGTGCATCAAAGACTTTCTTCTAACTCTACGTCTCCTCCTGGCCCCCCAGCTCTGATTCTTTCCCAATATTCAGAGTGAACCCTGGCGTCCTGCCCCAGCCCCGACCCCAGTCCTCCCTCAGGGTGTACTCGAACAGGTTTCTAACCCCTGAGCCCAAGTCCCTGAAGCCTCAGCCCCAGGCCTCCTCTAAACCTTTGAGCCTGCCGCTTCTCACAACTCTCTAGTTACCTGACACCGGAGCCCTGCTCTTCCCCGCCCAGGCCGCTCCCCTCCCGGACCCGGGGGTGACGGAACCCAGACCCCAGCTTCCAACCCTTCTGATTCCTGCTCCCCTCAGGGACCCAGCAGCGTACGGTGCTCCAGCCCCTTACCCAGACTTCCCTCCCTCCGGCTCATGCTGGCCCCTGGCTGATCCCGGTTCCCTCCACGCCCCCCTTTCGAAGGGGGGAGAGGAGGGAAAGGGTAGGGGCGGGGCCCGGGCGCAGCCAATCAGAGCCCAGACCCCAAACATTTCACACACCCCCCTTCCAGGCAAGATTCCTTGGCCCTGAGCTCAGGTCCCGCCTGTGGGGCCTAGGAGGGGAAGGGGCCCGAGGGGGAGTCAGGTTGTTCGCACAGTAGACAGGACCTCGGGGCTGGGGGTGTCGGGCCCTGAGAGGCAGCCCAGTGTCCTGCCTCAGGAGGAGGCTCAGGCTCCGACCTGAGGCAGGGACGGCGGCTGGGACTGCTTTGAGGGGAAAGCTGGGGAGACAGGAAAGGGAAACTGCAAGAGTGGCGGGACAGGAATGCACAGGCCCTCCCTCCCGCTTGACTAGGGGGCAGGGTGCAAGAGAGGCTGCGGTGGGGGCTCTCAGGCGTGGGGCACACTTGTCTGCCACTCTCACTGTTACACCTTCCGAGAGGGAGTCAGACAAACCACTTCACCTCACCTCACCAGGCTCAGTGAGAGAACTCCATTGATACACACACGCACACATGCATGCTCACACACATCCACTGAAGAGTTAATGTTTACAATCATTCTGACACGGAAGCAAACTTCAGAGACCTGTACAGGAGGTCATACCCATACATCAACCCCATCAGCCTGGTGTAGACTCTGAAAGGACTGTACGCACTTATGCCCACAAAGTGGTTCCCAAGCACCTACTCTGTCCTGGACGCTGGGTCAAAGATGATCCATACTTGGTTTCTGACCCCTGAGGAGCTCACAGTCTGAGGGGGAGCCGTAGATAACAGCAGGTAATGGGGGGTTTGGGAGTGAAGGACTGGGAAGGGGGCCCATGTGTCTGTGAGGATGTTGCCATGAGCAGGCAACTGGTAGACTAAAGGAAGAAAGAGATTAACTGGCAGAGGGCACAGCAAGTGCAATTGAGCCAGACTGTTAGTAGTGGCCACAACACACAGTTATTAACAGACAATATTTTACTATGTGCTGGGCATTGTTCTAACAGCTTTGCACATGCTCCCAGGTTATAGGTGAGGAAGTAGAGATAAGTGACTTGTCCAAGGCCACACAGCTGGGTGTGGCAGAGCTGGGATAGTACCTCAGCAGTTTGGCTCCAGAAATACTGTCATAACCACGCTCCTAACCCCTTATCCCCTCAACCTCTGGACACAGTCACAACAAAACTCACAGACACAACAGACACACCTTGAAAGACATATACAGCAGCACAAATTTAGACATGGTCATATCTGCTGACAAACCAGCCTCAAATAAAATCAACCAAGACACATTCGTTTTCTTTAAGGAAACTTATAATTGAGTGTAATACACATACAGAAAAGTGCATACATCATAAGTGTACTGCCTGATGAATTTTCACAGAATAAATATGCCCAGGGAGCCAGCAGCAGATGACAAAACAGGATGGCCAGCTCCCAGAAGCCTCCTCTGTCCCAGTCCTAAGGGTGGCCACTATCCTTACTTCTCACACTGTAAAGGAGTTTTGTCTGATTTTGAACTTCATATAAATGGAATCATATAGTGTATACTGTTTTATCTGGCTTCTTTCACTCAAGATTTATTCATACTTGTCAGTGTTGTTGGATATAGCAGGACATCAGTCATTCTCCTTGCTGTGTCTATGTCCATGGTAATGAATACACTATAATTTGTTTTCCATTCTGTTGATGGGTTATTTCCAGCTTGGGGCTATTATGAATAGTGCTATGAACATTCCAGTACATGTCTCTTGGTGCTCACACCTACGCATTTCTGTTGGGTGTTGACAACCTACGAGTGGAATTGCAGGATCATAGGGTTGGCGTATGTTTGGCTTCACTAGAAAACTGCCAGTTTTCCAAAATGTCTCTACCAATTTACACTCTGCCAGAAATATAGGAGAGGTCCAGTCGCTCTACTTCCTCGCCTACACTTGGGATGGTCTGTCTTTTTCACTTTAGCCATTCTGGTGGGTGGAGATCCACACATACTCTCTCTGGCATGCAGTCAACAGATTGTTGAATGAATGGATGAACGAATAGATTGGACAGCGTAGAATCAGACAGCCTGGCGAGGGCAGACACACGCGCACGCTCCACACACCGCGTTCCAGGGACGCCCACCCGCAGCGGACACATACCAGGACTCAGACCCCCTCGCGCACCCAGCGCACACGTGGTCTGAACGCACGCCGCGCGCGTCCAGTCGCCTCGCTGCCCCCAACTCTCCTCTTGGCGGCGGGCAGGGGGCGCTGCGCGTCCCGGCGCCCCGAGGGGGTGGGCCCGGGGCGGGGCGGGGCCGGCCGGGCTTCCAGGCCTGGGCTTTGGCCGCCGGCGCCGCCAGGCCGCTCGGGGGACTGGCCCGGGCGGGGCGCGGCGGCAGGAAACGGGGCGGGGACTCGCGGAGGCGTTGGGGAGCGAGGGAGGGCGCGGCCAACTCCCGGAGGGACGGCAGCCGAGAGAGCGGCGCCCCGGCCTGGCGCCGAGCCTGAGCCCGCCGGACGGGAGGCGGCCCCGCCGCGGGCTCGGCCCCGGCCCCAGCCCCGCCAGCATGGCCGGCCGGACCGTACGGGCCGAGACCCGGAGCCGGGCCAAGGATGACATCAAGAAGGTGATGGCGACCATCGAGAAGGTCCGCAGATGGTGAGCGCTGCCCGGGGGCCAGGGACGGGACATGGCGGGACCACCACCACCAAATGCGTCTGCCCTCTCCTCGCCAGCTGTGGCCCCAGGTGTTAGGTGTACCCTGGCCCGCCAGCTGTGCCCTGGGTCAACAGGGCTCTATCTTTCTTCCCCTGGCTACTCCCTGGGGTCTACAAAGCGTGGTCCCCAGCTGTGCCCTCCCAGAGCCGGAGGCTCCATTTATGCCCCGCCCCCTAAAGCTTTGACACTCCTGCAAGTAGCCCCAGCTCTTCATTGCTGTGATCCCTATGATCCGCAGCCAGGTCCATGGCGGTGCCCCTTATGTATGCCCCGGGGGTCTGCAGAGCCACGGCCCCAAGTCATGCCCTCTCTCTAGAAGCACCCATCTATGCCCTGGGGTCTGCAGGGCTCTCTTTCTCCATCTAACTATGCCCTATTAGCGAAACTTGCCCTACCCTCGTGTACCCCATACCTTTGCAGGTACCCCCAGATGTGCCCAGCTCCTGAGGGACTCTCCCCTCAGGCCTCTCTGACCCAGCCCCCCACCCTCCCACAGGGAGAAGCGATGGGTGACTGTGGGCGACACTTCCCTTCGTATCTTCAAGTGGGTGCCAGTGGTGGACCCCCAGGAGGAGGTGAGCAAGCTCCCCCCAACCAAAGCCCTGCATCTGTGCAACCTCAGGCAAGCCCCTCCCCACCCTGGGCTCTACCTCCAGCCCCCACTCTGAAAACTCAAATGCTGCAGCAGCGGGGACAGATGTTAACGATTAGTAGCAACTCCTCCCCCTTTTCCCTTTTTCCTCTTCCAGACCCCTGAGTTCAAGACCTAAGCCAGTGTGCACAACCTGTCACCTCAGGCAGGGCTTTTTGCTTCTCTGTGCCTCAGTTTCCTTATTTGTACAGTGGGGGCTTTGCAAGAGCGAAATAGAAAGCTGGCTCTGACTGTTATCCCTCTAACCCTTAGGAGCGACGTCGGGCAGGTGGTGGGGCGGAAAGATCCCGTGGCCGGGAGAGACGGGGCAGGGGTGCCAGTCCCCGAGGGAGTGGCCCTCTCATCCTGCTAGATCTCAATGGTATGTAGGGATCCTGGAATTTGGGGGGCTGTGGGAATTGAAGGAAGGTACTGGGGACCTCAGGCCAAACCTCTGCTTTTGCTCCTACAGATGAGAACAGCAACCAGAGTTTCCATTCGGAAGGCTCCCTGCAAAAGGGCACTGAACCCAGCCCTGGGGGCACCCCCCAGCCCAGCCGCCCTGTGTCACCTGCGGGACCCCCAGAAGGGGTCGCTGAGGAAGCCCAGCCCCCACGGCTGGGCCAAGAGAGAGGTAGGACCAGATGCCTCCCAGGAGTCCTCTCCTCTGAGTCCTGTCCTGTCCAAAGTTGAACCCACCAGCTTGCCCCATGCCTGCTCCCCTCCGGTGCTGCCTCCTGGGGCCCTTCCCTGACTCTGCAAACTCGACCTGTCACTGCTGTCTGCTTCATTCCTCTGGCTTCTTAGGACCCATAGATAACATGTCACCAGCTGAGATTTCCACGTAAACTTAATTTGTGACCAGTTTATTGTCTTTCTCCCCACTCCCATCTCATATCACTTTCCTGAATGTTAGGTCCTTATCGATCTTGTTCACTACAGTATCCTGAGAGTATCGTGGGACACATAATAGGTGCTCAACAAATATTTGTTGAATAAATAACTAATAGTTATTAAACCTCCCATTGCTAAATTTGAGTGGCTTTAAAAAAAAATAACTAATAATGATAAGCATAAGAGTGATGAATAGTAGTAGAGATAACAACAGCTAATATTCCTTTTTTCTTTTTTTAAATTTTTATTGTCTTTTATCTTCTTTTTTTCTTTTTCTTTTTTTTCTTCAAGATCTGCCAGAAGGAAAACAACAGCTAATATTTATTGAGCTCCTACTGTGTGCCAGGCACCCTTCTAAGCACTTTATATGTTTTTTCTCATTTAATTCTGACTGCGACCTTATAAGGGGATGATCCTGTTATGATCTCTCTTTATAGATAAGGAAACTGAGATCCAGAGAAGTTAAGTAAGTTGCCCAAGCTCACACACCCACTGAGCCAGCTTCTGGGGCCTAAGTCCACCTCAGCTCCTCTTTCTTCCATATGGGGGCCCTGTCTGGTTGGCACCACCACCCACGTGTGTCTCCCTTCCTCTGCCTCCCCCGGCCCTGCCCGCCTCTCACCCGCACCTGGCTTCAGCCTCCTCACTGGTCTCCTTTAGTCGCCTCCACATAGCTGCCAGAACAACTTTTTCTAAAGCACAAGTTTGACAGGGTCATTTTTCGGCTTCAGATCCTTCAGTGGCTCCGCGTGGCCTTTGACTCCACAGCTTGACATTTGGGGCCTTTGTGGACTGTTCTCTGATGACCTCATTTGTTCCCTGCCGAGAACACCATGCCTTGAGCCTATGGGCTGCGTCTAGATCATGCTAAGCACTTGTGTATCTTTGTTAATAGAAAAACAATAACCAGCATTTATTGAGCACTTACTATGTGCCAAACACTGCGCTAAGGGCTTTACCTGAATTATGTTAGTTAATCCTCACAGTGGTCTCACGTGGTAACTGCTATCATTATCCCCATTTTACAGATGGGTAAACTGAGGCCCAGGGAGAGTAAGTAACTTGCCCAAGGTCAGGATTTGAACCCAAGCCCAGAAACTGTGCTCACTAAGCATGTGTTCCCTCTGCCTAAAATGTGTTCTTCCTCTCTGTCTACTGCAGAAAACTCTACTCACCCTTCAGGATCCCATACAAATGTTCCTTCCTATGTCTGCTTCTTGGGTTGCAGCCAGGTTCTGGCCCCTTCCTCATTGCTCCCACAGCCCTGTGGCGTGTGTGACTGGTGCCTGTTTGTGTCTGTTTCCCCCCACTGTCTGTGCTACTGGCACGGAGTGGCTGTTCAGGGAATGTTTGTTAACTTGATGTTCCAGATCCTGGGAGCATGACTGCTGGCGGCACCGATGAACCCCCAATGCTGACCAAGGAGGAGCCTGTTCCAGAATTGCTGGAGGCTGAGGTGAGAGAGGCCAGAAGGCTGGACTCCCAGGTCTTGGAGGGAATGGGGGCTGTGGGGCAGCCGAAGGCTTGGAGGCTGCATCCTGAGGTCCAAGAGGGAGATGTAGACCTAGGACCCAGCTAAAGATTTAGAGGCTGGGTCCTTGGGACTGAAAAAGAAAGGATGTTTTTTAGAGATGAAGTCCTGAGGGCTGGATCAGGGCTGATTTAAGACCATTAAAAGCCTGAAAAGATCATGGTGCTCCTCCATGTATTTTTAAAAAATATCCTAAACTGTACAATTAGTTTAAGAAAGTCCCTCATAAACTTCTGACTTTTTTCACAAGGGTTACCTTGTTGCATTTTCCAGAAATATCAAATACCAGATTCTTTCCCTGAAAAACTGTTGCAGTCATTGTTGCTGTTGTTTTCCGTGCCCTGCTGAGTCTGCATCTTGGGCACCTGGCCCTGGGCTGGACTCCTGTGTCCGGGAGGGGAGTGGAGCGGGGCTTTGGAGGAGGCAGAGGCGGGAGGCTGGACTCCCGGGTCGGGTGGAGCTCACGCCTGTCCGCCCTTCCTCTCCAGGCCCCCGAAGCTTACCCCGTCTTTGAGCCAGTGCCACCTGTCCCTGAGGCAGCCCAGGGTGACACAGAGGACTCGGAGGGCGCCCCCCCACTCAAGCGCATCTGCCCAAATGCCCCCGATCCCTGAGAAGCCGGCCTGCCTGTCCTGTTGCCCCAAGGGTCCCTTTGGCTTTTTACAAATAAAGACCCTTTTGTAATTTTGTGTCATGTCATTTCCCCGTCAGGGCTGGGGAGGGTCTTTGGAGACAGTTTTGTCTTCATGCTCCATTTCTCAGATGGGGTCACTGAGGCTCTGAGAGGACCTTCCTATAGTCACACCAAGAGTCAGCTGTGGGGTGGGGACTTGAGCCAGGACCCTGCCTCCCCAACACTCCTCCTACCTGCACTATCCCTCTTACCTTTGACCTTCCTTGACCTTCACCCTCCTCCTCTGGGAATCCCACGAACCCTCTTCTTCCTGCTCGGTCCTCCCCTGGGCCCAGCAATTAGCAAAGCTCTGGGCAGCTAGGCCTGTGAGTCCCATTTCATTCATAGGAACACGGAGGCCCAGAGGGACTTGGGGGCCTGGGACGACCCAGCCCATTCCCTGTCCTCAGGAAGGTGCAGCATCGTGCCTCCCTGCCTTTGCTTAGCCATTCCTCCACCTGGAACCCCTGGCCCACACTTCTGGTTGAGTGCTACTTGTCCCCAGCTCGATCACCACTTCCTCCAAGAAGCCTTCCCTGATCCCAGGCTCAGTTTCTCCTTTTGTTAAGTTTCCACAAGCCCATGGGCTCCTCTTCTTTGTTTCAGCATTTACCAGGCTGTTTTGGGATCACTGGTTTGTACATCTGTCTTGTCCACTAGGCTGTGGGCTCCTGAGGACAGAACTGGGTCCCCAGCCTTACCTAGCACCCTAGCATAACAGTGGGAACAGAGCAGTCATAGCAACTGCTTGATGAATGAATGAAGAAATGACTGGGCTGGGGTTATCTAGGAAGGCTTCTCTGAGGAGGTGGTATGTGAGCTGGGCTCTGAGACATGAACCTCAGTATGGCAGAACTAATGTCAGAAGCCCTGATTCAAGTCCTGGTTCTGTTACTCACTATCTGTGTGGCTCTAGGCAGGCTATTTCTACTCTCTGAGCCTTAGTTTGTTCATCTGAGCAATGAGGACAAATACTAGGCCTCACCTGCCCCAGTAATTTGTGGGAACCTTCAAATAATATAAAGCCCCCTCACTCTGTGCCTGCAAGAGAGGCAGGGTCAGGTGTATTAGCCCTATTTTTATTTTTAACAAAAGAAGAGACTGAGGTTCAGAGAGGACCACATTGGAAATTTAAAGAACCATTAACAAACATAAGGGTGTTTGCTGATAGCAGCTGCAGTAGTAGTAGTGGAGCCAGAGCTGGCCAGTGGAGCCAGGTATGCAATGATGGGTGTATTCTTTTCCTGTTGCTGCTGTAATTTAGTGGCTTAAAGCCACAAAAATTTCTTATCTTATAGTTCTGGAGGTCAGAAGTCCAAAATTAGTCTCACTGGACTAAGGTCGAGGTGTGAGCAAGGCTGTAGGGAGAATCTCTTTCCTTGACTTTTCCAGCTTCTAGAGGCCACCTGCATTCCTTGGCTTGTGGCCCTCCCTCATCTTCACATCCAGCAGCATAGCATCTGCCAGTCTCTGTTTCCATCATCACATCTCCATCTCTGATGCTCCGGCCTCCCTCTTATAAGGACCCTGGTGATTACTTCGGGCCCACTTGAGTAGTCCAGGACACTCTTCCCATCTCAAGAGCCTCAACTCAATCACACCTGCAAAGTCCCATTAGCCATGTAAAGTGACATTCACAGGTTCTGGGGATAAGGATGTGGACATCTTTGGAGGGCCATCATTCAGCCTACCAGCTATTTTCTGGGTTTGTGGGTCATCTCGTTACGCTCCTCAACTGCCACACAGGGTGATGAGAGTGCTCTGTAAACTGTAAAGTGCCTTGTATGGGTTTGGGTACAGTGTTAAAGCCCAGAATTCAGTTCTGGGTTTGAATCTCAGCATCTGTATTCATTTGCTGTGTGACCTTGAGCAAGTGACTTAACCTTTCTGTGCTGCAGTTTTCTTATCTATAAAATGGTGATAATAGTCACATCAGCCTGGTGAGACTACTATAAGGATTGTTTTTTTTTTTTAAGACAGGGTCCCACTCTGTTGCCTGGGATAGAGTGCAGTGGCATGGTCATAGCTCACTGCAACTTCACACTCCTGGGCTCAAGCGATCCTCCTGCCTCAGCCTCCCAAATAGCTGAGACTACAGGTGTGTGCCACCATGCCTGGATAATTTTTCTATTTTTTGTAGAGACAGGGTCTCGCTCTTGCCCATGCTCTTGAACTCCTGACCTCAAGCAATCCTCCCACCTGGACCTTCCAGAGTACTAGGATTACAGGTGTGAGCCACCGCACCTGGCCCATACTATGAAGATTAAATGAGGCAATACTTGGAGAGAGAGTCCTTGACTTGTACATAGTAAGTGCTCAGTAAATGGCAGTTGTTTTTCCTACAGATGAGGATACCAGGGTGCGGGGATAGAGCTAGAGACTTGCCTGTCAGTGAGGCTGGGGAGGAAGATCCTGGCGCTGGATGGGGTGGGTGTCCCTTTCTGAGCAGGCTTAAGAGGCAAAGTTTGAGTCTCCCTGATTCTTGTCCCTCTCCTGGTCGCAGGCAACTGTCCCCGAGCCCAGGCCTGCCCCCACACTCTCTGTGGCCCACTCTCTGACCTGGTATAAAAGCCAGCTTTTCCACAGCCACAGCCCTGGTTCTTCACCTTGCCCTGCCCTCCCTGCCCCCTCCTGAAATCCACACTCTCTTTTTGGACATCGTTCCACCCCTGGCTCTCTGCCCTGGCCACCACCACCCCTCTGTCCCTGTCTGTCCTTGGTCTCTCTCCTCATCCTGACCTCTCTTAAGAGTCTCTTGCCCTGGCTTAGCTCCTCTCCTCATTAGCACTCTCCCTTGGAATTAATGGTTCCTCATCCCTGCCTCTGAGTTCTGCCCCTACCTCCAGACTCAAAGAGCATCTCCACTGGGGTGTCCCACAGACCCTCAGCCTCATCTTCCCCCCAACCCATTCCTGCTATCCCCTGCACCCATGGATGGCCCCACAATCCCAGGAGCCAGCCAAGGCGGGAACACCAGGAGTCCAGAGTCAGCTTCCCTGAGCCACCACATCCTATTAAGTGTTTGTCCTAAATAATTCCCCAGTCTGCCCCTTTCTTCAGGGCCACACTGCTTTACTAGATGCCAGGAAAACTATTTTAACAGCCTCCTGGGGGGGTTCCCTGCTTCATTCTTGCCTATCTCTAATCCATGCTCCTCCCAGAAACCCAAACCCGTGCAAGCTGCTGCACCTGCCTAAAACCTTCCCGGTCCTTCCTCCATGCTACTTTCTGCTACTTCCAGCCCACGCACAGCCCCTGCGAACTGCTTGTACCCCGCCCCCCGCCCAACGCACTCCGCAGCTTCTCACCTCTGGGCTTTGCTTGTGCTGTTTGCTCTGCCAGGGGCACCTTTCTTGTCCCCTCTTCACCTGGCAGATGTTTTTCCAGCCTCAGCTTCTGGTGGCGTCTCCTCCCCTCTCCGTCAGCCCCATCCGCTCCTCTGCCATATTGGAGCACGGCTGCTGCCTCTAGTCTGTGTCCACTGGGTCTTCAGCACCAGACTGGGAGCCCCCTGAGGGCAGAGGATTTCCTTTATTCATAGCAACATCTATTTATTGTGCGCTCGCTGTTTGCTGGGCACCATTCTAGTCCTTGGGGAGACAGCATAACCAGAACAGGGAAGAATCCCTGCCCGACAGAGCTTGCCTTCCATAAACAATGTCATACGCGGGAGCTATAAGCACTTTGGAAAAAACCAAGCAGAGTAAGGGAGATGGGGAAGAGCAGGTTGCCATTTTAAATCGGGAGGTCAGGCGAGGCCTCACTGAGGCGACGTTTGAAGAGAAGCTCGAAGGTGGTGAGGGACAGAGCCTTGTGAGTATCTGGGGCAGGCAGAGGGGACAGCTAGCCAGCGTCAAGGAGAAGCAGTGTGGCAGGGCAGAGGGAGGGAGGGAGGGAGGGAGCAGGGAAGTGATTTCGGGTCAGCTGGGGCCTCTCGGGCAGCACAAGCCCTTCATCTACCATTCAGACCAGGACACTTCAGAGAGTAAAAGAGGCCTCAATAATTATGCCGGCGACCAGGCGAACGCTGGAACAACCAGAATGTATGGTCACCCTGCTTGGAGGCCGCTGTCAGGACTTTGGCTTTTAGTCTGAGTACAACGAAGAATGTGTTGAAGGGTCTGAGCAGAGAGCGACATGATCAGAGTTAGGTTTTCTTATAAAAAGTTTTAAACATACAGAAAAATTTAAAAATGAAAGAATTCGGTAGTTGAAAGAATGGTACAGGTAACGCACACCCCCACTGCCTAGTCCTGTAACATGTTATATACCCATATCCATTCATCTTATTTTCTCGATACATTTCAAAACACGTTGCGGACAATAGTAACTGCCCTTAAGACACTTCAGCACACACATCGCCAACTAGAGTCCAGTATTTATTCGGAGGGATTTCCCCCCACATGAGGTAAAATATCCATGTAGTAAAATGCACAGTGTTAACTGTACGATTTGGCGTGTTTTACTGAATGCACACATCTGCATAAGGAAACCCTCCTCAAATCCAGAACATCACCCGTCACCCCAGAAAACTCGCCCCTTTCCTGCCCCCAACTCCCCAGGGGCAACCGCTGTTCTGATTTTATTTTTAAACCACAGTTTGAGTTACCCTGTTCTGGAACTTCATATAAGTGGAATTAGACTGTGTGCTCCTTGCTGTCTCCTTTCTGCCACTCAGGATCACATCCCCGAGAGGCATCCGTACTGCTGTGTGGACGAGCAGTTCGTTCCTTTCTGTCGCTGACTTGTATTCCACAGACCAGCATCACTCTGCTGGGTGCAGAACAGATGGGCCAAGCCCTCCCCCTCCCTCCAGCTCCCTGCACAAGCCTGTCAAGCTCGGAGCTTAGAGACCTGAGTGCGCGCACCCCAGGGGGATAGACAGCCTTTTCCCAGGAATTTCTAGAATGGGAAGTCTGTGGCATCAGTCTCCCCAGAAATCTGGGGATACAGAACTGTATCAGGGACAGGATCAAGGACTTTCCTGGTCACTGCAAGTTCCATGTCCCAGGAAACCCCTCAGTCCTGGGCAAACTGGGATGGCTGGTCACCCTGGCAGGATTCTGCCACTGTCCTTGGGGCTCCAGGCCCCTTCCCACCAAGACTACACTCCTTTCCTCTTAAGAATTGATTTTCTGGGCGGGCATGGTGGCTCATGCCTGGAATCCTAGCACTCTGGGAGGCCGGGGTCTGTGGGTTGTTTGAACTCAGAAGTTCAAGACCAGCCTGAGCAAGAGCGAGACTGTACTAAAAATAGAAAGAAATTAGCTGGACAACTAAAAATATATATATAAAAAATTAGCCGGGCATGGTGGCGCATGCCTGTAGTCCCAGCTACCTGGGAGGCTGAGGCAGGAGGATCCCTTGAGCCCAGGAGTTTGAGGTTGCTGTGAGCTAGGCTGACGCCATGGCACTTGCCCCAGGCAAGAGAGTGAGACTCTGTCTCAAAAAATAAAAAAAAAAGAAAAAAGAATTGATTTTCCTTAAACTCCAAACTGCTCTAAAACCTCCCATAGCTCCCCGTGGCTTTGCCTGGCAACTCACAGCATGTACTCAGCATATGGCAGTGGTTCTTAAGCTGCTGCACGCTAGAACCACCCGGGGAATCTTTTTAAAATTCTGATGCCTGGCTTCCACACAAGACATTTTAAATTGGTATCATGTGTGACTTGGGCATTGGGATTTTTAAAAGCTCCTCAGGTGATGCTAATGTGCTGCAAAATTTGAGAACCATGAGCCTATGGATATGATTGGCTTGGCTTATGTGTGTTGAATATGATGCCAACATTTAAAATCAAGTGATTTCATATAAAAATCTGGAAAACAGACGTTCTGAGACATTGAGTTTGCCCCCTGAAGTGGTCATGGGGCCGGGGAGCAGAACACTGGCTACCCCTGGAGGCGGAGCATGTGCTCTCCGTCACCGCAATCCCCACCACTCCCTAGTGCAATCCCCACCACTCCCTAGTGTTTTCTTACTCTTCTCATTGATGTTCCTGAGCATGGCTTACAGGTTAATGCCTGAGCTTGGGGCATTTGAGGCCTTCCCGGCATGGCTTCTGCTCTCCTTCTCTGCCTCCTCACTTACTCTTCTAGGATTCTCATCTTACTTCCTGCCCTGCAGCCACATGGGCCACTTGCCACACTCGCTTTTGCTCATGGAGTTCTCCTACCAAGATCCTTATCATGGCAGCCAAGGTCCTGCTCAATTTGGGGCCTGCCCATCTCTCTTGCCTCTCTGCCCAAGCCCTCTGCCATCTAACACACATAACTTCTAACCCAAGGAAGCTGCCCAGGCTGTTTCCCACCTTAGCACTTGCTGCTCCCTCTGCCTGGGAAGCTCTTCCCTTCCTCTCTCCTCCTGGCCAACGCTTTCTTATCTCTCAGGCCTTGGGTTCCACCTTCCCTCTTCCTGGAACTTTCCCTGACCTTCAAACCAGGTCAGGTCCCTGCTTGGCCACTGTACTTCCCCTTTCATTCCACATCTCACTTACCCTGCTAGAATTAGGCCACATCTGTCTCATTCATTTCTGTCCTCCTAGGGCATACAGTAATGCCTGGTAAACAGTAGGTGCTCATTAATGATAAGTGAATGATAAATCTTTCTTCTACTGGCAAAATCCTACTCCTTTTCTGGTTACATTTCTACTATAGCATCTGATTCGGTTCTTCTGGAGACCCAAAACGTCACTGAGGTCAGGTGATCAATGGCGTTTAGCTCCAGTTCATCTCACAGTGGGCCCAGTGAGTCCCCAAGCTCATCCTGTGGTTATTTCCCAGTTCCAGAATGCACACTTGGAACAGGCATACTCAGCAGCTGGCAGAATCGCCACATCAGCTAACTGGGGTCTCTCTATGCAAGTCTGTGAAGGCAGCGATATACCTGGTTGGTGACCCCAGGACCCCAGCAAGGGCCAGCACAAGGGTAGAGCACAGTTCCTAGTGTTTTCCTTGCCCGCCCCTCCTTTGTTCCAGGCAGGCAGCTGTGTAGCAAAGCGTCAGAACACAGGATGGGAGTGCAGGTATTCCAGACTCAGACTGATTTGTACTAACTGTGATTTGGGCGAATCACCTCCCCTGTCTAGACCTTAGGTGCGTCATCTGAAAAATGGAGCCAATAATCTTTTCTTCATCTTTGGGGGTCACACATCTTTGAGCCTGAGAAGCTGAATGTAAACCAAATTGGTGTAAAGTGAATCTTTTCAACCTTTACCTTTTGGAATCATCAGTAGTATTACATGCACTCTAGGAAGTGTAGGAAATGCAGTGCCAAAAAATGAAAAAGTGAAAGTAAAACTCCGTTGTAATCTGAAATGACCCCGGCTGAGGTTTTAATGGATCTATTTTAAGCTGTGGTGAGGGAGCCAGCAAGACGCGGTTGCACTCACGGGCGCCCGCGGCCACCTGGTAGGCAGAGCGGACCCGGGACCCTGCTTCCCTCGCACTCTTTGTGCAGCTCCGAGGGAACAAAGGAGGGCAGTGCGCCCCGGCTGCGGCCGGCGCGGCGAGAGCGTGGCGCGGCCGTGGCAAGGGTTAAGGCCACCGAGCACCCTCGCGCGTGCTAGAGGGGCCGGGGGCGGACTTCCGGCGGGGGGCGGGGGGTCGCGGGCGCCGCCGTTGGGGACCCGCCGCTGCCGAGTGGCCGCCGCCTGCGCGCTTTCCGGGTCCTCGGGCCGCCCGCGGCGCTGGGTCTCGCCGTCCTGCTGCAGCCGGCCGGGCGGCGGCGAGCATCGTTCAGCCTCTGCCTGCGCCGCGGCGGGATCCCGGCGTCGAGCCAGGCCCTCCCGCAAGGGCCGCACTAGCCGTTCTGACCTGGGCAGTCTCTTGGCCCTTTCTGGGCCTTAGTTTCCCCGGCTGTAACAGGGGCGCGAGGAGCCTGGGGCTAGCCCCGGACAGTCGGTTTCTTCAACTCACTTGCGCCTTGGAATCCACTGTACCCCCTTTCCCAATCAGGAGACAGACCCAGAGGAGGAAGTTACTCTGGACTAGCAGGGGCAGGCTCCCCCTACCTCCCTGCTCTAGGGGCAGAAACGTGGTTCAAAGCCACATTCCTTGATTTCTAGCGCTAGTGCTGCGGGAGTCATCCGGGGACATTTCTGACAGAGCCACCGTTGAGCGAGCTTACTGTGGGTCAGGCGCCTTACACGCATTCTCATTCTTACTGCCACCCTGTGAGGCAGGAGCTATTATCCGTACTTTGCAGATAGGAATATTGGGGTGACTTCTCCAGAGTCATGATGCAGGTCAGTGACTCAGTCGAAAAGATAGAAACCCAGGTTAGTCTGACTTGATTGGCAAATATGTTTTTTGGAAAAATGCTTACTAATGAATCCTTTCACAAAGGGGCAAGATTCATGCCGCTAGTTCAGAGACCCGGCTGAGTTAAATAACAGTTGTCCTGGTTCAGTGTCTTTGAATCCCTTTAATTACCTCAAAGAGAAAGAATCAGACTTAACAGCTACACCTTTCTCCATATATTTTTTAAAAATAACAGCTTTATTGAGATACAGTTCACACGCCATACAATTTAGTGGTTCTTAGTACATCCACAGTGTTTTGCAACTATCAACACAGTCGATTTTAGAACATTTTCATCACTCCTAGAAGAAACCATACCCATTAGCAGTAACTCCCATCCCTTCCTCCCCCTCCAGCCCTAGGCTAGGACCAATCTAATTTCTGTTTCTCTAGATTTGCTTATTTTGGGCATTTCATAAGACCATTTTATGCAGCCTTTTGTGACTGAGATAACCGTTTTTTTAACAAACAAAATCAAGGCCTTGAGCTTAGAGTTTGGCCTGTAACCATAGCCAGCTGGAATTGAATAGCATTGTTTTGATTTTGTTGTATGTATTTTTACCACTCTAGGGTAAGTGATAGGTATTTTCTACTTATGATAGTGATTAAAGTTTCCTTTTTGAATACATTTTTTCAAAAAAAAGTGACTTGAGGCTGGGCTCAGTGGCTTACGCCTATAATCCTAGCACTCTGGGAGGCCAAGGTGGGAGGATCGCTTGAGGGCAGGAGTTCAAGACCAGCCTGAGCAAGAGTTAGACCCCCGACTCTACTAAAAATAGAAAAAATTAGCCAGCCAACTAAAAATAGAAACAAACAAACAAAAAAATTAGCCAGGTGTAGTGGCCGGCACCTGTAGTCCCAGCTACTTGGGAGGCTGAGGCAGGGGGATAGCTTGAGCCCAGGAGTGTGAGGTTACTGTGAGCTAGGCTGATGCCACGGAACTCTAGCCCGGGTGACAGAGCGAGACTCTGTCTCAAAAAAAAAAGTCACTTGATATTTTTAAAGGACAAGATTAAGTAAATAGTAGTACAGGTGGTACAGAAATTTGTTAAAGGTTGGGAAGATGGGATATTAATGGAGTTTGGAAAACACTAGATTGTCTTATTTTAGGTTCTCCAGGACATAATTTGAAAACCACCCTATTAATTTCATATTCCTAACAACTCCTGTGAGGAAGTGCATCATTTTACTGATGAATAAACAGGTTCAGAGAAGTTAAGTACAGTAACTTGTCCAAGGTCACACAGCTAGTGACAGAACTTAACCTAAGGTCTGTGTGATTCCAAAAACCACCTACTTAACCAAGTCTGGAAGTAAGACGGTGAGGGGGTGGGGAATGCACTAGCAAGCTTCAGAGGGGACTCTAGGCACTAGACCAAAACACGTGGGTGCCAGGCTGGCTAAGTTGTTTTGGGCCGGTACCCCTTGAAACAAATATTCAAATACTTCTAAAAACAATTTAATGTATGAGACTAAATGGAAATCCCATCTCAGTCACCACTGGGGCTTTCTTCCACTCTCAAGGGCACACCACAGTTCAGGAGGTGTTGCCTGGATAACTGGGGTGCGTGCGTGCGTGCGTGCGTGTGTGTGTGTGTGTTTTGGTGGCGGGTAGGATCTAATCTATAGCTCATCATCACTGCTGTTGGCAACAATGTCCAAGCCCACAGTGGTCCCTTAAAGACCATGGGTTCTGCCCTGTACCACAGTGGGCACCAGACTCTCTGGGTTGGAACTCCCTGTACACAGGATCCCATGTTTCCTGGGATATCAGGCAGCTACATACTCTGGGACCGGCTGCTTCCCTGGAGCATGGCCATGGGGCCAGCACCAGGACTCCCTCCCTCCCCTTACTGGCAAGGACTTCCCCATCCCCTGCCATCACCCTCACGAAGATCCTCTGCCACCTCCCTCCAACCCTATCCCACATCTTATTCTTTCACTATGGGCTTTAAAAGACCATTAAACTCAGAGC
Source organism: Propithecus coquereli (assembly GCF_000956105.1). Classification (NCBI taxonomy): domain Eukaryota; kingdom Metazoa; phylum Chordata; class Mammalia; order Primates; family Indriidae; genus Propithecus; species Propithecus coquereli. The sequence continues at coordinate 10,443,491 of NW_012152618.1, read as the reverse complement.
CCATTTCCAATAAAACTATTAATAGTTTCCTTTTCCAGAGAGAACTTAATTTTAAACAATGTAGCATACAGAAGACAAACGGAAAAACCAGATACTGCCATACTGTTGTTCAACTCTTATTTAACTCTGCCCTCTTCTCTCATAGTTGTGCATTTCAACTTGGACCCACACTTGGAGTTAACTGCACTTGTCTTCCTGAGAAGGCAATTAGGGCCCGTCTGTCCATCATTCCGGGTTGAGAATCTCAACCCTAACAATTTCAGACCACACACAGCAAAATAGCTAACATTGAGCTAATATTAATATTCTGAGAGCACTACATGCATAATCTCACAAAATGATTTCAAAAACTTTGTGAGATAAGTACTATTATTATTATTTCCATTTTAGAGATGAGAAAACTGAGGCCCAGATAAGTCACTTGTCCTATAGTAAATAGCAGAGGCAGATTTGAATTCACATAGTCTGACTTCAGAGTATGCACTCTTAAACAGAGTTCAGATGAGGACAATTTCCTCCATAATTTGTGGCAATAGTTCAGTGTTCCCTATACACTGGTACCCCCCCATAGCTGCTTGGGAAGCAGAATAGAGAATTCCCCTTCTCAGAGAAGAGTCTGAGAACTCTGAGACCTGGATCTCCCACTCAGGACACCTTTCCCCCTCCCTGATTCCTGCCTCTCTGGAGGTGAGTTAACTAACACCATTCCCCTGACCTGGAACTGCCACCCTGAGCTACTGCTATGTGTCAGCACTGGGCTAGATACATTTACAATTTCTCCTTCCCTTGCTTCAACCCAGCAAGGAGCTGTTATCCCCATTTTGCAGACAAGTAAACTGAGGGCTAGGAGAGTGAAGTGACTTGCCTAGGAGCACGTAGATGGTGAATGGAACAACAAGGATTGGAACCTAGATACCCAGCTCTGAGTCCACTGCTCTGTTAACTCCTTAGTGACCTTCCAGAGTTGAGAGCCAAATGAGTGAGGGGGGTGATGATTAGCTGTGGTGCCCAAGCAAGCCTCCTCTCCTCTGGCTCCATTTCCTTATCTGTAAAATCCCTTTCTTTCCCCAACTTTCTAATGAAAGGAGGCTTTTTTTTTCTTTTTAGCAATTTTAATGATAACAATGGTCCTGTTTACTGAGTCTTCTTAATGTGCCAGGCCCTGGGCTGAGTGATATATACACACACACACATATGATATATATGTATATATGGATACACACGTATGTACTCTACAGATGTCATGCTTTCAGTAACTGCCCTACTCTTATTTCTCTAGATTTTCATAAGGGAGTTTTTTTAGAGATCACCTTATTATATCTTCTAATTTAGAGGCAAGGAATCATTTCCGTTCATTTCTTCAACAATCATGGAGGTTCTGTTCACTGCTAGGCCCACGCTGAGCTCTTAGAAAAGACTGAAAAGACCAATTCAAGGTGTTAGCAGTAGGAATCTCGCAGTGGTAGGAATAGAGTGTTATTCTCATTTTTGCTTGTCTGTATTTCCTAACTTTCCACCATGCACATACATGGTTTTTATGTAATAATAAAATAAAAATCAGTTCCCTGCCCTCAAAGTATGCTTCGATTTGTACAGTACTCTTTCTCCAATTTAAATGATTACATACCTCAAAACCCCCAGGGTGGGAGAAATCCCAGTTAAGGAAGTCGAGGCCTCATACTAGAGAGGTGTCCTCCTAATTCAAGTGGCAGCCACATCTGCAGTCCCTTCACAATGCCCCACTTCCTCCCCTCAAATCCCTGACTGGCCTATGGATTGGCATCTGAACCTACCTGCCCCTAGCAGTGGTTCTCAACTGGGCTTTAGCGTTTAAGAAAGGTATAAAGGCAGATTTGATTGTCACAATTTCTGAAGATGCAAGTCCAAGGGATGCTGATCAGCCTGTAATTCCCCAGGCAGCCACATCACACATGTCCTGCCTGGAACGTCAGCGGACTCCTGTAGGTTGGCCTGATGCTCTGAGATATCTGGGCCTGGAAGTGTTACCTAACTGAATCGTGCCTACCCCCCTCATCAGACCCAGCCCCTTGGGAAGTTTGCAAGCTAGACCCAGAAAATGTGAACTGAAACAATGGGGACCAACCAAGAGAGACCATGTCAGGAGTCTGGCAGAGTCACTGTGCGATGGAGTACATAGGATGCTTCCAAGGAACCATGACGTGCCAGGGGCCCGGTGACTACCATGGGTCTTAAAGGGCATGACCAATGACCCAGTCATTGGTCATTGTCTGTGAGACTCCACCATGAAAACTCATCAACTCGACAGCAGAAAGGGATATATAAACCTATGAAAATTCCTATAAATATTTTTCCTTTTACTATAAGTCATTGAATAGACAATGAGTGACTTTTTTTTTTTCTTTTTAGACAGAGTCTCACTCTCTTGCCCTAGCTAGAGTGTTGTGGCGTCAGCCTAGCTCACCGCAACCTCAAACTCCTGGGCTTAAGTGATCCTCCTACCTCAGCCTCCCGAGTAGCTGGGGCCACAGGTGCATACCACCACACCTGGCTAATTTTTTCTATTTTTAGTTACCCAGCTAATTTTTTCTATTTTTAGTAGAGACGGTGTCTTGCTCAGGCTGGTCTCAAACTCTCCAGCTCAAAACGATCCTCCCACCTCAGCCTCCCAGAGTGCTAGGATTACAGGCACGAGCCACTGCCAACAAGTGGCATTTTAAATGATTTAAAACTGCTTACTCCATTAATGAGTATTCAACGTATCCTTCCTTATTTTCTTGAAATGTTTTAGCATTCATTCTTTTAATGGGTTATTTTGGGACAGGTAACTTGCTCTCTAAAAGGAATATTATTCCTCTGTGGGATCTTTGCTGCCAAGTCCCTAGGGGATGACAAGGAATGACTTGAGATTTATATGTACTGGATCTGAAATTCTTACAGTTGCCTAAAAGTAGAACAGAAAAAAGTAAATCCATATACTGTATTTAAGAATTTTATGTAGGTTGAATTTACGTTGAGGAAGGATTATACCGCTGTATTGTACCTAGCGAAATGTTTTGTTCAGTTTATAATTGTCAAATAAAATAATTAAGGTTACAGGCTCAGAGGGAAAACAGTGGGCTGGGAGTCACACAGCACATGGGTGCAAAACCGGAACTACAGGCCGGGCGCGGTGGCTCACGCCTGTAATCCTAGCACTCTGGGAGGCCGAGGCGGGCGGATTGTTTGAGCTCAGGGGTTCGAGACCAGCCTGAGCAAGAGCGAGACCCCCGTCTCTACCAAAAAATAGAAAGAAATTAATTGGACAGCTAAAAATATATAGAAAAAATTAGCCGGGCATGGTGGTGCATGCCTGTAGTCCCAGCTACTCAAGAGGCTGAGGCAGTAGGATCGCTTGAGCCCAGGAGTTTGAGGTTGCTGTGAGCTAGGCTGATGCCACGGCACTCTAGCCAGGGCAACAAAGTGAAACTCTGTCTCAAAAAAAAAAAAAAAAAAAACTGGAACTACAACTGTGGTCCTTCTCAAGTTCAGTGATCTTTCTACTTCGTCTTTTGCCGTAACTGTCCACTCACAAAGCTATGGACAATGAAAAAACTGCAGATTAGTTTAAAAAGTGTAACGTGGAAGCTGAGAAGAGAAGGGAGGTGAAGCAGAGGTCATAACAGGAAGGCAAACGTTTTAAGTCTTTTTTTTTTTGCCATTGTGTTATTTTTCTATTGCTGTAACAAATTACTACAAATTTAGTGGATAAAACAACACAGATTTATCATATTACAATTCTGTGGGTCAGAAGTCTGACAAGAGCCTCACTGGGCTAAAATTAAGGTGTCATCAAGCCTGTGTTCCTTTCTGGCAGCTGTACGGGAGAAGCTGTTTCACAGCCTTTTCCAGCTCCAGGGGCTGCCCACAGTCCCGGACTCATGGCCCCTTCCTCCTCCTCCAGTCAGTAACTCTGCATCTCTCTGACCGTCTTCCACACTCACATCCTAATCGCAACCAGAAAAGATTCTCTGATTTTAAAGATGCACGTGATTACATGGGGCCCAGTGGATTACCTGGCTAATCCACGATCATTTCCCCATCTCAGGATCCTTAATTTCATCACATTTGTAAAAACATTCACAGGTTCCAGGGATTAGGGTGTGGACATATTAGGACATTAAAACAAGGGCCATTATTCTGCATACCGCAGTTATGAAATATCCACATGCATAAACATTCACAGAAAAATAGGCAGTCTAACATAATATTATAAAACAAAATATCCTAGTAACCACCACCCAAACCAAGAAATAAACATTGGCAGAATTTTTATGATACCCCTCCCCTCAATCATGTTTTTTTGTTGTTGTTTGCATGTGCCTGGAATTTTTTTTGTCCATCTGTTTATTTTAAACATTTTTTTGTCCCTTTGTTTTATGTGTGTTTCCTATAAATTGCATATAGCTAGATTTTAAAAGTAATTTAGCTTGACATGCTCTGATTTATAATTGATGAATTCAGCCTGTTAATACTTACTGCAATAACTAATATACTTTTTTCTTTCCACTTTATATTTACTATTTGTTTATTTTTTAAGAGAAGGGGTCTTGCTTTGTTGCCCAGGCTGGAATGCAGTGGCATGATCATAGTTCACTGCAGCCTTGAACTCCTGGGCTCAAGTGATCCTCCTGCCTCAGCCTCCTGAGTAGCTGAGATTACAGGTGCATCTGGTTCCAATTTATTTTTCATTAATGTTTTCCTCCTATGCTTTTTTTTAAAACTTTTGTGGGCTTGTCCAAATTTCTATTCATTCCCCTTTTTTCCCTTTGTTAACCTGATAATGTTTATCATCTTTCCTAACAATCATAATTATTCTTAAATGTTGTATCAACACATGGTTATAATCCTACTCCTTCACCAAAATGTTTTAGTTGCCCACTCCCTCACAGCATCCTGAAAGATGATACCTTTAAAATGCTTTTAACTTTCTCACTCTCCCCAACTCCTGGAGTTTTACTGAAATAGCTTACAATTTTTTGCTCTAGTCTGTCAGTAGGATTTTCATTAATCATTTCTGCAAAATAATCTCTAAACACTTGACACACAAATTCTCAGTCTATACTCCACCATTTAAACTGAATTATATATATATATATATATGTCAATATAAAGATTCATTACTCACTTCTGCTACCTCACCTCTTCATCTGTCGTTACCATGAGTTCTCAATCACTACTGAGGCAAATTTCTTAAAGACATCCGTCAGGTGGGGCATGGAGATGATATATACACTGAATCTGGTAGGCCAGAAAATTCCTTTCTTTTGCCCTGGCTAGGAGGTGACACGTGGCTGGTTTTGATTCTGAGGTTACATTCCTTTTCTCTTAGCAGACTATATTCCTGCAATCTCCTGGCTGATAGTATTGCAGATGGGGGCTCTTAAAGGATTCTCGTTCCTAGTCTTTCAGTCTGGAAGTTTGTAAGTTGTTTTTCCTATTTCTGGAACTCAGGAATTTTATCACAGGATATGTCTAGATGCTTATCTTTATTAATGTATCCTTTTACTCTTCAGACTCAAATTTCTCTTTCCCTCTGTTACTTGTTTCTTCTTTTGAGACTCCTTATATGCATATTAGGTCTTCTGGATCAGTCCTTTAATTTTACATTAATTGCATGTTTTCCTTCCCCTCGTATTTCTGACATGTCATATGGTTTCTTCCAGTATCTTTGAGTCTCACATTAGTGACTTAGCCAATTACCAAATACGTCCATTCTAACTGTTTTCTGGCACTGAGGAAATGACCACAGGATGGGTCTGTGGGCCAACAGAATTGGCCTGGAGTTAAGGCCATCTATCGCTTGACCACCATGAGCCCCTGCTTTGATTGGTGGACCACAGTGGCGTTTTGGGTCCCCAGGAATAAGCATCAATTTAGAGCCAATGTCTAGTAATCCCTGAAAGACCTCGATATTTCCCTTTCCTCACTGCACAGACACCCTAGTAAATGGCCGTAGGTCCCTTTGGGGAAGACTTAAAGGAAGATTTGTGATGAGCACTTGCGGCAGTGGTGCAAGGTCCTTCCTCAAGGGACTGGGCAGCCCTTTTTTTTTTTTTTTTTGAGACAGAGTCTCACTCTGTTGCCCGGGCTAGAGTGCCGTGGCGTCATCCTAGCTCACAGCAACCTCAAACTCCTGGGCTCAAGCGATCCTCCTGCCTCAGCCTCCCAGGTAGCTGGGACTACAGGCACGCACCACCATGCCTGGCTAATTTTTTCTATTTTTAGTTGTTTGGCCAATTTCTTTCTATTTTTAGAGACATGGTCTCACGCTTGCTCAGGCTGGTCTCAAACTCCTGAGCTCAAACTATCTTCCCGCCTCGGCCTCCCAGAGTGCTAGGATTACAGGCGTGAGTCACTGCGCCCTGCCCTGGCCAGCCCTTTTAAGCAAGGCTCTGGGGCAGTGAATGACTTAGGTTTGGAAACTAGTGAGAGGTTGTGACTCTCCACTGTGGCAGCTGAAGTCAGGATTCTGGCTGCCAGCCCTAGGGTTTCTTCTAACGTGCAGACCAACCAGGAGAGGCGCACTGTTAGAATGGCAGAGGAAGGACCTCCAAAAATCCACTCCGCCATGAAAGCAATTCAAAATCAGCTTTTTCTCTGGAAATTAACCAGAGGCTAACTACAATCCAAGTCATGTTTATTCAAGAAAAATAGCTGCTTGGAAGGCTGAGGTGAGAGGATCCCTTGAGCCCAGGAGTCTGAGGCTGAGGTGTGCAATGATCACGCCACTGCACTCCAGCCTGGGTGACAGAGTGAGACCTGGTCTCTAAAAAGAAAAAAGAAAAGAAAAGAAAAGAAAAACAGCTGAATTCTAATAAGAAGAGTGAGCTTTGTGGTGTTTTAACTTGCCCTATCCCCATCCTCCTCTCTCTAGGTCCACAGTAATTTTGAAAACTAAGAGTCTCCCAAGCAGGGGACCTGTGAGAACAGTAGCCTGGCAGCCATTGGAGGGGGCAGAACAGGTTTCAAGCTCTATGAAAGCTCCATTCCAGGAGAAGTGTTACTATTTGACCTATCTGGTGACTCCCTGAAAAACTCTGTTCTCAGTTTGTCTTTATTTCACCGGACTGCGAACTTTCCCAGTGCTAACAGCCATATCCTTAGGGCATTTGTTGAAAACAATCAGTGACAATTGTTTAACATGACAAGAGCCTCAAGAGGTAATACCAATTGGGAGTAACAAGAGGCCGATACAAAAAAACAAACAAAACAAAAACTTAAAAGGAAAAAAAAACTAGGGAATGACATATTCATAGAAAGCAAAGGGATTCCTAGAAGATTACTAGCATGTATGGGGCTGTGAATGTGCCTAGGAAAGGCCTAAGAAGACCCTAAACTCCCACCCTAGCTGACCTTGTCGCTCTGTGCAAGCAAGAAGTGAAGATTAGGGCCAGC
>NW_012152618.1:10430476-10433565 GCF_000956105.1 Propithecus coquereli | reverse complement strand
AACACAGTGAGACTCTGTCTCAAAAAAAAAAAAAAATTAAAAGTAATTAAGAGGCCAGCGTGGTGGCTCATGCTAGCACTTTGGGAGGCCAAGGTGGGAGGACTGCTTGAGGCCAGGAGTTCGATACCAGCCAGAGCAAGAGTGAGACCCTATCTCTATAAAAAATGGAAAAATTAGCTGGGCATGGTGGCACGCACCTGTAGTTCCAGCTACTTGGGAGGCTGGAGCAGGAGGATCACTTGAACCCAGGAGTTTGAGGTTGCAGTGAACTATGATGACACCACTGCACTCTTAGCCTAGGCAACAGAGTGAGACTTTGTCTCAAAAAAAAAAAGTGATTAATGACGACAAAGGTAGAAAATCAGTGATGGTTATTGGGTTATTGCTCACCAGTCAGGCATGTCCCATTCCACCATAGCTACCATCTTAAAGAACAAGAACAAAGTGACAGAAGCTGTTAAAGCACCTGTTTCATTGAAATTGAAAGCAATGAGACTAACAAAAATTCAAGGAAAAATTTCTAATGACTCTGATTAAAGACCAGATGCAAAGATCTCTCGGCACCATGACAATATTGGCCAAAGCAAAAAGTTTGTTTTTGATGTTGAAATAAAAGGTTTTTTTCAACTTTTTGACTGTTTTGTAATAACTACAACTATGATGTTGAATTTACTGCTAGCTCTGGGTGGTTTAAAGGATTCATTATGTATGTAATGAATAAATTACATAATGTAAAAATGAGTCTGCCAGTGCTGAAGTGAAGGCAGCCGAAGAATTTTTGGAAAATCTAGATAAGCTGATTGTGGAGGAAAATTACTTACCAGAGCAAATCTTCAATATGGACAAAACCTCCCTAGTCTGGAAACAGATGCCCGAAAGGACTTCATCCGTAAAGAGGCCAAGTCAATGCCAGGTTTCAAGGCCTTTAAGGACAGGATAACAGTCTTGCTTGGAGACAATGTTGCAGGTTACAAATTGAAACCCTTTGTGACCTGGCACAATGAGATCACAGGGCCTGCAGAATATCAGCAAGCACACACCGCTGGTATGCTAAGGAGCAGTAAGAAGCCATAGATGACCCAGCTCTTCTTCCAAGATGCATTTCTGAATTGCTATGCCGGAGAAATGGAGAACTACTGTTTGGAGAATAACTTACATTTCAAGATTTCGCTTATTGTTGACAATGCTCTCACGCATCCTCCTTTTATTAGTGATGTTCATCCCAATATCAAAGTGGTGTTTTTCCCTTCAAGCACACCTCTTTGACCCAACCAATGAATCAAGAAATGACAGCAGCTTTTAAGGCCTACTTCCTGAGGAGGACCTTTGCCCAGGCTATTGCTGCCACAGAGGAAGACACTGAGAAGACACCGATGCAATCTGGAAGGATTACAACATCTATGACTGCATCAAGAACCTTGCTTGGGCTTGGGGTGATGTCACCAAGGAGTGTATAGATGGCATCTGGAAGAAAATACCGAAGAGGCTGGTCCATGACTTCAAAGGATTTGCCAAGGATGAGGAGCTGCAAAACTCAATCAAGCTCTGGTTGAGATGGCAAACAGCTTTAATCTGGGTGTGGATGAGGATGACATTGAGGAGCTCGTAGAGGTGTTTCCTGAGGAATTGACTAATTGAAGTTGTTGGTACTGGAACAGGAATGCATAGCTAAACAAGAGGCAAGAGAAAAGGAAATTGCAGGAGAAGAAAAAGAATAACAACCCCCATGAAAATTCATAGTGAAGGGTTTAGCAGAAGCTTTTGCAGACTTCAACAAGCTCCTTTAAAAGTTTGAAAACATAGATTCCAACACCGAAAGGTTTTCATTAATAGAGAGGAATGTTCATGAGGCATTATTTGCTTACAAGCAAATCTATGATGAAAAAAAGAAACATACCAAACAAACCTCCATGGACATTTTTAGGAAAAGAGTGACACCTCTTCAAGAACAGCCTCAGGCAAGTCCTCCAGGAGCTATCCAGAAGAAGGCGCTGTTACAGGACCAAACAGCTCCATGCCTGTTATTGCCCCTGAAGACCTTCCAGTGGGACAAGATGTGGACGGGGAAGACAGTGATATGGATGATCCTGACCCTGTGTAGGCCTAGACTTATGTATGTGTTTATGTCTTAGTTTTTAACAAAAAATTTTAAAAAGTAAAAAAAAATTTTAATAGAAAAAAACCTTATATAAGGATATAAAGAAAGGAAATATTTGTATACAGCTGTACAATGTTTGTGTTTTAAGCTAAGTGTTATTGCAAAAGAGTCCAAAAGTTGAAAAAACTAAAAATAGTTTTTATAAAGTAAAAAGTTACAGTAAATTTATTATTGAAGAAAGAAAACTATTTTCTATAAATTTAGTGCAGTCTAGGTACACAGTGTTTATAAAATCTATAGTTGTGTACAGTAACATCCTGGGCCCTCACAGTCACTCACCACTCACCAAACTAACTCACCCAGAGCAACTTTCAGTCCTGCAAGCTCCATTCATGGTAAGCGCCCTGATATAAATGTACCATATTTTATCTTTTATGCTATATTTAGATATGTTTAGATATAGAAATACTTACCATTGTGTTACAGTATTACATGTATTGCCTATAGTGGTCAGGATAGTAATAAGCTGTTCAAACATAGCCAGGAGCAATAGGCTGTACCATATAGTCTAGGTGTGCAGTAGGTTACACTGTCTAGGTTTGTGCAAGTACACTCCATGATGTTTACACAATGACTAAATTGCCTAATGACACATTTCTCAGAACATAAACCCGCTATTAATCGACACGATTGTGTATGCTGTCTTTATATTCAAAGATACAAATAGGTTGTAAATAAAAGGATGGAACAGGATACGCCATGTAAAAGTAACCATAAGAGATGCAGAGTGGCTACACTAATGTCAGACAAAACAGAATTAATAGAATTTAAGTCAAAAATGTTTCCTAGAGACAAAGGACATTTTATAATGATAAATTGTCTTCCATCAGCAACACAAAATAATTAAACATATATGCACCTAACAACAGAGCCCCAAAATACATGGAGCAGAAACTGACAGAACTGAAGGAAGAAAATAGTCAATTCAACA
>NW_012152618.1:10428560-10430426 GCF_000956105.1 Propithecus coquereli | reverse complement strand
AAAAAAAAAAAAAAGAAGTGAAGATTAAAACAGTGTTGTAAACTGTCTGCTGGAATGTTGAAAATGTAACCTAACACCCCCATACACATAGAGCCTGGCAGAAAAGGCTAGGAGACTCATTCATTGAAAGCATTTACGAAAATCTCTGTCTAATCGTTAGCTGACCACTAAGCTAATTGAGCAGACTTCAGTGGCCACACAACAAAAAATACAGACTTTACTGAATTAGTTTAGGGCCGGCACAGTGGCTCATGCCTGTAATCCTAGCACTCTGGGAGGCCAAAGTGGGAGTATCAGCTTGAGGTCAGGAGTTCCAGACCAGCCTGAGCAAGAGTGAGACCCCATCTCTACAAAAGATAGAAAAATTAGCCAGGTATCGTGGCACATGTGTGTAGTCCCAGCTACTCAGGAGGCTGAGGCAGGAGGATCCCTTGAGCCCAGGAGTTGGAGGTTGCTGTGAGCTATGATGATGCCACTGCACTCTCCCCAGGGCCACAGAGTGCAACTCTCAAAGAAAAAAACAACAAAAAAAACCAAAACAAAACTGAATTAGTCTGGGAAAGTCTCTTAACAAACAAACAGCAACAACAACCAACAGCAGCAATAACAAAGCCTGGGGAGGGATGGAATCTTATTTTCAGAGTTGCCACATTGTTATATGTAAACTGTCACTTTCAACCAAAAAAATATGAGACATGCAAAGAAACGGTTTTGTTTATAACTTTTTTCTTTTATATGTTTTCAAAGACAACTGCGAAAAGCAATAATTATAAAATTGTGTTGATGGACTTATGATATCTAAAGATGTAAACTGTATGACAATAATAGCACAAAGGAGTAGTGAGGTAACACAACTATATAGGAGCAAAGCTTTTTTATCCTATCGAAATGAAGTTGACATTAATGTGAACTACATAGATTTAAGTTAAGGTGTTAATTGTAATCCCAGGGGAATCATTAAGAAAACAGTTCAAAAGAATAGAGTAAAAGAAACAGCAGGGAATTAAAATGGAATATTATAAAATATTTAACACAAAAGAAGGCAGTAATGGAGGAATAGAACAAAAAATAGAAGAAATACAGATAACTGATAGCAAAATGATAGATGCAAATCCTATCTTAATAGTAATTACATTAAATGTAAATAGACTAAACACTCCAGTCAAAAGACAGAGATTGGCAGAATGGATTTTTAATAAAATTGACCCAACTGCAGTCATGTGCCACATAAGGATGTTTCAGTCAATGATGGACCACATATACTGCAGTGGTCTCTTAAGATTATACTAGAGCTCAAAATTTCCTATCACCTAGTGATTCATAGCCATCATAATGTCATAGCACAGTGCATTATTCACGTGTTTGTGGTGATGCGGATGTAAACAAACCTGCTGTGCTGCTAGTTGTATAAAAGCATAGCATATACGATTATGAACAATACATAATACTCGAGAATAATAATAAATGACTATGTTACTGGTTTATGTATTTACTATACTATAATTTTTACCATTATTTTAGCGGGTACTCCTACTTATAAAAAAAGTTCACTGTAAAATAGTATGCCATTTGTACCAGCAGCAGCCTCATATATCTCATGTTTACCAAGTCGCTTGATCAAATCATTTTCCCTTGTGCTTGATTTAATCTCATGTTGTCTTGTTCATCATGGCTCCTAAACATACAAAATCATGTTGCCATCGAGAGGCTACACTGAGTGATTGACCTGGAATCAAAATTAAAAGTAATGGCCAGGCACGGTGGCTCACGCCTGTAATCCTAGCTCTCTGGGAGGCCGAGGCGGGCGGATTGTTTGAGCTCAGGAGTTAAAAACCAGCCTGAGCAAGAGCGAGACCCCGTCTCTAC
>NW_012152618.1:10329996-10425020 GCF_000956105.1 Propithecus coquereli | reverse complement strand
TGAGACACAGTCTCACTCTGTTGCCCAGCAGGCATCAGCCTAGCTCACAGCAACCTCAAACTCCTGGGCTCAAGCAATCCTTCTGCCTCAGCCTCCTGAGCAGCTGGGACTACAGGCATGTGCCACTATGCCCAGCTAATTTTTTCTACATATATAATTTTTTAGTTATCTGGCTAATTTCTTTCTATTTTTAGTAGAGACAGGGTCTCGCTCTTGCTCAGGCTGTTCTTGAACTCCTGACCTTGAGCAATCCTCTTGCCTCAGCCTCCCAGAGTGCTAGGATTACAGATGTGAACCACCATGCCTGGCCCAATAGCTGGAGATTTCAATGCTCTACTTTCAATAATGGATAAAACAATTAGATCAACAAGGAAGCAGATGAAGCAATATTGGAGTACAAGGCCCATCTATTTCATTCCTAGGAACACTGTAATCAATTAGCTACTGCCAGGACCTCTGGAAGCCAAGAAATCAGATTGCCTAGTGGTTCTTGCTGCCCTTTACGGTTGATGTGAGCACCTTGTTGGGGATCCCCTCATACCCACTGAGATCAGGGAGCTCATCTCAATGGTGTATTTCCTACAGCCTTACCTGGCATGCAAAGGATGGAACCAGAGAGCTTTTCAAAGATGAAGGTGTTCCCTTCAATGCCTTAGCAAAGGGGAGTGTCTTATGGGTCCTCTCACAGAATATAATTGATAGATTGATTGCACATGACAAATGCAATCTATCACACTAAGCCTTTGGATTCCCTCTTCCTTGTGATACCAGGAAAGCTCTTGCACCTCAATTCATAACTGTAGGCCACTATTAAGTCCAAATTTCAGTCAACCAATCAACCAAATTCAGATACATAAGCTAATACATTATATCTGGAATCGCTAGTAAATGCACCCATATCAATGAATTTGGCCCTATCTAGTGTTATATTCTACCCTCATTGGTCTAACATCCTTAGAATCCATTCTGTCATAATCCCTAGGTTTCTGCCAACATATTAACAATGTCCTGCAATTCTTTTGGTGTGTGAGCTATTTCCTCCTGGATCATAGCGTGTATCTGTCCCCTTGGAACATGGTGAGATTTGACCCTAGTAAATGCCTAATGGCAACAGGGTGGTTGTGGTGGATTTTGAGGGGAACGAGCATCCACTTTCAAGGCATTTGCTCAGGTGAGGTTATCACAGGGTTTTCAGACAGAGGAAAGTAAGTCTCCTTAGACCCTGAACATCAAGCTACTTCCACTCACAAGGGAGACTCTGAATGACTTAGGAGGTCAATATTGTCTGTTTCATCTGGGTCCAACCAGATTCATCACTTCAGATTTCTGGATCCTGTTATTTCCCAACCAGTGCCTTAGTTTTTCCATGAAAAATTTGGTGAGACTGTGAATTCAACTGTCATTAAAATTCAGCAAACCACACAATTAAATTGTATATTTACTTTCAGCAATATCAGCCCTGGGTCTACATAAGCAAGAGAATGTTTTAGGCTTTGAATTGAGAGTTAGAAGATCACAACTTGTCATTTTCTCTCTACAATAACAAATGTACTGAAATGAATCCATCCTACACCACAGTCCTTACTCCTTGGTCATTATTACTGTCATGGCCGTCAAGGATGGGGGCCATTTGGGTTCCAGACATATATGCTTCGGTTGGGACTTCACCGCAATCAACCACATGTGACAGCTTCATTAACTGTGATGCCACTGTAGGCCATGGAGTGCCAGCATCTCATTTCCAATTGGCAAGGAGCCCAGTCCTGTGCTCAAGCCCAAGAGTGTGACCAAATCAACCCCCAAATCCCATCTTTGCAGGTCTGTCTCCCGGGATCACTTTCAGTACCACTCGTTATATCAGTCAAGGTCCAATCTGGAGATAGAAGCCACAATGGGAAAGTTTAACATACGAAATGATTAATAGGGGATCGAAATTATAGGGAATTGGCTAATGAGAGCTAAAAACAATTTTAAAGAATATAGAAGTAGCAAATATAAAGATCAGCTACTATCTCTAGAACTAATATTGAGCATCCAGCTTGCAACCACCTTGCCACATCCTCTGCCTCCTCCAACGTGGACACCAAAAACCCCAGACCACATGCTGCTTTTGCAGTGAGTGGACTCCTGACACTTGGACTGTTTTGCACACCCATCACCAGTCTTGGCCCTCACACAGCTTTCTCTAGCACTGAACTCAGGACTCAGAAGAGTCCTCTCTCCCCCTAGAGCTGAGGTCCAGACTTCATTTGAAAGGCATGGCAGAGAAATCAGTGACATGTCTCACTAATGGGAACTCCTAGAAATTGTCCCTCTGAGGTGTCAGGTGAAGCTGCTAATCATGGAACGCTGTTGGAACTAAAAACCGTAGAAGCCCAGTGCTGGAAAGAGCATTGCCAGTACAGGGATCAGAACTGTAGAAAGTCATGCCATGACGGGTCAAGCGTCAGAACATTCATACTCAGCAAGAGCCTAGTGCTGGAAAGAGCTGTACCAACAGAAGAAACAAGTGCTTTCTACATGTTAGAGAAAGTGTACTGGGTGAGAACACAGTGATGGAGAAAACCAGACTACTACAAAAGTCAAGCACTGAAGAAAGCTTGCTCTGCCTGAGTTCAGTGCTAGAGAAAGCTGTGTGAGGGTCAAGACTGGTGATGGGTGTGCAAAACAGTCCAAGTGTCAGGAGTCCACTCACTGCAAAAGCAGCATGTGGTCTGGGGTTTTTGGTGTCCACGTTGGAGGAGGCAGAGGATGTGGCAAGGTGGTTGCAAGCTGGGGGCTCTGAGCTTCCCAAGGGCTCCTCACTCTGTACATGCATCTAGCCCAGGGAAGCACTGGGATTTCCCAACATACATGTGCCCCTGCAAAACTGTGCAGCAAGAAACAAGAAAAATGAAACCTCAACGGGAACAGAACCGGGAAGTGGATCCCCTTCTTCTCGCAGTGTCCCTCCAGCGCCCTCTACTGACAAAGTATAACATCATGCTTTGTGCAAGGAGAAATGTGTAAATAGTCCAGCCCGCTCTCTCAGAGCAGGTACTGGAGGGTGAATTTGGAGTTTGGTGAATAAATTCCAAAACTGACACAGTGGCAGAATCCCCTCATAGGCTCTCTGATCCATAAACTGAGGGCCGAAATGGTAGGAAAGGCTAAATGAAAGCCCTTGGAACTTCCCCTCCCTACAAAGACAATAAGCCAATAGAAATACCACATTCCTTGGGTAAGCTCAGAGATTAATGCCACCATCAAAGAACTGAAAAAAGCAGGGATA
This sequence comes from Propithecus coquereli, assembly GCF_000956105.1. Classification (NCBI taxonomy): domain Eukaryota; kingdom Metazoa; phylum Chordata; class Mammalia; order Primates; family Indriidae; genus Propithecus; species Propithecus coquereli. The sequence continues at coordinate 10,421,749 of NW_012152618.1, read as the reverse complement.
GTGACACCTATCATGTGCCCATTTAACCCACCAGTTTGGCCTATGCAGAAGTCAGATGGCTCTGAGAGAACAACTGTGGATCATCATAAACTTTATCAGGTGGTGACTCCAGTTGCAGCTCCTGTTCCAGATATAGCATCTTTCTTGGAGCAAATCAGTATGGCCCCTGGCATTTGGTATGAAACCATCAACCTGGCTTTTTCTCCATACCAAATGCAACATCCACCAGAAGCAGTTTGCTTTTAGGAGGCAAAGCTACCATGGGTCTCCAGGTTACCTCAAGACCATTGCAGTTCTGCTCTGTCATGATATAGTCCACAGGGATCTTGATCATCTTGACAGTCCATGAAACATCGCACTGGTCCACTGCACTGACATTATTGGATCTAGTGAACAGGCAGTAACAAGTACAGTCATTGCAAGACATACGCAAATGAGAAAGTGGGAGATAAACGCTACAAAAGTTTCCAGGGCTTGCCACCTCAGTGAAGTTTCTGGGGAGTCAATATCTAGATAGCTAAAGATACCCCCCCTTTTTTTTTTTTTTTTGAGACAGAGTCTGGCTCTGTTGCCCGGGCTAGAGTGAGTGCCATGGCGTCAGCCTAGCTCACAGCAACCTCAAACTCCTGGGCTCAAGTGATCCTTCTGCCTCAGCCTCCCGAGTAGCTGGGACTACAGGCATGCGCCACCATGCCCGACTAATTTTTTCTATATATTTTTAGTTGTCCAGCTAATTTCTATTTTTTTTTTGTTTTAGTAGGGACGGGGTCTTGCTCTTGCTTAGGCTGGTCTTGAACTCTTGAGCTCAAACAATCTTCCCACCTTGTAATTGTTTTTTTTTTTTAAACATCCCTCCTTAATCAATTCTACTTCAGTTGGAGCCATTTCATCCAGGGACTGGCTTGGTCTTCTCTCCTCTGGTTTCTGAGTCCCTTAGATGGGCTGTTAACTTTTCTTTAACTATTCATTATTTTATTTACTCTTAGCAGTCAGAATGGGGTACTAGGTTCTCTCAAACAGAGGCAAGTGGTGTAAGACAACAGTTTCCTCTTGAGTAGGCCAGTATATTAGTTTGGTAGGGATGCCGTAACAAAGTACCATAGCTTGGGTGACTTAAACAACAGAAATTTATTTTCTCGCAGTTCGGGAGGCTGAAAGTCCAAGATCAAGGTGTTAGCAGGGTTGGTTTCTTCTGAGGCCTCTCTCCTTGCCTGTTGGATGGCTGTCTTCTCCCTGTGTCTTCACAGGGTCTTTGCTCTGTAAGTGTCTGCATCCAAAATTCCTCTTCATAAGGATACCAGTCATATTGGATTAGAGCCCACCCTAATGACCTCATTTAATTTAATTATCTCTTTAAAGACCTTCTGTTCTGAAGTACTAGGGGTTAGGATTTCAACATATGAATTGGGGGTGTGGGGAAGACAGTTCACTTCCTAACATCCAGTACTGAACAGATCTGAAGACCACTGTCCTACAGCTAAGGCACCAAGAGGAAGCCTCACCTACAGGGTTTTTCAAGTGCGGGCAGCAATCTCTCAAGTCAGTCTACCTGGGCAGCTCCCTTCCATGTCCTCAAGGTGAGTTTAGTCAGCTCTTCAAGGGTTGTGTGTGTATGTGTGGAGTTTTGGGCAGTGGGGCAGATGAGAGAGTCCACTAATTATATTCCTCTTCTTCCCGAGTTCTGGACCATGTTACTGAATCCAGAATTAATGATTTGCCCATCCATGGTCACAGGCAGCACTAGACCATGACAGGCCTCCCTTGTAAAACTTGGAACTTGGAGGAGTAGGGCAGAACCTAGGTTCTCAGCCAACAGGCTCACTCTCTAGGGGAAAAAAATCAAGGAAGGAACAGGAGTATAGATACACCATTTCTCCTTCCTAAGTAGCTCTATTTCTTCCTAAGTCCGGGGATGGGGAAAGGTCAGTAGTTTTATATCAGTAGAACTCCATCTGCACAAAAGGAAACATTAGGAGTGGGGAAAACGTGTTCTCCACACCAATATTATGCAAGAGAGCTGATATAACCTTTTCCTGAAGGGATTCCCAAGTTCTCTCCAGCTGAGCTCCTTCATGAAACAAAGTGTATTCGTTTCCTATTGCTACGTAACAAACCACCACAAATTTAGAAGCCCAAAGCAACACTCATTTACTGTCTCACAGTTCTGCAGGTCAGGTCATATGGGCTTACCTGGGTCCTCAGCTCAGAGTCTCATGAGGCCAAAGTCAAGGTATTGGCTGAGCGGGGCTCTCGTCCAAGGCTTTGGGGAAGAATCCACTTCCGAGTTCATTTGGGTTACTGGCCTAATTCAGTTCCTTGCAGCGTAGGACTGTGTTCACTGCCTCATTTCTCTTGGTGTGGCCCCATCCATCTTCATGTCAGCAATGGCTCCAATGCCCCTCATGCTGCAAATCTCTGACTTCCTGTTCTCCTACCAGCTGGAGAAAACTCTGCTTTGAAATGGCTATCTGATTGCGTGATAATCTCCGTGATAATCAACTGACTTGGGACTTTAATTACATCTACAAAATCCTTTCACAGCTTACCTAGTGTTTGATTGAATAACCAGGGGGAAGCAATCTTAGGGGACCATCTTTAGAATTCTGCCTACCACACCAAGGAATCCCAGTCTGTGCCCTAGACCTTGAGAGAAGGCAGTCCCTCTCTGCCACAGGTTTCTTAGATTCTAAATTAGTACAAAAGACAAGAAAGTGTAGTACATGCTCTCTCCTCTGGAGAGACCACAGTCAGCTCCTCAGCTGGTTCATAAATTCTTAGCAACTTTGTGTGAACTGGAAAAAGATGCCCTTTCCTTAAAACAGTTTACTGCTATCTGTTGGAAATTTATTGTAATAATTATACAAATCTGTATTTACTTGTTAGTGAGTGTCACTTCCAGGAGTTGTGCAGTGGACAACTTGCACAACTATGAGCAGTGGCCCTGATCTCAGTAGACCCTGTGGTCTCAAAACACCCTTTACATTCCAACCACTTGCCCACCCTGGCTGTTGTTTATAGAGATGGTTTTTCCCCAGAGTCTTTCTTACATTCTTTGTTGATTTGTTTTTATCTGTTGATGATTGGGGGGAATGTGAAATGAAATGACTATCAATTGGCCTGAATAGGGCGATGAATTAATACTCAGGAAAAAAAAACATTTTTGCCACTGGTCTGATCTAATCCCAGTAATATTCAAAAAACAAGTATCTAAGATCCTCCAAGGGGCAAACCCCAAAGTAGCAGTAATATTAAGGCAATAATAGCAGCCACTAATGTTACTCAAGGCCTATATTTATATATGTGTACGTAGATCAGATCTATATCTGATCCATATCTGTATACTATATACACATACACTTACACATATCCATAAATTCGTTTAATCCTCACAGGAACCCTTTTGCGTAGGGATTATGATCCCTACTATATAAATAAGAAAACTGAGGCCCAGTGATATTATTTGCCAAAGGTCACGGACAAGAAGCAGCTGAGTCATGATTCAAACCTCTGCCATCCAACCCAAAGCTCACACTCCGAACCACTTCGGTGGAGATTAGCTGAGTGCCTGTGCCCTGAATTGAGACCTTTGCTCTACGCCTCTTGAATAGAAGTCAGGGCTGTACTAGTGAAGCCAGTGGCCCAACAGGGAAGAGGCCAGTCCTAGTTGTATTCGTGAGAATGGCTGAAGGTAAAAGTGTGGTAAGGAGGTGTTTGTGGCTAAAAGAAGACAGCTAGTGGGACTTGGGGAGAAAACCACGGAAGGAGGAAAAATGGTAGGGCCCTGTCTTGTTCACCATCGTATCTCCAGCGTGCCTGGCACCTTGCTGGTGCTCAGTTAGCATGTGCTGAATGACGAGGTGACTACCTGATCTGCCAGACGGCAGGCCTTGTGAGAGCTCTTCTCTCTGCTTTGCCTCTCTGATGTCCGCTCCTGCTACCAACTCCTTCCCTTTTCAACAAACTAACTCATCTGAACTCGATTTGTGAGCAGCCTGTGTTGCAGGTCCTGTGCTCACTACTTTATCTGCATCTTCTTATTTAAAGTCCTCACAGGAACCCACTGCTAGATTATTTCATTTCTGAGATGCTGGGAAGAAATACTTGCCACTGTCTATATTCTGTTTACTTAATTTACTAGACTATTTAACAAAAAAATTAAAATCCATTTTTAATAGGTGATTTAGACTTTGATCATAAATTTGACCAAAGTATCTTAAACTGCAAATACAAATTCAATATGGCTAGTTCTTTTAAGTACTTCATGTGCTTTAAGCATATACAAATATTATGCCTAATATTGGTAAATGATACCATTTATTAAAGCCCTGCCATCAAAACTGGTTACAAAAGTTCTAAAACCATGGACTTAATTTTTTTCTCATTCTTATATTTTTATTATTTTGCCCCATTGAAGTCATCTTATTTGTATATTGACACCTCCCTGAGGTTCCAATTTTTATACTTTTCTAGGGTTTCAGTAATTCTACCAGTTATTATTTTTATACCTTCCTGGAGCTTTTTTAATCCTACTAGACCCAAAAGAAAAAAAAAACTGTTTCAGAACAAGCTGAGGTTACAGGTTCTGGCCAGAGACGTGGGATCAGGTTGCGCAGTTCTAAGGGTTCAAAGCTGAGCTGCCCGTCATTAGCCCTAACACCATTTTATGGAACAGTTTTTGTTGTTACCATGTGATGCTTTTAGCTTTATTTTTCTTTCTTTCTTTTATTATGCTTTTTTTTCTTTTCCTTTTTTTTTGGGGGGGGACAGGGTTTCGCTCTGTTGACCAGGCTAGAGAGCAGTGGTGTCATCATAGCTTACTGCAATCTCAAACTCTTGGGCTCAAGTGATCCTCCCGCCTCAGCCTCCCGAGCAGCTAGGACTACAGCCACGTGCCACCACCCCTGGCTAATTGTTCTTATTTTTTGTAGAGACAGGGTCTCGCTTTGTTGCCCAGCCTTGTCTTGTACTCCTGGTCTCAAGAGATCAGAGTGCTGGTATTACAGGCCTGAGCCCTGTTGGCACTATTAAAACCTATATATTCCATTATTAACTTATAATCAGTAAGGTAACCGAGGTTGCACACATATCCTTCCCTGCCCCTCCCCGTAATAGTGGGTCTCAAACCTGACTGCACATTAGAATCTGGGGAACTTTTGTATTAAGTTGTAGTAAAATGCACATAAAATTTACCATTTTAATCACTCCTAAGTGTACAGTTCAGTAACATTCACATCGTTGTGAACCATCAGCACCATTTATCTCCAGAACTCTTTTTTCATCTTGCAGAACTGAAACTGTACACATTAAACAATAACTCCCCATTCTCCCAGGCTCTGGCAACCACCATTCTGCTTTCTGTCTCTATGAATTTGACCACTCCAGGTACCTCATATAAGTGGAATCATACAGGAGTTGTCCTTTTGTAACAGCTTATTTCACTCAACATTAACATACTCAAGGTTCATCCATGTTGCAACATGGGTCATAATTTCCTTCTTTTTAAAGGCTGAATAATATTCCACGATGCAAATACCACATTTTGTTTATCCATTCATCTGTGAATGGACACTGGTTTACTTCCATCCCTTGACTATTGTGAATAATGCTACTATGAATATGGGTGTCTAAATATCTCTTTGAGACCTTGCTTTCAGTTATTTGGGGTACGTACCCAACAGTTGGAATTGCTGGATCTTTCTGAGAACCTGCCATACTGTTTTCCATAGTGGCTGCACCATTTTACATTTCCACCAACAGTGCACAAGGGTTTTAATTTCTCCACATCCTCGCCGACACTTATTATTTTCTGTTTTGTTGATAACAGCCATCCTGATAGGTGTGAAGTGGTATCACTGTGGCTTTGATTTGCATTTTCCTAATGATTAGTGATGCTGAGTGTCTCTTCATGGTGCTTGTAGGTCACGGTATATCTTCTTTGGATAAATGTCTATTCAAGTCCTCTGTCATTTTTTAATTCGGTTATTTTGTTGTTGTTGAGTTGTAGGGGTTATTTACATATTCTGGATATTAATCCCTCATAATAGAATCTGGAGATCAGTATATTTTTTAAAGCTTCCAAAGTTGAGAACTATTTTCTTAGATGAGGTTGTATGTTTAAATTAGTTCTCATTAGGACACATGGCCAATTCATCATCTCAGAACAAAATATTGAAATCTCCTTCCACCTGGTTACTTTATGTGTTCATCAATGCTGTCCAGTCATGGTAGGGCCTTGCTTTTCCCACTTACTGGTTTTATTCTTTCCTCCTTACACAAATAGAAAAGAGTTCACATTTATTCCTTATAGAGGAAAAACAGAGGAAACAAAATATCCATGTGTTAATACACTTGTACTTACAATTTTCAAAATTATACATATCTTGTTATCCCCTTTCTTAGATAGTACAACTACCTTTTTGAAAACTCTATCTTAATTTTCTACTTTTAACTTAAGTAAAATGATTATTATATATTTTAGGGTGCTCAAATTGTTACAGCTTGGACAGTGGTGGTCCATTTAATTACATCTTTGTCTTTATACTACACCCCAATATCCTTGAAAATATCCTTGCTTTCTGGTATTAATAGGATGCTATAGATCCCTCCTGATTCTTTTGTCTTAAGAAATGGAATCAGGGCTGGGCGCGGTGGCTCTCGCCTGTAATCCTAGCACTCTGGGAGGCTGGGGCGGGTGGATTGTTTGAGCTCAGGAGTTGGAGACCAGCCTGAGCAAGAGCAAGACCCCGTCTCTACTAAATGTAGAAAGAAATTAGCTGGACAACTAAAAATATATAGAAAAAATTAGCCGGGCATGGTGGTGCATGCCTGTAGTCCCAGCTACTGGGAGGCTGAGGCAGAAGGATAACTTGAGCCAAGGAGTTTGAGGTTGCTGTGAGCTAAGCTGATGCCATGGCACTCTAGCCTGGGCAACAGAGTGAGACTCTGTCTCAAAAAAAAAAAAAAAAGAAAGAAAGAAATGGAATCAGTTACCCTCCAAGAACTCCTAATGGTAACACTAATATGCACCAACACCTGGGCGTTAGGGATGTACATGAGTGTTCATAGGGGGATAAAGTACTGGATCTCATTCAGTGGCAGAGTTGGAAAAAAATTTCTGAAAGGTAAAAATTTATATTGATCTTTCCAATTCAACATATCACTGATGTGCCCTGCCTTTCTGATGGTCTGTGGATCCACCCACCACACTGACAGAACCCTTGGAGGCTGCTGTTATCATTATCTTACAGTTGAACGAACTGAGACTGCAAGAAGTTGTAAAACTTGCAAGTAAGTGTGGGATCTGAGATCCAACCCCAGCGCTAATTTCAGAAACTGAGCTCCTTCAGGTTTTCCACAAGGCCCTCCCTCAACCTCTGCCTGCTGTCAAAAATACAGAACTTAGTCGTCTGCAAAAGACTTTCCACCAAGTTGTCCCATTTAGGACTCCCAAGGTAGGGTCTTCCTAGCTGTCAATGGGTGAGAAGACGAAACATTACCCAGATTCTTCTTTTCTCCCTGCAGGATTCGGGAGTGAGAGTGACAAGGCGAGCGCTCCACGAGAAAGGCCTGAAGACAGAGCCCCTCAGGAGGCTCCTTCCCAGGAGAGGCCTCCGGACAAATGTCCGGCCCAGTTCCACGGTGCCAGATACGAGAGCTCCCAGCGGAGGAAGCAAGGCACCAAGGGGACCCAGGACGATCCCTCAGGGTAAGGGGAGGTGAGCAGTCTCCCCAGGCAAGACGAGGCCCTTAGGCCTCCCCTGGCCGCCCCAAGATCCAGCCACCTACCCGTGCCGTGAGGGCGGAAAGAGCTTCCCAGCTCAACACCCACCACGGCAACATCGGGGCCAGCGGCCCTACACCTGCCCAAACCTAAGGTCACAGCATCCACCCTGCTTGCCATTGGCTCCGGCACAATGTGGGAAGGGCTCTGGGCAGCACGCGGCCCACACCCAGCGCCGAGGCCGCCTTGCTGCTGGGCCTCGCCGCGCCTCGAGTGCCGGGGAGCGGGTGCACCGAGCTGCCTTGCCCCCTCCTCACGCACCCGCGGCCACCGCCAAGCGGCCCGTGTGTGTGTGCGCGCCGGTGTCTGCGCGGCCGCGCCTTTCACCCCGGGAGAGGGGTCCAGTCCCGCGGGCGCAGACCCAGAAGGCCGAAGTGTGAGGGCCCACGCCGGGGGCAAGGCGTGAAGCGCAGGCGCAGAGCCTCCCGCCGCACCACGTGACACCCACGCATGCGCTGAGACCCCGGCGAGGCAGCCGCCTCTGCCCACGCGGCCTGGGGGTACGACCTGCTGGCCAGGTAGCCTCCAGCGCCAGAGGACGCGCGGCAAGAGCTCCACCGGGGTGCCAGCCTGGCCAGTCAACCTGGGAACCCACATGGACGAGTGGCCTTTGAGCGGGGACTTCTGGCGCAGCCCTGAGCGGCCTCAGCTACCTGGAAAATCCCCGCCTGGAGAAGTCCAGGGCGAATGGGCCATTTGAGTGGTTCCAAGGGCTTTCACCAAGCTCTTGCTTCCTGACTTCACTGTTGGGCTTGTATTAGGAAATAATAACACCTCCAATTTACTGAGAGTTTACTGTGTGCCAGGCATTGCGATTGATGTCATTTAATCCTCATAACATCCCTGTGACATAGATATTCTCATTATCAGCATTTTGCAGATGGAGCGACTCAGACTCCGAGAGGTTAAGGAATCTGCCTAAAGTCACACAGCCAGTATGTGGCGAAGCTGCATTCAGACCCAGATCTGCCTACCTGATTCCACAACCCACCCTGCTGTGCCACTTCTCTTGCTGGGACACGGTGGGATTAAAGCTATGGGTTGGACAGGGCATCCATTTCTGGAGCATTCACTTTTCTCAGTGCTAAATTTTATAAAACACTGTTTACACTATAGTGAGCAGATATTCCCTGGGATGAAAGTTAACATTTGTACCAATGATTGAGATGAAATTCGAGACGACACAGAAATTTCCTGCTTAAAGCCAATCAGTACTTCAGGCTCAGCCTTTGGATTCCTGGAATGACCTCTTCTCAGACCTCTCTAGGGTGATGTTGGAGAAGGATGCTCTGTCCCAGGGCCAGCTCCTGTGCAGAGACTTCCTGGAGGCCAAGGAAGATGACCTCTCTCCATTTGCCACCCCAGTGGGTTGCTTGGGAAGTTCATCCAGTTCCTCTGGGCTAAGATTTCCAAATTCCCAACAGATACTAATCTTCAGGAATTGGGAATGAAAAATTAGAATTCTTGGGAATTCCTGAAATCATGTTATTCTGTATGTTTTATAACTTTCTGTATTTTTTAAACAAATAAGAATTACACATTTAGTAGTAGTTGCAAAGAACTACAGCTTACAGGCCATAGCAAATATTTAGTAACTGGAAAATGCCAGAGAATGTTATTGGGGAGTATTTGAATAATGACATGTTTAAATCTTCAACAAGATTAACAGCACTACACAGAGTTACAGATTGAAATTGCCAATTTAAGGATTTACTTGTTTCCAAAACTTGTTATTTCTTGGAACATCATTCATAGGATTTGTATGAAATATACTATACATGTGAACATATTAATATTTGTGAGAATGACTCACTCTTAATAGCAGACAGGGCTGCAAATACACTTTTAATATGTCAACAGCTACAAAAAGGTCTTGATAAGATTGTGATCACTTCTCTCCTCTGTGCTCCTGTCCCAAGTTCTGGAAATGTCTACCTTAACTTTAGACTCTGTGTATAGACATTTCCTTCTCTTGCTTTGAACTGGACATCAGTGGATTCCTTCAAACCAGGAGTGCCTCTATGTCAATTGTTGAGGATTAATTCTCACAGAAGAATTCTGATACTTTTTTCCATTTTCCCAATTTCTTAACTGATTGTTTTTAGGATTCAGAAAAAAACATATAAATTTCCCAGCAAATGCCAGGAAGGATTTCCTGCATAGAAACACTACTCTGGGCTGAGAGAATTGTCAAGGCAAGTCTGCTACAGAAATGTTACCTACTGTATCGTTGAGCTCAGTCATTGGAGTTTCGGGCTTCAGGGGCCTCAGAGCCAAAGGATGCAAAGATGGGTCCTAGCTCTGCCAGTTCCTGGTTATGGGATCTTGGGCAAGTTGCTTTACCTCTCTGAGCTTCAATTTAATTGGTAGAATAATATCTGAGGACTAATATGCTTGGTTTGTGAGGCAATATTGTAAAAGGGGTAAGAGTGTGGCTTTGGAGTCAGTCTGAGGTTCAAATCCTGGTTTCATTACTTACTACCTCTTTGATTTGGGGCAAGTCCTAGCCACTCCATTTTTCTCTTCTGAATCTATTTCATAGGGTTTTGTTGAGTTTAAATGAGATAACATATGAAAATGCTGAACACAGAGCATGGCGTATTGTAAATGCCTGATAAACGTGGACCAGTATGGTTATTATCTGCTGTATCTACCTCACAGGGCAATTGTGAGGATGGAAGGGAGGTTACTCTGGGGAAGTGATTTCTAAGCCGTGAAACGGTAGCAACATACTTCTTTTTCATTTAGAGATGGGATAGTCAGAAGCTATGGGCAGACATCAGTGGTATCCCCAAGTAAGGGGCCTGGGAACAGTTACTTATATCCACAGAAGGTAGCTGTGTTAAGGAGGCGGTGTCATCATGGTTAGGTAGAAAACAGGGTGCAAATTGCTGTTAGGTGAGGGTTAATTGCAACCAAGTGGGCAAACTCTGGCACGGTATGACTTGGGGCACACTTGGGGACGGGGAGAAAGCCGATTTTCAGAAAGAGGCTTTGGAGGAAGGGTGATGTGAAATGGAACTTGCACACTATATGTTTTTAAATAGGGATCAAATCAGAGGAAGGGGATGTGTAACAGCAGGTGGTGGGGGGCTCTTTGTCTCTTGTCTGAAACTCGTTGGTGAGAGGCTGAACTTGGGAAACATTCCCATTAGCTGAAACCAGTGCACCTTCTCCTGCTGTGCATGCAAGTATGATGTCTTTCGTTGCCTAGATCATAGACCAAACATGGTTCCAAAGGCCTTGCAAAGATGACCTTGTGTGACCCTAACAGCAGCCTCAGCAAGTACGTGCTAGCAGCACTCCCATTTTGCAGATGAGGGCTTGCAGTCTGGGAGAGTTGAATCCGTTGCCTAAGGTCACACAGCTCATATATTGTGGAGTCAGGATTCAGACAGAGTCCAGCCCTGAACCCCCCACCGGGCTGCCTCAACCCTCTAGGTGCTAGATTGCTAATCTTGAATAAGGAAGAAGAAAATCCAAATGTATGAGGTTTTAGTGCCTAACTGTCCTCCTCTCTTGCCTTCAGTAACAATTTTTTCTCTCTCTTAATAGTACTCCTACTTCTCTGGACATTGCTTCTTTGTTTCCAGGACTGTTTTTCTCTGCTCAACCCTAAGTGAGGGTCCTCTGGGCCCCATCACTTTCTCTTTATTTTGCCATGAAGGTGTGTGAAGGATGTCCTTTATGCCAACAGCTTCAGCTCCTGGTCACCTCGTTCTAATCCAGACTGCCCCTCTGAGCACCAGCCTGCATGGCCAACTGCCTCCTTCACATCCCCTCTCTGAGGTTCATCATCTCTCCCTTAACATGTCTCTCCTGCTGACTTCCCCCTCCTCCTCCTCCTCACCATGGTGGGGGGATCCAGAAAGCTTTCAGGGACAAAGCCTCTTGAATAAGTTCTTGGGGCTAGAGATGGAATACAGAGTGTGTTCTCTGAGAGCTGCCAACAGTTGGGGAGTGAACTTGGAGAGTGGAATTCATCATTTAATCCGTCAGCTGTTCACTGAGTGCCCAGCAGTGTGCCAGGTCCGGTAGCTGGAGCGGAGGATGCATTCATGAGTAGAGTATCTGGGATCCCTGCTTCCGGGAGCTTCCAGGCTGCTGGGGAAGACAGACATTATGCAGTCCTCCCCCCCCCCCCCCCCCCCCCCCCCGCCCCATATAAACTCATCAACTGTGATAAGTGTGGTGAAGGAAAGCTTCTTGGTGCTATGAAAGAATATAATAGATCTAAATTAGGTTGGGGGGGGTTCGAAGAAGGCCATTTTGAGAAAGTGACAATTACTGTATTCCTGAGACCTGAGTTGGGGGAAAAGAATTCCATCTAAAGGCAACACTAGGCACAAAGGCCCAGGGACGGGAAAGAGGTGGGAATGCTGGGAAGACTGACAGGCAGTCATGTGGGTGAAGCTGAGTATGCTGGGCATGTGGCCCAGATAAGGCTGGGTGGCCTGGGCAGGGATGGTGGCAGATCCTTGTGCGCTGGGGTAAGGAGCCTAATTTCAAAGTTACGGAAAAGTTGCAAGAATGGTACAAAGGACATCTGTGTGTCCTTTCCCCCAGATTCACTTGTTGTTGACAGTTACCCTATTTGAGTTGCCACTTTCTATGTATTTAAGGTATATACATGTGACTTTTATTGTGAACTATTTGAGAACATGTTGCAAACATCATATTCCTTTGCCCGTAAATACTGTGTGTGTTTCCTACCACAGTAGTTCTCCACTTCATTAAAGTTCACACTGATACAGCGTGGTATCTAATTTGCCTCCCATCTTGTCAATTGTCTCAGTAGTGTCTTTTATGTGGCATTTCACCCTCCAGTATAGGATCCAGGGCAGGAATGACGTATTACATTAACTTGTTATTTCTCTTTAGTATCCTTTAACCTGGGATGGTTAGCTTTCTTTGTCTTTTATGATGTTAACGTCGTTGAAGAATGCAGTTTCCCCTTTATTTTAATAGAATGTTCCTCGTTTAGGGTTCGTCTGTTGTGTCTTCGTTGTTACACAGGGTGCCTGAAAGACTGCATAGGCTGTATCGTGTCCTCCTCAGTGTAACGGCCAGAGGCGCACAAAGTCTGTGTGATTTTAATTTTGATCACCCAGTCAAGGGGTGGTCAGATTTCTCCAATCTATAGTTACTATTTTTATTTTACTATTTTCACTGCCCATTTAATTTATATGGTCACTATGCATAGGGATTCTTGGATTTCTATTATTTTCCAATAATTTTATAATTAGTTATTTTTTTATAATTAGTTATTAATCTTAACTGTTTCGGTGCTCACGTTGTCCCAGATTTGGCCACTGGGAGCTCCTTAAAACTGGAAGCCTGGATTTCATCCCAACTTCAATGGAGGAGCGTGATTCAGTCTGCGTATGAGAGCACCCTGACTGCTGCATGAGGTGCGTGGTAGGGGCTCAGAGGAGGAAGCAGGGAGAGCCATCAGGAGGCTCTTGTGTAGTCCAGATGGGAAATGTGGCTTAGACTAGGGTGGTGACATACAGGGTGGAGGGGATGGATGGGTGTCAGAGCAACATTGGAGTAGAAGCAGCAGGACTTAGTGGCGGACTGAGTGTATGAGCAGTCAGAGGGAGGAGTTGAGACCCACTGGAGCAGCTGGGCAGATGGTTATGTGGATTGGTGTGGGGAAGACCAGCAGAGTAAGGGTTCCCGTGGAATGGGTGTGTTAGACATGCTGAGTTCGTGATGTCTTGAACAGCCAGTGTTCTCTGGCACCCAAGTGAAGGGGTCAAGTAGACAACAAGTGGCTAACTCTGTACTTCTTTCTAAAGTAAATCAGCTTGTCTCTGGCCACTGGGGATTGCTCTGGTGGGTTGCTATGCCTGGAATGCCCCCTCCTTTTCATCTGGGCATAAAAAAATGATTAAACACCTGTCTGAACTGCACTTGTTAGCTCCAGATAATATGACAGTAAATCCCCATGTATGTATTACTATATATTTCATTTCCTTGCCTCGTTTTGGCTAGAGCCACACAATTTGCTTCTGGGACCTTTCCCCAGCCAGGTGCAATGTAGTAGGTGTGAGTGTGCATGGGCTGGTCCCTGAGGTTTGCTGGAGTCTGTTTGGAGACCATGATCCTGTGCCCTGGCATGCTTTGAGTTCAGTGTGGTCTTGTTATCCAGGCAACCATCCATTCAAACGTGTATGTTGTCCCCTCCCCCCTTCATGTGCCATGGGAGATGGGTTCAAGTCTGGATGAACATCCTAGGGCATCTTCTTACCAGAGCTGGTGTTGTCCAGGAAGCCTGCACTCCTGCCCATGGGGTGCTGATGGCCCCTTGGCAGACACAAATAATGAAAGGCAGAAATTTTAAGAGACCAGAGGAAGGGGCAGATGCTCTGGAATCCCAGGAGAGGCAAGATTATTTCTTGTTGGAGAAATTAGGGTAGGTCCGCAGAGAAGGTAACATTTGAACTGGGCTTTGCAGGTAGAGTTGATGATTTTTCATTTCACAAAAGAAATATTTGATTATTCAGTACAAAAGAGGAAATAAGAAAAAGAATCAAAGCCCTCATATCTTATTGATGCTGTCAACGCAGTCATTATTGGTTGCATTCCATTAGGCAAATTCTCCAGAGTTAGTCCTCTTATTGTTGGACTGATTCATTCCAGGCCTCACAACGTGGGCTTGTGACCTGTGTCTGGGCAGTAGGGACAGAAGCAACACTGGGGACCAGATGCAACTCAGGAATCAGTGCTCTAGCCCATCCATTCATTCTCCCATTCTGCAAATGTTTATTAAAGACGCAATGCCTACCAGGCCCTGAGGATCCAATGAGTACTGGGATATGGTTCCTGTCCTGTCACTTCTCATAGTGAGGGAGTCGTAAGTGGAAAGAATTAGTGGTAGAGTAACTTGTAGAGTGCCACACGAGAGGCACAGTACGTACAAGATGTGGTGACATAGAGAAAGGAGCTGAAGGGAGCTGACGCCTTGGGAGCAGATGAGGACACCAGGCAGAGTGTGAGGGGGAGGACTGTGGACAGTGCCAGGGGACCAGGTGCACGTGGACACTGCCAAGCACTTCTCTGTCCGCAGGCAGAAAGCTCATCCCACCTACTCTTAGCATCTGGGTGTTTGTTTTTTCTGTTTTCTATTTCAAATATTTCCTTTCTCCCGTTTTGGAGGTGAATGTTTTTATAGTATTTTCCAAAATCTCAACTTGCATGCTTAGTTAATTTTTTTACTCTTTTCTCTTTTTAACACTAAAAGCGATTAATGCTGTTAATTTACTTCTACCTATAGCTTTGGCTGTTAATTCTACTTTTAAAAATTATTTTCCAAATAGTTTTTTACTCTTGATTTTCTTCTTTTCCTAAGGATAATTTGAGATACTATTTGTTTTTGAATTTCTAAGTGGTGTGTTTTATATTCTTGTTAGTTGTACTGTATTTTGATCAGAGAATGGCTTCTAGAGTTTCTGCGTTTCAAAATTTACCAAAATATTCTCCGTAGCTCAATATTTATTGAATTCTGTCACTGTCCATGAAACTTGAAAAGAAGTTGTACTGTTTGTTTTCAGGGTAAAAAAATTTATATGTTCATATCCTCTATGTCTTTATTTATTTTTTGATTACTTTTTCAGAAAATGTGTTAGAATATTTCCAATAAAACTGTTTCTCATGTTCTTCCTTGTATTACTATATATTTCATTTCACAGATCTTTGTTGTTTATTTAACACACAAGAAATTAAACCCGTTCACTGTTGATTACATCTTCTAGAGTTCGAGGTTAAGAGCTCGGGCTCTGGAATCGGTCTGGATTCAAATCGCAGCTCCATCATTTACTCCCTTATCTGTAAAATGGAAATAATAATATAATAGTATCTCCCTGTGTAGCTATTGGATTAGATGAGATGATGAATGTAAAACATTCAGAATACTGCCTGGCATGTGGTTAGCACTCTATACAGCTAGAATTAGCTATTTGGTCACTATGGTGGCTGCTATTGGCATTGGGGCCCCTGGCACAGAGGGAGAAAAGATGTTTAGGAACCTCTTTATTTTTTCTCTATCCAGTACACATTTGGTAACCAGAATGCCTCATATATTAAAAGTCACTGTGGAAAACAGGAAGGAAAAAAATATCGACAGCTTCCCAGCACGAGAAAACACTGTGGTGCACTTCAGTTTTGATGTGGGAGCACGTGGGTCAGCCATCACCGGTGTGTGAACGACATTTGTGGTGCGCTCCGACTCTGCACGGGGGCAAGGGCAAGTGGGATGGGAAGAAGAGAGCAAAGCCAAGCTCCCGCAGGATGTCGTTTCCAACACTCCGCCCTCAAGCTCCTCGGATCCCTTTAACAGCGCTGTGAGCCGGGTTCTTGTACACAACCCTGGTGGCTTACACCTACAACCTCAGAGGGTGGCTCCTGGACACTTATGTCCCCACAGCCTGCCTCTCCGAGGGGGGCTTATACCCAGGGATGGGTGTGGATGTACAAAAGACCAGCTTCTTTGCCCTGAAGCAGGACAAACTCCAAGGTGGCCTTTACATTCCTGAGCTCCTCCCAGGATGAGGCGGAGGCTGGGACTTTACCTGAGGCCACACACGTGCTGGGCTCTTTCTCACGCTTGCTGTCCTGCCTACTTCACACCCTGACTGGTTTTTCTGGAAAGACTTCTTTAATAAATCACTTCCACACTACTCCTTGGCCGAGGGTCAGTTTCTGGGAGAATCCAAGCTGAAACAGAGCATTTCACTGTCTCCTGACTAGGAAGAATTCTGACGTGGAGAGAGTTTGGTAGGACTGTTTTGGTTGCAAGGACATAAACCCCAAAAGGACTTGCTTAGACAAGAACTCAGGGGGTGGGGATGGGGGCTAGAAGGATACTGGAGTATCTCCAGTAATCACAGGAAGGAAAGGAGTACACTTGGGCCACACAGAGGCATCTAGAACGAGGCCCTTAAGCAGAACCTGGACTTCATGCTTTACTCATGACTGCTTCATTCCCTGAGTGGTACTTCCACGTGGCTGGAAGCAAGGCTCCAAACAGATCTCTACTTCGCTTTCCTCAGCTCTGCCCTGGACTTGTCCAGCTGAGGACCAAATGGCCACGATTAGGGCAAGGGAGCCATATGGCACAATTGGGGCCCTCATGAGCCTCTTACATTCTTAGTGAAGGAGGAGCAGTGGCAAGCAGAAAGGAGAGGTGCTGGACAGAGAAAAACTAGATGCCCACCACATCGTTCTTTTGGTAAAAAGGGCAGTGAACTTAGAAAGACCTGGCTTACTTGTACACACATTCACAGCGGCACTATTCGCAACAGCCAAAAGGCGGAAACGTATAAATGTCCAACAGCAGATGAATGAATGAACAAAATGTGGTAATCATATAAATAGAATATTATTCAGCCTTTTTTTAAAGTTATGGTTACATTATGCTGTAGTCTATTAAGTGTGAAATAGCAGTATGTCTAAAAAGACAATGTATATACCATAATTAAAAAATACCTTATTGCAAAAAAATGCTAACAATCATCTGAGCCTTCAGCGAGTCATAATCTTTTTGCTGGTGGAGGGTCTTGCCTCAATGGTGATGGCTTCTGAATGATCAGGGAGGGTGGTGGATGCCAAAGGCTGGGGTGGCCGTGGCAATTTCTTCACATAAGACAACACACTGGGTGCAGCTCACACCTGTAAACCCCAGCACTTTGGGAGGCCGAGGTAAGAGAATTGCTTGGGACCAAGAGTTTGAGAGCAACCTGGGCAACAAACATAGTGAGACCTCGTTTCTACAAAAAATTTAAAAATTAGCTGGGCATGGTGGCACACAGGTGTAGTCCCAGCTACTCAGGAGGCTGAGGCAGGAGGATGGGTTGCTTGAGCCCAGAAGTTTGAGTTTGCAGTGAGCTATGATGACGCTACTGCACTCTAACTTAGGCAACAGAGGAAGACCTTGTCTCAAAAATGAAAAAAAAAAAAATCTCACCATCTTTACTCATCCATAAGAAACAACAACTTATCTGTTCAAGTTTTATCATGAGATTGCAGCAATTCAGTCACATCTTCAGGCTCCACTTTTAGTTCTCTTTCTATTTCTACCACGTCTGCAGTTGTTTCCTCCACTGAAGTCTTGAACCCCTCAAAGTCATCCGCGAGAGTTGGAATCAACTTCTTCCAGCGTCAACTCCTGTTAACATTGATATGTTGACTCGTTCCCATGAATCATGAATGTTCTTAATGGCATCTAGAATAGTGAATCCTTTCCAGAAGGTTTTCAATTTACTTTGCCCACATACATCAGAGGAATCACTATCTATGGCAGCTATAGCCCCACAAAATGTATTTCTTAAATAATAAGACTTGAAAGTTAAAATTACTTCTTGATCCATGGATATGGATCGAGGAATGGATATCATGAATGGATATCATGTTGGCAGGCATGAAAACACATTAATCTCCTTGTACATCTTCATCAGAGCTCTTGGGTGATGAGATGTATTGTCGATGAGCAGTAATATTTTGAAAAGAATCTTTTTTCCTGAGCAGTAAGTCTCAACAGTGGGCTTAAGATATTCAGTAAACCATGGTGTAAACAGATGTGCTGTCATTCAGGATTTGTTGTTCTATTTATAGAGCACAAGCAGAACAGAATTAGCATAATTCTTAAGGGCTCTAGGATTTTTGGAATGGTAAATTGTCCGGAGCCATG
Organism: Propithecus coquereli; assembly: GCF_000956105.1. NCBI lineage: Eukaryota > Metazoa > Chordata > Mammalia > Primates > Indriidae > Propithecus > Propithecus coquereli. The sequence goes on along the minus strand of NW_012152618.1, from coordinate 10,403,279 downwards.
AGGCCCGGCAGCTGCTTATCCAAGATGGCCGCGAGCCATGTGGATCTGCCTGCTTATCTAAAATGGCCGACCAAGCCCGCGCATTTGCAAAAGCCCGCGAAAGAGCTTGTAAGTTTCCATTTACCCATTATGACGTAGCCCTTGAAAGCCGCCTGAGGGTTTCCTTATATGGAAATCCTCTGGCTGGAAAGCCAGAGCCTCGGAAAGCACCGCCCCTTTACTGTTACTCTTTCTGCCTTACTTAAGCCTCTGCCTTCCTGCCAATAAATGAGACTTGATCAGACTCCTGTCTTGTCTCCATTTCTTGTGTCTCCTGCCTCTCCCAATTCCCACTCCCTCTTCCAGGGTCCACGTCGACTACCCCGCGGGTCGGGACAGTAAATGAGCATAGTCTTTTTTCTAATTTTCATTATATTAGTAATTTCTTCTTTGACCCATTGGTTATTTAAGAATGTGTGGCTTAATTTCCACATATTTTTGAATTTCTCAAGTTTTTCAAATTTCCTTATGTTATTGATATTTAATTTCATTTTTTGTTGTAAAGTTATACAAATTTAATCCTTTTAAATTTACTAAGACACGTTTTATGGTCCAACACAGTCTGGTTGATTTATAGTGTGTAAATTTTTTATTTCCTTGTTGATCTTCTTTCTAGTAGGTCTACCTATTACTGATAGTGGGGTATTGAAATCTACAACTATTATTGTTGAATTATCTATTTCTCCCTTCATTTTGTCAAAAAAATTGTCAACCAAGAATTCTATATCTGACAAAAGTATCCTTCTTCAAGAATGAAGAAATTAAGACATTTCCAGATAAACAAAAGCTGAGGGAGTTCACTACCAACAGACCTGCTCTTCAAGAAATGCTAAAGGGAATCCTTTGGATTGCAATGAAAAGACACTAGACAGTAACTTGAAACCATAAGAAAAAAATAAAGAACTCTAGTAAAGGTAATTACATAGGTAAATATAAAAGCCAGTATCATTGTGCTTTTGGTTTGGTTTGTAACTTCTCTCTTTTTCCTACATGATCTAAAAGGAAAATGCATTCAAAAATGATAAATCTATATCATGGAAATACAATGCATAAATATATAAACTGTAACATTAACAGTATAAAGCCAGAGGAATAAAGAGCTATGAGAGTAGAGTGTGTGTATAGTATTAACACTAAGTTAGTATTTTTTAAACTAGATTGTTATGATTTTGAGATGGTAATTGTAACCCCAAGTTAACCACTAAGAAAATAACCAAAAAATATATATGAAAGAAAACAAGACGGCATACCACAAAAAATCAACCAAATGCACAAAAAATAGTAACAAAGGAACAAAAAACATACAAGATACACATAAAACAAATAGCAAAATGGCAGAAGTAAATCCTTTTTCAGCAATCACATTAAATGTAAGTGGATTAAACTCTCTTATTAAAAGGAAGAGATTGGCAGATTGGAAAAAAAACAAAACAACCAGAATCTCTCCAAATGCTGTCTACAAGAGATTCACATTAGATATAAAGATACAAAGAGGCCAGGCATGGTGGCTCACACCTGTAATCCCAGCACTTTTGGAGGCTGAGGTGGAAGGATCACTTGAAGCCAGGAGATTAAGACCAGCTTTCGCAACATAGTGAGAGCCCATCTCCACAAAAAATTTTAAAAGTTAGTCAGGTACAGTGGCTAGCACCTGTAACCCTAGCTACTCGGGAGGCTGAAGCAGGAGGATCATTTGAGCCAAGAGTTCAAGGCTGCAGTGAGTTATGCATACACCATTGCACTGCAGCCTGGGTGACAGAGCAAGACCCTGGCTCAACAAAAACCCCAAAACCAAAAAACAAAACAAGACAAAACAAAAACCAAAGAGGTTGAAAGTAAAAGCGTGGAAAAAGACATTCCATGAAAATAGTAAAAACAGACCTGGAGTGACTGTCTTTTTTTCTTTTTCTTTTCTTTTCTTTTTTTTTTTTAATGGAACACTTCACGAATTTGCATGTCATCCTTGTGCAGGGGCCATGCTAATCTTCTCTGTATCATTCCAATTTTAGTATATGTGCTGCTGAAGCAAGCACATGGAGTGACTTCCTTCCTTCCTTCCTTCCTTCCTTCCTGAGATGGGGTCTTGCTATGTTACCAGGCAGGTCTCAAACTCCTGGGCTCAAGGAATCTTCCTACTTCAGCCTCCCAAGTAGTTGGGACTACAGGTGCACACCATCACACCTGGTCTGAAATGGCTATGTTATTATCAAACAACATAGACTTTAAATTTTAAAATGTAACACGGCCAGGCATGGTGGCTCATGCCTGTAATCCTAGCACTTTGGGAGGCCACAGTGGGATGATAGCTTGAGACCAGGAGTTCAAGACAGGCCTGAGCAAAAGCAAGACCACATCTCTACAAAAAAAAAAAAAAAGAGAGAAATTAGCCAGGGGTGGTGGCAAGTGCCTGTAGTCTCAGATACTCAGAAGGCTGAGGCAGGAAGAGCGCTTGAGCCCAGGAACTTGAGGTTGCAGTGAGCTATGATGTTGCACTCTAGCCTAAGTGACAGAGTGAGACCCTGTCTCAAAAAAAAAAAAAAACGTATAAAGGCAACAAGAGACAAAGAAGTACATTACATATTGGTAAAAGGTTTAATACGATAAGAAGATAAAGCAATTATAAACATATATATACCTAACAAAAAAGCCCCAAAATATATGAAGCAAATATTGATAGAATTAAAGGGTGAAACAGTTGTACAATAATAGTTGGAGATATTAATATCCCACTTTCAATAATGAATGCAAGACAGAAGATCAACAAAGAAATAGAGGACTTAGCACTATACACTAGTTAGACCTAATAGACATATAGAGAACACTACACCCAACAACAGCAGAATACATATTTTTGTCAAGTGCACATGGACATCCTGCAGGTTAGACCATATGACAGGCCAAAAAACAGTCTTCACAAATTAAATCTTAATTTGTGAAAATTAAATCTTTGTAAGATTTAAATCTTACAAAGTAACTCTTCTGAAAACTAGGTATGAATAACAGAAGTAATACTGGAAAAGTCATAAATATGTGGAAATTAAAGGACACACTCTTAAACAACTGATGTGTCAAAGAAAAAAATTACAAGGGAAAATAGAAAAGAACTTTAGATTAATGAAAATAAAAACACAAATACCAAAACTATGGGATGCAGTGAAAGCAGTGCTTGGGGGAAATTTATAGCTATAAATGCATACATTACAAAAGAAGAAAAATCTCAATCAATAACCCAACTATACATGTAAAAGAACTAGAGAATGGGACAGGCACAGTGGCTTACTCCCAGCACTTTGGGAGGCCAAGGTGGGAGGATCAATTGAGGTCAGGTGTTCAAAACCAGCCTGGGCAACATAGCGAGACCCCATCTCCACAAAAAAATAAATTTAAAAATTAGCTGGGCATAGTGGCATGCATCTGTAGTCCTAACTACTGGGGAGCCTGAGGTGGGAAGATTGTTTGAGTCCAGGAGTTTGAGGCTGCTGTGAGCTATGATCGCACCACTGCACTCCAAAAAATAAAGGAACTAGAGAAAGAAGAGCAAACTAGACCCAAATGCAGCAAAGGGAAGAAAATAACACAGATTAGAATGAAGATAAATAAAATAGAGAATAGAAAACCTGCGGGTGGGGTGCAATGGCTCATGCCTGTAATCCTAGCACTCTGGGAGGCTGAGGCAGGAGGATTGCTTGAGGTCAGGAGTTCGAGACCAGCCTGAGCAAGAGCAATACTCCGTCTCTACTAAAAATAGAGAAATGAGTCAGGCACGGTGGCGCGCGCCTGTAATCCCAGCTACTTGGAAGGCTGAGGCAAGAAGATCGCTTGAGCCTAGGAGTTTGAGGCTACAGTGCGCTATGATAGGGCTACTGTAAGACAGAGCAAGACACTGTCTCTAAAAAAAAAGAAAAAAGACATTTCTCTCTGGTCCCGTCACTTGATGGCTGATTTCCAACTTGGAGAAAATAGTTGTTCCACAAGATAAGCCCTTTACTAGAGAGTACATACCCTTCCTTCCCTCCTTATCAACCTCAGTCTTCATTGCTGCCCTTACTGCAGCACACTGTGGCAGCCAGAGCTCTCACCACCCCCTTCCTCTACCCACCCCCCGCCCCGCCATAATCAAGATCTGGGAGAATAGAGATTGACTCAGTGGCTCAGACCGAAGACATTTCCCAAGGGATTCTGCTGTGCCCGTCCCTCATTAGAGAATCACTGAGGTAGTTCTTCACCCTTGGTGGAGGCGGGGTGGTGAGAAAGCCTACTGTGCTTTTCTGACTGAAACATTCTACTTGTAAAGATTGTAAATATTGATTTTCCCGAGATCCCAAACTAGCTCCACCCCTGGCCTTTTCCACCTCAGTTGATGGCATCTCCCCCTTCAGTTGCTCAGGCCAAAAATCTTACAGAGATTCTTAATTCCTCTCTTTATCTCATACCCCATTCCCAATATCTTTTCGGAAATCTTGGGGGCTCTACCTTCAAAATACATCCAGAATCTAACCACTTTCCACCACTTCCACCGCCACCACCCAGGTCCAAACTACCATCGCCTCCTGCACACTGTGGCATGTATGACTGCAATAACCTTCCAGCCCGCCTTCCTGCTTCCATCTTTCCCCCTGCCATTGGTTCTCAACATAGCAGCATGAGTGACTACTTTAAAATAGAAGTCAGATGATGTCACTCTTCTGCTCAAAACCTTGCAGTGGCTCCTCATTTCTGAGTGAAAGCCAAGCATGCAAGCCCCTACAAGATCTGCACTCTTCCCCACATCCTGAACACTCTCTCCTCTCTCCTGATGATCTAGCCACCCTCCGCTAGTGTTCTTCATTAACATCAGTCAGCTGTTCCCTCTGCTTGCAATGCTCTTCTAGATGTCCCACTGACTAACCGTCTTGCCTCTTTCAATTCTTTATTCCACTCTCACTTTCTCAATGGTGTCTAACCTATTTAATGATGTAACTTGCTCTCCTTTTTTATCATTTTTTTTAAGAGATGGGGTCTCGCTCTGTTGTCCAGAGTGGAGTGTAGTGGCATCATCAGAGCTCACTGCAGCCTCAAACTCCTGGGCTTAAACGACTCTCCCACCTCAGACTCTAGAGTAGCTGGGACTACAGGCATGTGCCACCACGCCCGGCTCTATATTCTCCCCTCTCCCCATAGCCCTGTAACAATCTTCTAACACACTACATAATGCTGTGCCTCCCCTTGTTAGAATATAAGCTCCAAGAAGGCAGAATCTTTGTTCATTGAGTTCAGGCACTTAGAATAATGCCTGGCACACGGCTGGCGCTCAATAAATGTTAAACGCCTGTATAACTAACAATATTAGGTGGTGAGACCCGGACTTTTGGGACTCTCATATCTTCACCCACACGTCGGAGAGCAGCTACTTCGAATTGGAAACACCGAATTTTCCGTCCACCTAAACCCTTTCTCTGCTGAGCTTCTGGAACGTTTGCGTTCCACGCTCACCGCATCCAATCTGGGCAAGGCCCCATCCAACCAACCAATCAAAATCCACGTCCTTTTTGCCCCTTAAGGGACCTTCCTTTCCGAACAGTTGTGCCAAGAGAGGCAGGTCGCGGCTGATTTAACCGCTGAGCGGTAGAGCTGTGACAGTTGCCTAGGTCACTGCACAGCTTCCGCCGCGGAGAGCAAAAGGGGAGGGGCGGGAAAGCGGACGTCCCGCCCCTAGTCACGGTGCGGCGTGGGATTGGTTCGCCATTGTAAGGCCACGCCCCCAACCCGCGGCTCGCGCCGCCGCCCTAGTGGTTGGTTGCGCCCGCTAAGTTCCGACCAGGACCAGGAGGGGGCGGCTTGCGGGTCCAGGCCGTTGCTTCTGTCTGGGAGGGGGACCGCAATAGCCCGGACACTTAAGTTCCGCCCCAAGTAATCGTCCAGGCCTGGCGCGGGGAGAGGTGCCTCTGCCCCTGGGGACCCTTGAGACCACAGGTTCCCCGGTGGTTCATTCGGGCTGCAGTGCGAGCCCTGAGGTCTGGATACAGGACCCACAAATTCCAAGAAACCTCAGTCCAGGGCCGGGCCCTCGTCTAAACCGCAGAGGGATTGGGAGGGATTGGACTCACTAGATGATCTCCAAGAAGCCTGTCCCGTCTGACAGGCCCTATTTCTCATGGAAGTCCCTGGGCTTCTCTGGGTTTGGCTTCCTCAAGGGTAAATGAATAGGCATGAAGCCCAGAACTGGCCCTGGCTCTGGCATTCACTCACTGGGTGGCCTTGGGCAAGTCACATCCTATTTCTGGGCTTGTTTCCTCATCTTACTGTGAAGGAATTGGACTAGATGTCCTCAGAGGTCCCTTCTAGTTCTTCTTAGCTATGAAACAGCCTGATAATGTGTGCAGAAGTTCTTGGTAAATCTTTGACATGATATACAAACTGTAAGTAATTCACATTGCTATCTTCGCAGCCACCTTCCCTCTGTACCCCAAAGTTCTAGGAAAGGGGGGGAAAGTCTGTGTTGGCACCTAAAAATAAAATAGGGACTGTCAACAGATACTTGAAAGTGGGAGTGCCTCAGAGGATGATGCTGGAGAGGATAGTGGAGTGTGCACTATACTTTAATCCCCTCATTTTACAGAAGAGGAAACTTTCAGAGCAGCTAAGTCACACTACAAGGGAGAACCCGAGTTTTCCGACTTCCCCATCAGTTCCTTTACACAAGGTTAGCAAACAGAAGGCCTAAATATGTAAAAACAGGAAAAGAAAATTGTCCACAGAAATAAAAGGAAACAATTTACTTTATAGCACTTCCTACTTTCATTACTTAGGATTTCTATCCTGCCTACATTTGCAGTGACTTACAAAGCAAAAATAGAGCAATAAAGAATAAAACAGAAGCAAGTTATCTCTCTTCTGCTTTTCCATTCTGTCACCCTTGTCCCCTCCAGAAAAGCTTCTCAAGTTCTAATGTTCCAAACCCACCTTTGGGCCAGGCCTGTAATCCTAGCATTCTGGGAGGCTGAGGCAGGAGGATCACTTGAGGTCAGGAGTTCAAAACCAGCCTGAGTAAGAGCAAGACCCTGTCTATACTAAAAATAGAAAAAATTATCCAGGCCTGGTAGCAAGTGCCTGTAGTCCCAGCTACTCGGGAGGCTGAGGCAGGAGGATTGCTTGAGCCCAGGAGTTTGAGGTTGCTGTGAGCTAGGCTGATGCCACGGCACTCTAGCTCAGGCGACAGAGCAAGACTCTGTCTCAAAAAACAAAAACAAAAACAAAACAAAACAAAACCACCTTTGCAGTCTTCTTCAGTGGTCACCTATCCACCTTCCAAAAAAAGAAAAGAAAAACAACTAATACCAAAAAAAAAGTGTCATTTATGTGAAATGTCCAGAATAGGCCAATCCACAGAGACAGAAAGTACATTAGAGGTTGCCTGGGGCTATGGGGTGGAAGTTTTGGGGGAAACAAGAAGTAACTGCTGCTAATAGATACAAAGTTTATTTTCGGATGATGAAAATCTTCTAAAATTGATTATGGTGATAGTTGCACAATTCTGTGAATATACTAAAAAATCACTGAATTGTACACTTTAAGTAGATGAAGTGCATGGTATATGAATATCTCAACAAAGCTATTAAAAGAGACATACCAGAAAGCAAAGACAAAATAACATGTGCCTTTGTTTCTCCCGTAGGTTCTCTGTATTTACATCTTCTTACTCTTGGGAAACCTGGGGTGCTGTTCTGGGCCATCTGCTCTTCCAGCATTTTGTGACTCTCCAAGTGTGTCACCCCCAGGGTCCCCATCTCCTATTCAGCCATCACTGTACACTCCACCTGGCTCCATGAAATTAAAGGAAGCATGCTAGTTCCCCTGATCACCTGGTTGTCTGTCTCGGCTGCCGCCAGGATGGAACTGGGATGAAGAAAGGAAGAACAGAAATGGCAGAAGAGAGGTGAGTCTTTCAGCAGTCTGTAGAGGTGAGAAACTTGCCAGGGCAAAATTGGAAAGAACAAAGGGAATGTTGAAAAGGAAATAGCCTTAATCTTTTGTGATTTTTTTTCGCTTCTGGACTGCTTCAAGGGTGGCATATAGTGTTTGAGTAGCTTTCTTTGTGGCTGTCTTCTTCTGGAGGTGTTCTTGGAGGGAGTATCATTTTAATAGTTTATTCGTGCAATTGGGTATTAAACATCTACTTCCTTTATGTCTTTACTAAAAGTCCACCTCTTAGGGAAGTCTCCCCTGGCAACCTATCTAAAATTTCAACATTATCCCTGACCCCAACACTTCCGATTCCCCTTCCACGCTTTATTTTTCTCATTATTCTCTTCATTATCTGTCATCCTTAGTAGAATTTAACCTCTGTAAGGGCAGGAATTTTTGTTGTTTTAAATTTTTATCTGTTTGGTTCACAACTGTATCTACAGTGCCTAGGAGAGCCCAGAATAAGCACTCAGTATTTACTGAATGAATGAGCAAATGAATGAATGAACAAATCTACTATGTGCTGGGCACTTTTGTGATAAAGGAAAGTCTCAAAAGACTATTTTGTAAACCTGACAGATCTGTGGCTGGGAGGCAGGGGAGATAAAGAGGCCTTCTTTATCCCTCATGTAGACCCACATAAAAGAACTCTGGAGTACAAGAAGACAGAGTCTAGAATGACATTTGGGCAGTGAGGGACTAGGGTGATGGACCCATAACTCAGGTTAACAGTTTCTTTGACTGGACCATCTCACAGAGAGACACAGAAGAGAAGACGATGGCTTGACACCTTCCTGACGTCAGCACTGGTTTCTGATCCAAGCTCTAGCCCTCAGTATCAGTTTAACTTCTGCAAAATCACATACTATTTTATTTTTTTTTTTTTTTTTTTTGAGACAGAGTCTCACTCTGTTGCCCGGGCTAGAGTGCCGTGGCGTCAGCCTCGCTCACAGCAACCTTTAACTCCTGGGCTCAAGCGATCCTCTTGCCTCAGCCTCCCAAGTAGCTGGGACTATAGGCACGCACCACCATGCCCGGCTAATTTTTTCTATTTTTAGTTGTTTGGCTAATTTCTTTCTATTTTTAGTAGAGACGGGGTCTCGCTCTTGCTCAGGCTGGTCTCGAACTCCTGAGCTCGAGCAATCCTACTGCCTCGGCCTTCCAGAGTGCTAGGATTACAGGCATGAGCCACCGCACCCAGCCACACATACTATTTTAAAGCTTCACTTCCCTCTTCTGTAAAAGAGGATGATAATACCTTCCTCTTTGTAAGGATTCAGAGAGATAAAATGTGAAAGCATCTGTCAGTCCCTGGCACACAGTAGGTGTTCAATAATTATTGGTTTCCCTCTCCGTCCTTTCTTTGGGAAGCTACTTCTGCCGCCTGTGAATACAGGCTTGTTGTCAAGAGTCTGAAGCTACATTGTCTGTCAGTTTGATAAGAAAAAAAAAATGAAGTTTTCTCTTTGGATGTTTTAAGGTTTTATTGGTTCTGATCCCTTAGGTGGAGAGTTAAGGAAGGATGTTAGAGAAAATTGGTGAAAATTAGTTAGGAGTTGGCATTTACTTGAGTTTACTATTTGGCACATAACCCAGAACCCAAACGAGCTGACCGCTGAGTCTCTGGGTCCTGCCCAGTGTCCCTCTTCAGCCCCAGATGTTTGAAAGGAGCACACTGGTAAGTGCAGGGCCCTGCGATCAGCCTGTGTGGATTGGAAATCCTGGCTCTGCATGTTACCGCGTGGCCTCAAGCAAGTTACTCAGGTTCTGAAACCTTCCCATCGGCAAAGTGGAGATACACCCATGACGGGGGTGAGGCTAGAGGTGCCCATGGGGATAAAGCCCTTGGCAAGTGCTTGGCTCAGAGAGCGCCTCATGCATGTTAACCATTGCTGTTATTCTAGAGTTCGGAATTCAGAATCAGAATCAGGTTGGGTTTTTTGCTCACAAGGTTGCATGGATACGGCTGGCTCCTAGATGTGTTGATAGCTTTGGCTGAATCCTGAGCAGAGCCTCAGGTCGAGGGGTTTGTGAAGTGCTCCCAGCTTTCAGGACTGAGTAAGGCCTCTGTCTCTGTTCTCTGGGGCTGCCTCGCCATTCCTCTGGACCACTACGGCGTGGGTGGAGGGTCGCTGCTTTCAGCCGAGGGACCGGACTGGAGGTCGGTATCTCCTGCTTGTGTGGGGCACCTCCTTGTGGCACATTTCCTCAGACGCTACTGAATGTCTGCTCTGGGCCAGGCACTGTGCCAGTTGCTAGGGCAGGGCAAAGATAGATGCAAAGACCTTACAATCTAACTGGGGGGATAAGTCGTGATAAGTGACTATGCCATTTACCCAGTTGATAATTATTTACTGATCACCTCCCATCTGCAGGACATTATTGAAGACATTGGTTTAGGCACACTCAGAAATCCAGAGGAGACACAGGTGGTGGTGGCTCGGACATACCCACCTAACCAATGCCTAGGCTCCAAAAGTGCTGATGAGCCGGACAGACGGCTGGTTGGTTGGTTGGATGATTAGTTGTCAGGGAAGGCTTCACAGAGTACGAGAACTAGCCCTGGACGTCAAAGAATAGAATTTACTCACTGGAGAAGGGGGTGCAAAGATAATGGCCGTCTGGCCCACTGGAGAAGCTGTATGCAAGTGTCTCTATGGGACCTGAGTGGAAGACTCAAGTGGCTGCGAGGTCCAAGAAAGAAAAGGAAATGAGTTGAAAGGCTGGCTGCATACTCTCTCATTTGTCTTTTACACACACATTTCTCTTGGCCAACCTTCCACTTGTGCACTTTTGATAGAGACACAGGTCCCCAAAACCTATTTCACTATTATATGAAAAACATCAGTGCAAGCACAACAGCTGCTCCTCAGGCTCAGAGTCAGGGAGGTACTGGGGAGTGACAGGGACTCTGGCAAACCGGGGGACACAGCCCCATCTAAAAGGGGCAGCCAGTCCTCGGTTCAAGCCAGCTGCTGAATGAAAGAACATGGGCCAAGTATTTCCAGCTCTAACTGGTATTTCAAAAGAAGCTAGAAATCTGTTTTTTTTTTTTAAAAAAATGAAATCTCCCAATTTTAAAACAAATATTGGCTCAAATTTTTTAAAAGAAACTCTGCTGGCCAGTTGAAATACATTTTCCAGTTGCATCTGCCAGTCTGTGACCTCGACTTAGGCAACCAAGAAAGATCAGGTTAGAAAGGTTGGCCGGAACCAGGTTTCAAATGGCCTTGAATGCCAAGCTAAGAAGTTTCGACTTGAACGTATAAAGAGAGAGTAATTACTGAAAGGTTTTTCCCTGAACAGGGGAGTGGCTTGATGCAAGGGTTTGGGGAATAGTAGAGTGGGATGTGAAATAAAGGGAGAGGCAGTCAGGGTTGCAGGTTACGCAGTGACACAGGTTTGTGACAGTGAGGTCCAGAGATGGTGGCAGTAGGACTGGAAAGACAGGTTGGATGAAAAATGTGAAGACTAAAGTATGGTAAGAAGAGGATGAGGGAAGTGGCGGGTAAGGCAGGAGCAAAAGATAACTGAGTTTGCGTTGACGGTGACAGAATGAGAGGGGCCAGCCACTTGGTTTCGGGCCTGCTGAGGGCACAGAAGCTGGCCCCAGTGGTCTGGTCAACACCGCGCCCAGGGGCCTAAACACCTCTTGTCCTGGCTTGGCTACTCGCTAGCCCGGCGACCTTGGACAAGCCCGTTTCTAAAACAGACTTTATAAACAAGTCGCCTACAACATGCAGATGGGACCACCTCCTTCACTGGCTGGGAGTGAGGGTTTAGAGGCGGCCGTGAGCGTCCTTACCCGGGAGGCTCTGGTGAAGGCTCAAGGTCTTCCCTACAGGAGGGACGGGGAGGGGCCCGCGGCTGGGGACTAGGCCCTTCCAGGAGAGGACCCGCCGCTGCTTGGGCCACCCGAGGGTCCGCAGAGGGACACGCCCTGCTCCCGCAGCGGAGCGGCTGGCCCTGCCATCCCCAGCGCCCAGCTCTCCCTTTCTGGAGCTCGGGTGGGCAGGGACGCCTTCAGGGAACCCGTCCTTCCGTCCCCCACACAGCCCTCTGGGCGGGAGCCCCCCAGCCTGCAGCCTGGGCCCCAGCGCCTGGGGCCGGGGAGCCAGCATGTCGTCGGAATCCCGGAGCCGGGACACAGGCAGGAAGCGCAGGCTCCTCCTGCCGCCAGCAGGGCCTCTCTAGGAGCCCAGGGCGCCCGCGTCTCAGTGGGAATAACCCCTTCTGCTCCAGTAGGCGAAATCAATACCTGGAGGAACTCCTTCACTTTCTTCCTGCGCAGGGCTGAGTTGTCTTCTTGGCTCACTTTGGGAAAGGTTTTGATGATTTTAGTGCCTGTATCTACAGGGCAGGGCACAACTGCTCAGGTTTCTGTCCACCATCCGCCACCTTGCTGGGCTCCTTGGACATGTTATTCAACCTCTCTGAGCCTCTGCTCTCGTATCTGTAAAATAATCATATCCACTGCAAAGGGCTGCTGTAAGGATTCAATGAATTAATATATGTAAAGCACTTAGAAGAGTGTCTGGCACATAATAAGTGGTCAATAAATGCTAGATATTCTTTTCATCATTTTTACTGTTACAAAAGGATGGTTGGTGGAGGGTCAGTTTTGTGATATGAGAATAAAAAACATGGTAGAAGCGACAGTAAGAGCTGCTGCTTATTGAGGGTCTTTCATGTGCTAGGTCCCTTATGTACTTTATCTCTGTGACCTCAGGGTGATTCTTGACGAGAGTGTTACAATATTCCCATCTTATGGACGAAGAAACTGGGGTTAATAGCCGAGTGTGTGTCAGAGTCTGGCTGCACTCAAGGCCACCTGATTCCAGGGTGCATGCCTCTCCCTCTCTGCACTGCATCTCCATCTGAGAAACTTTTTCTGGGAATTCCAAACTAAAACAACAAATCCATGGCGCTGTCACAGACATATATGTCTAGTTAGTCCAGAGCTGGGGAGGCTGTGCAAAATCACCTAATTCCAACAACAGGATAAAAATCAGTCGTGAATGGTGCTGCCCCAGAACAGACACCAACCTTGCTTAAAGTAGAGGATTCTTGTGACCTTGAAAAGAAGCAGTTGTAGACAAAGACAGAAAGGCATTGAACGTATGTTTTCAGGATAAAATAAAACCATGTTTTTTATGTGCAAGAGCAATTACCACCCATCCCAACCTTCCACAAAACCTGTGGAGACCTTGGAAGAGCAGACATTCCCAACTGGACATTCTTCCTGCTTCTGTGGCTCAGGGGCCCTCTGGGTGGTTTCCACTCTAGTGTTTAGTACTGAGGGTCCTTGATTAGAGTTTGTGGAGGCCTGGAGAACATAGTCAGGCTGTGCTTTCTTTCTTTCATTCCCTGTGATGCTTGGACCCTAGAGCTTTAGCGACTAGACAATCACTGAAGAGGGCAGGCCCAGTAGAGTGTGGGGGCTGTGAGGTGAGGAGTTTCTCACCTCCATGCCCTTGGCCATGCTGCTTCCTCTGCCTGGTTTAAGCTTTGAGAGGGCAGGGCCCTGCCCATCCCATCATCTCTGCATCCTAACCCTGAGGAGAGTGTGGGGCTTTGCCAGGATGGCTCCAAACGTTAGTGGTTTGGTAAGGACTGGAACCCAGGTTCCTAACCTCCTGGCTGCGTGCTTCATGATGCATCGGGGTCTTTCGTGTACACAGCCAGGGCAGCAAGTGTCCCACAGAATGTACACAAGGGCACCAAGAAGAGTATGGCCTGTCCCTGGGTTCAAAGACCATGCACACTTTCTCCATCAAGGAAAATCATGTCCATTCAATACAGGGAATATATTTTCTAATGAAATTTCTTTCATATTTTTCTTTTTCACTTTTTATATTTTGAAAAAAATTCACATTGTTAAAAGAAATTCAAAGGATATATTCATAAAAAGGTAAATGTGAAAAGCAAGTCCCTCTCCTGCCTCTGCCCGCCCCATCCTATTCTGCCTCCTGAGTTGAGCACTGTTACTAATTTCTATTTTTTTTTTTTTTTTTTTTGAGACAGAGTCTGGCTCTGTTGGCCTGGCTAGAGTGCCGTGGCGTCAGCCTAGCTCACAGCAACCTCAAACTCCTGGGCTCAAGTGATCCTCCTGCCTCAGCCTCCCGAGTACCTGGGACTACAGGCATGCGCCACCGTGCCTGGCTAATTTTTTTTCTATATGTGTATTTTTAGTTGTCCAGATAATTTCTTTCTATTTTTAGTAGAGACGGGGTCTCGCTCTTGCTCAGGCTGGTCTCGAACTCCTGTTACTAGTTTCTTGTGCATCTTTCTTGACAGTCTATGCACATGCACACATCTCCTTTTAGAAAACACAAAACAGTAACACGTTGTAAATGCTTGCTTTTCCCTTTGCTTTTTTCATATAACAAACTATTTTGGAGAATGTTTTACGTCACTTTATACATAGCTGCTGCTTTTATTTTCACAGCTGCTGAGTATTCCATTATATGGATATGCCATGATTTATTATTATTTTTTTAGGGATAGGGTCTCATTCTGTCACCCAGGCTAGAATACAGTGGCACAGTCATAGTTCACTGCAACCTCAAACTCTTGGGCTCAAGCGATCTCCTGACTCAGCTTCCCGAGTAGGTGGGACTACAGGCATGCACCACCATGCCCAGCTAATTTTTAAGAATTTTTTTTAGAGATGGTGTCTTGCTATATTGCCCAGGCTAGTCTCGAATTCCTGGCCTCAAGTGATCCTCTCACCTCAGCCTCCCAAAGTGCTGGGATTACAGATGTGAGCCACCATGACTGGCCTGCCATGATTTATTTAATCAACTCTTCTGTGGTGGACTTTTAGGTTATTTTCAGTCTTTTGGTATAAAAATATTTCAATGAATATCATAGTACATACATCTTTGTGTGCATGTTCAACCAGGCCTGTAGACTCTAGAAGTGGCATTGTTGTGTGAAAGGGTATGGATATTTTGAATTTTGATCACTGTAGCCAAATTTTCCTCCAAAGAGACAGGGCAGATGTGTACTCTTACTAATAATGTTTGAGAGTGCCTCATTCTCCACATAGTATATAATCAAACTATATTTCATAATATCTTGGGTTAAAAATGATATTTCATGGCTTTTATTTGCAGTATGAGGTTTGTTGTATAACAAACACTTGTGAGCAGAAATTGAAACCTAACATGGGAAGTGTGAAATTTGAAGAAAGAATTCATGTCTCCTCATCTGACTTGGATGAGTGAAATGAGAAAATTCTTGCCAGTGAGTGCTCCAAGCCACCTGATTCTAAGAGAGGGACAAATTAAGTCCCATTTTTCAAAATCAGGGAAACACATTAACACTACAAACCAAAGACCAGGAAGCTTGATGTTTAACTCAATTGGAATTCTAAGTTAGACGATTAAACAGATGATTTGTGAACATGATGGAATGGGATAGGGAAAGAGTAAGGCCTCGAGCCCTGTGGGACTGCATTAAATCTCAGCTCTTACTAGCAGGGTGTCCCTGGGCAAGGCACTTACTGTGTCTTTGAGCTTCAGTTTCTTCAGTGTAAACGAGGCGCAGCAGCAGCCACCTGCCAGGGTGATGGCAAAAACTGAAATAACTCACGTGAAATGCTTGGCACAAAAGATAGTAGTTAAAATGGAAAGAAGAAAGTCAAATACGCACCCTCTGGGATTATAGGCCCTGGACCTCTGGGAAAAAGGGAAGGACGCCTGACAGATGACCTAGAGCTAGCACAGCTTGACTGCCCCAAGAAAAGGCAGGCTTGCTCCAAACCTACTGGGCAGATCTCAAGAGCAAAAAAGCAGGCCGGGTGTGGTGGCTCACACCTGCAACCCTAGCACTCTGAGAGGCTGAGGTGGGAGAATTGCTTGAGTTCAGGAATTTGAGACCAATCTGAGCAAGAGTGAGACCCCTTCTCTACCAAAAATAGAAAAAATTAGCTGGGCATGGCGGCACACGCCTGTAGTCCCAGCTACTCAGGAGGCTGAGGCAGGAGGATTGCTTGAGCCCAGGAGTGTGAGGTTGCAGTGAGCTGCGATGATGCCACTGCACTCTAGCCTGGGTGACAGAGTGAGACTCTATCTCAAGAAAGAAAAAAAAAAAAGCAAAAACCAAAACCTCCAAATACTGCCCCTTACAGTATGAAACAAAAACTGTCTTCTTACCAGTTGGATATTTCCAGGGCCACCACGATTCATTCTCACTGAGCAAGGAGGAGACACTGTGTATCTATCTAGTAACCCCAAAGAGCCCCAAAATACATGTGGTACCTAGTTTTTCACAGACTTCACCAGTGCTTAAAGTTTGACATTCTATGGCAGTGGTCTTCAACCTTTTTGGCACCAGGGACCAGTTTCATGGAAGACAATTTTCCACAGACCAGGGGGCGGGAGGGGGATGGTTTCCGAATGATGCAAGCGCATTACATTTATTGTGCAGTCAAACCTCTTTGCTAATGAGAATCTGTATTTGCGGCTGCTCCCCAGCACTAGCATCACCGCCTCAGCTCCACACAGATCATCAGGCATTAGATTCTCATAAGGAGTGCGCAGCCTAGATCCCTCCATGCGCAGTTTACAGTAGGGCTCACACTCCTATGAGAATCTAATGCTGCTGCTGATCTGACAGGAGGCGGAGCTCAGGTGGTGATGCAATGCAAGCGGTGGGGAGAGGCTGTAAATACAGATGAAGCTTTCTTTGCCCACCCGCTACTCACCTCCTTCTGTGCATCCTGGTTCCTAGCAGGCCGTGTAGGGGCCGTCCCTGGGCAAATTGGCTTAAGCCCAGAGTCAGCGAAACTGGGCGTGCTCTCCTTGGCGCCAGGTCCGGACACGGCCTCTTGACCAAACAGAACTATTCTTCATGACAGATAGCTTTATGATAGATAACCAAGCGCCTGGGGTCTTGCAAACAAGCCAAGGCATCTGACAGATAGCTTTATGATAGATAACCAAGCGCCTGGGGTCTTGCAAACAAGCCAAGGCATCTCATTGTCCTGCATATGGTAATGAGATAAAGAAGTTAAGATACAAGAAGTTAAGATGCAAACGTCTGCTTCCCTTAAGCAATCGTCTGGAAGGAATGAAAATGTATTTTTCTCAGGGCGCCCAAGGTAGTCATGTGCCAGGAAGTAGCTGCCGGACATAGAAAAAGTATATAATAAAGCGACTGGTAGAATTGTCTACTGCAGTCTTGTATGTCCTGTGTGTGTCTGTGTGTTTCTTTCTGTGTCCATCCCCCATTCTGCAATCCGGGCCGTGACAGGCCGCAGACCAGTACCTGTCTGTGGCCCGGGAGTTGGGGACCACAGTTCTATGGATCCCTTATTGGGATTGTTTAAGGCTGTGATGTGTGATTTGTAATAGCGGCTTTAAAAGCATGCCTACCAAACTTACTGCGGCCACACTCTGTATCACACGCCACTGGGGCTTTGTTTGCCTCTTTCTCTGTGTTGGGCTTGGTCTAAAACTAGAGGATGGGATTGAAGACACGGCCCTCTGCATCACAAAGTATCATCTTGATGAGAATCCACAGGAGAACTTTCCCCCATACCTCGCATGCATTATGGAACTAATATTCGCCTCTAGAAAGTTCAGCAAATGCATAAGCCACTTTGAGCAATTGCATAAACGGAACTTTATACCGTATGTTTTGTGCACCAACACTAGCTTCGTGCTATCATTTCCCCCCTTAATTTCTCTTTGCCATTTTGTTTTTCATCTTGTTCATGCTCCTACTTACTCTGCTACTCTTGCCACCATCGGTTAACAATGGCCAGCATTTAGTGGCTGCGAGTCCTACTGGATGCCAGGCACCTGTTGTAAATGCCTCATGTCCTTTTTGAAACCAAGCAAGATATAAACAAAGAAACAAACAAACTCAACTGCAAAATTCCCTCCTCTCCCTTATGGCACCCACTCATTTTTTTTTTAATATCTGAAGCCTTATATATTACAGAAAGGCTGCAGATCTTTGACTTCATAGTTCTCATGAACCTATGTTTGAAATAAACAAACCCACAAAGCAAAAAAAACCAAAACAAACAAAACAACACAAAACAAACAAAACAAAACAAAACAAGAAAACCACACCTCTCTTAGCAGTCAGAAGCCATTAGTCTACAGATAACAACATTATAAAACTCAATCCCTAAGACCCTAGCAAGGGAAGTGGTGATCACTGGTGTCCACAAAGAATGCCGGCACTAGACTGATCTCACGTCCTTGGTAGAGTGACAACAAGCCCAGTCACTGGTGCGGACTGAACACTTGCTCCATGCCAGGTACTGTTCTAAGAGCTTTCATGCATCAACACATTTAATCCTAATGGCCACTCTATCACGTAGGAACGATTCTCTACACTTATACAGTTCACGGGCCAAGGAAATTGTATAGATCTAGTTTATGTGGACTTCAGCAAGGCATGTAATAAAATCTTTCCTCACATCCCTTAGATGAGATGGAGAGATTTAGGCTGAATGTCCTGCATTTTAGAGTCACAACTAATTACAAGATTATGTACCACCAAAGCCAGAGAAATGTTCATAGATTTAACCCAATAGTTCTATTTCTGGGACTATATTTTAAGAAAACATTCAAAATTTGGGAGACATATATTCTCAAAGATGTTCATTAAAGTTTTATTTATAAGAGCAAAAAATGGAGGCAGTTCTAAATATTCAACAACAGGGAAATGGCTTGGCAAAATATGGTATCTGGGCCGGGCGCAGTGGCTCACGCCTGTAATCCTAGCTCTCTGGGAGGCCGAGGCGGGCGGATTGTTTGAACTCAGGAGTTCGAAACCAGCCTGAGCAAGAGCGAGACTCCGTCTCTACTAAAAATTAGAAAGAAATTAATTGGACAACTAGAAATATATAGAAAAAAATTAGCCGGGCATGGTGGCGCATGCCTGTAGTCCCAGCTACTCGGGAGGCTGAGGCAGTAGGATCGCTTGAGCCCAGGAGTTTGAGGTTGCTGTGAGCTAGGCTGACGCCACAGCATTCACTCTAGCCAGGGCAACATAGTGAGACTCTGTCTCAAAAAAAAAAAAATATGGTATCTGTGCTATGTGTGGAAGGAACTGTGTACGGCCATTATGATTATGGCTGCGAAGACGATGAAGCAAAAAAACTGACAGCTATGTAAAAAAAAAAAAAGCTTTAAAAATACAGGATATACCACAATTTGTTTATCCACTGATGAACATTTGGGTGGTTTCCTCCTTTTGGCTATTGGGAATAGTGCTGGTAGCAATCTGCATGAACAAGTTTTTGTGTGGACATATGTCTCCATTTCTCTTGGGTATACCTAGGAGCGGAATTGCTGGGTCAGTTGGTAATTCCGTGTTTAACTTTTTGAGGAACTGCTAAACCATAAGCTACTATACCATTTTACATTGCTACCAGCAATATACAAGGGTTCCAGTTTCTCCACATCCTCACAAAACTGGTTATTTTCAGTTTTTAAAAAAATGTTATTTTGTTATACCCATCCACATGAGTGTGAAGTGGTATCTCATTGTGGTTTTCATTTGTATTTCCCTAATCACGCATAATGTTGAGCATCTTTTCATGTGCTTAATAACCTTTTGTATATCTTCTTTGGAGAAAAGTCCATTCAAGTCCCTTGCCTATTGTTTAATTGGGTTGTCTTTTTGTTGTTCTGTTTAAGAGTTCTTTATACAGTCAGGATCCCAGACTCTTGTCAGACATGTGGTTTGCTAATATTTCCTCCCATTCTGTGGGTTGACTTGTCACTTTCTTGGTAATTTCCTTTAATGTACAAAATTATTTAATTTTGATGAAGTCTAGTTTATCTACTTTTTTCTTCAGTTGCTTGTGGTTTTGTATCATATCTAAGGAACCATTTCCAAATCCAAGGTCATAGAGATTTACCCCTATGTTTTACTCTAAAATCGTATAGTTTTAGGTCTTAAATTTAGGTCTTAAATCAATTTTAAGTTAATTTTTCATTGTACTTATTTTTATAATCATCATTTATGACAAGCAATTTTCTATTTGTCATACTGATATTGAGTTTCCTTTTCAGATATGTTTCTCTCAGTTAAGAAAAATGAGTCCAAATGAAGAAAAATGTCAAATAAATAACAGTACAGAAGGTACCCAGATGTGGCAAAGATGGTGAGTAAAACTTGGGAATCCCTGCAGTCAGACCACGGCAAAGATGAGAACAGTTATCTAGGAGACTCTGTAGTCAAGGAAGGCTTCGTGGAAGAAATAGGATTCAGCTGGACATCGAAGGTGGGGAAAGCCCCAGACCTGGAATCAAAAAATCCAAGACCCCCAGGCCCTAAGGTTTCACAGTTGCTCTGTGACCTCAAACATGTTATCTTATCTGTCTGAAATCCTGTTTCCTCATGAGTCAAAAGAGGACAATAATACTGGCCTCTTGGAGGTACCAAGAGAAACAAATGCCTTAATATGTATGGAAGTACCTCATAAGCTGTAAAACATTTAAACAGTGTGAGTGAATACCAGGGCCTAGACTTGAGTTGGCTGGCATTTGAGCAGGACTTTGAAAGACAGACAAGACTTGCCTAAGTAGAGAGCAGAATAGGAAGTGCTCTAGAGGAGGTAGAGGGAGGCATGGCTCAGTTAATGGCCCAGAAGCAGGATGGTCCTTACTGTGACAGGGGTGGGTGGTGCGGACTGCTTGGTACCATGTGAGAAGGGGAGAACCTTGCGCAGGGTGCAGAAAGGCTTGTTTCTCATAGGGCCAGGCCCTGTGGGAGTTTGGACCTCACTGTTTTACAGGCACAATTGTAGGTTCTTTGTGTTATGCCAGTGGTGGAATCAGGCTTCAAGTGTTTTGAAAGGTTACTGGGTTTTTTATGTGTTTTAATTATGTGTGACAATATAATACTTCCCTCCTTCTGTCTTCACCTCCTTTCCCAGCCTTAGGCTACAGGAGAGCATTTGTTCCCAGGGGGGATCTGGTACCTCTCCAGGTTGGTCCATGTGTCCTGTGTGAGCAGGAAATCAGTCACATTTATTTTAATGTGACTTGGACCAATTCAAACCTGAAAAGGAAATCAACAGGTTGTTTTAATCCCACAATCTCCATTCCCAACCTTATACTCCAAATATTTACCATTTAAAAAGTATTTTTCAAAATTGGAAATCATCAAACAGAACAAAAGCTCACGAAATGACGTCTCCCTCTTTAACCGGGATCCTCAGTCCTCCCTACCCAGAAGCAACTACTGTTCCCAGGCTCTGAAGTCTCCCCCACAGATTAGCCCAGAATATACCAAAAATTATCCATAGAGTTACAGACTCTTAGAGTCGGAGAGTATCTCACCTGACCCTGTCATTTTGCAGATGAGGAAACTGAGGCCCAGAAAGGTGACAAGTTATTTCAGATCACACCTTGATGCAAATATTTGGTTACAAAATTATATACATATTTTTATGTTTATATTTTAGTTAACATATACAAATCTACTTAATGTATACATTTATTTTATTTACCAAATTATATTAATATATTTTTTCTATAGCTTAAAGTTATTTCGACTTTAATATAAAAATTCCATAATTTCCCAGAGAAGCCCTCTACTGATAATGAGGCCCATGGAAGCGTTCTGAAGGTGAACACGGCAGTGCTTTTAGGAAGATGCCAGACGGGCAGGGAGACGTGAAGGGAGCTGGAGGCTGCAGTGATTCAGGAATGAGGGGCTGAGGGCTACAGTGGCCTGGGGAGAGGGGTGAAGGACAGAAGCAGTGGGCAGAGTCAGTGGAGGAATCACAGGCCTGAGGACCTACTGGTTAAGGGGGTGCAGATGAGGGTACCCCTTGCAAGGCCTTGGGGAGCAGGATGACTAGATGTGGTGTAGGGAAATGCAGCTGGTGATCCGGGATGACTGCTGAGTGGAAAAGTCTGTTTGGAAAATGGAGAGAAAGAAGAAGGAGAGGAGAGGGGTAGGGCTGGCCAGCTGACACCTAGGGATGCTGGAGTGGACCACACTGAGTGGGAGATTTTGAGGAAGAGAAGATAGGGGGACTTAGGTCTGAGCCTTAGGAAAGGCAGCAGTTAGGACACCTTGGGAGGCTAGAATGTAATGTGAGAAGCCTCAGGGAACCACTGGAGATTCTTGGACAGAGGAGTGACTGATCCTGGAATCCCTGTCTCAGAGGTAGAAGTGACATCCCAGGTCCTGGGACCCAGTTCTTGTCCCACATTTGAGGACCACATTCTTGAAAAGCAGCCCTCAATACCTGCTGTGGGCATGCATGTCCCCATCCTTCCCTGATGGCAGCCTCTGGCAGCCTCCCTTGCCTGTAGCTAGACAGCTCTCCTGGTGAGACGACACCACAGGTGGTGGACAGCATCAGCCCCTCCAGCCTCACTTGGTCTTTGCATCCCACCCCCCAGAGTGTCCCCATCCATAGAGCAGAGGGTTGGAATGAATGATCATGGGCCCCTAAGTCATCCCAGGTTAAACCTTCCTTGTGTTGTCTCAGGACATGGTTTTGAGGCTCCTTGCTCTCTTGCCTACCAGGCCGAGAGCTGTGAACTTTGACAAAGAAGACCAAGGCAGACCTGGCTAGAGTTGGTCACCTCTTTTGGAAAAGGGAGCAAACTCTTGCCAAGGTCACAGACATGCATTATCTCATTTAACCCTCCTGTCCCTTGGGAACCGAGGCTCATCCTCTTTCTAAAGAAAAGGAAACTGCATCTCCAAGAGGAAAAAGCAGTTGCCCAAGACCACACCAGCCTGTGAGGGTGGTGCAGGGTTTGGATCAGGGTCTACCTCCCAGACCTCACTGTTATCACAGCAACCTGGGCCTTGGGGCATAAGGGCCTATATTGAGGGGCCATGTGGGAGACTGGTGAGCCATGACCAAGAAGAGCATGGTGGTGGGTTGTTCATCAGAGGCAGGGGGGGATCATCTTCATCCTTCCAAGAGCTCCCCTGCCAGGTGGTTACCCTCATGGCTGCTATGCCAAGAGAACATCACATTGTTGCATACAGAGTACCCTTTGCCTCCATAGGGGCAGGACACCCAAACTGTTCCTGGAGAGTGGTTTAGCCCAAATGGAAATGCCCTTCCCTTCCCAACTCCTGGAGCAAGATGAGGGAGAGGATGGAGGGGTTGAGAGCCTCACCCTTTGGTCCCAGACACACTTGAGCCAATCTGGGCAGCAGAGTTGTGGTTAGGAGCCACAGTGACTCTGAAGCCAGGGTGCCTGGGTTGAAATCCAGCTCTGCCACTAGTAAGATGTGTGCAAGTGACTTACCCTCTCTATCCTTGGGATATAGCAACATCGGTGTCATGCATTGTGAAGGTTCAAGAAGTTACCGCTTGCAAACTCTTGGAACAGTGCCAGCACATAATAAGTACTCAATAAGTGTAACTATGTCAGAAGACATCACCCTCATATTAGTCCTCTGAACCGGGGGGACACAGACTAAGGGGTGCGGAATCAATACCTGCAGTTAAACAGGTGTGGGAACATCAATAGTGAAAGACCACTGATACTAATATAATGAAACCACCTCTCAGCCTCAGGATGGAGCACATAGTAGGAGTGATAAGGACTGTGACAGAAAAGAAAGTCAAAGTGCTCTGTGAAGAAGGAAGTCACTGCCCAGCTATAGCCAGTTATTGATATGCGAAAATGTGGGTCATGTTGCCGCATCTTTGCATTTTCCAAAGAGGCAGAAAATTCAAAGTTTTATGTGAAATGTACTGATTTTTAAGTATGGCAATTTATTCAGTTAAAAAAAAAAACCAAACAAGCAAACAGAAACTGTGTAGGCCAAACTAAACTCTTCTGCAAGCCTCCAGAGTGCAATTTCCCTAGGGACTCACCGCCCCAGGGCCAGGCCGGGCTTTGGCAGCCCAGCCAGCAGCCCTGGCTGCATGCTCCTTACTGTCACTGTCCTAGGCACTGGGGATACAGCGGCCAATACAAGAGCCGAAGACCCTGTCGGGCGGATCTGATGTTAGCTGTGTGTGCTGAGGCAGGTGTGGGTTGTGGCGGGAGGGAGAGTAAACACGTAAATATCCTGGCAGAGGCTGTGAGAAATGGCAGGGCAGGGGTGCCAGGAGGGCCAAGACCCCAAGGCAAGGGTAAG
Organism: Propithecus coquereli; assembly: GCF_000956105.1. Classification (NCBI taxonomy): domain Eukaryota; kingdom Metazoa; phylum Chordata; class Mammalia; order Primates; family Indriidae; genus Propithecus; species Propithecus coquereli. The sequence goes on along the minus strand of NW_012152618.1, from coordinate 10,379,201 downwards.
GGGTCCGCGGGTCAGAGCCAGGGACAGCATGGAGATGTGCCTGGATGGGAGAGTGGGTGAAGGGAGCTGGCGTGGGGAAGTGAGCAGGGGCAGGCCCTGGCTAGGCCTCTTCTCCTGGTGGCCACACTCTCTGACCCCCAGACGCGGGCCCAAAGGAGCTGCCTTCTCTTTAGCAATTTCTGATGTTTGCTATCCCTTCTGCCACTCCCTCACATCTCTGGACAGAGAGCCCTTTGCATGCTCCCAGGACTCCTCTGTGTAACACACACACACAATATCAAACTTCTTGAGGGTAGAAAGCACATCTTATGCAACTCTGGGTTATCCCCACCTCTATGTTCACCACAGTGCTCAGGAATAATACAAAAACACAGTGTCAATGTGTCGAACTGAAAGAATAATGTCGCCTGAAGCATGTTACTTGCGTCTCATGCCTTGCCTTGGTTTCCTTGCCTGTAAAATGGGGATAATAAATAGTCTTGCCTCACCAGATTGTGTAGAGGAGAAAATGAGTTAAAGGATGTAAAAACTGGGAGCCCAGGTAACCTAGACCTTGAGAGACCACCAGTGTTCCTGGGTTTTAGGGGTTTCTCCTGTTGTGAGCTGGGTGCCCCTTGAGCTGCTGGGAAAGACCCTTTCCCTCCTAGGCCAGGGGAACCCCCACTGGGTTCCCTCCTGCCACCATGGGCCTCAGGTTCCTCCTCTGAGGAGAGTTGATGGGGGAAGAGGGGCTGGGAGCACAGGCTGTCACAAATCCTTCCTGACAGTGCTTGTCCCCTCAGCCCAAACCCTTGTTGCCATGAATTATTTCATTGAAGCTATTTTTAGTCTGTAGGATGGTCCCTCTCCGGGTCTTCCCTGCAAGCCCCTGCTCCCACCCCAGAACCCAGAGCCCCATCCCAGGGTGAGTCCAAACAAAGGGGACCCCCAGGGGACCAGCAGCTGCCAAATCTGAGATAGGGCTTTCCCGACACAGCTAGCTGAGCCCCTGCGATACGGACAGCAGCCAGAAATCCAGAGCCCCTCGCTAGCATCTGGGTTCCCCCAGATGACCATCTCGCCTGCCGGCTCCCACCTGAGACAGGGAGAGGGGCATCGTCTCAGCCTCCTCTCTGCTCCCACTGCTGTCCCCTTTTTTCCCAGGCTGTGGGAGGCAAAGGGTTAAATCCCATAGAGCTGATGTTCTGACTCCAGGCTAGAGGGGCCCGGGAAGCTGGGGTCACTTCCTGCTCCGTCCCAGTCACCCTGAACTGGTCCCCGGGTCTTCAGCCTGGAATCACCCCTTGAGAAGGACCCCAGAGTCCCCAGCATCTAGCCCGCCCCCCGAGGCAGGGCACTTAAAGGGTTAAGTCCCTTGGGGCTGGATTCTGCCTTCCGGCTTTTCCCAGACCCCAGAGCCGTGAGTTGGGGACGCCTGGGTTCCCGGGGGAGGGGGGTGGCCTGGAGGGCCCGGGACGGCCGCGGGGGAACAATGGGGCCCGGGAGGCGGCGACCGGCGCCTGGGCTCGAGCCCCCCGCCCCCGCCCCATCTGCCGGGCAGGGGTGGGGGCCGGGGCAGGGGGCCGCGCGGCCGGAGGATTCTGGGAAGAGCGCGAGGGTCTGGCCGTGGGGGAGGGGGAGGGCGTGAGCATTCTGGGAAGAGGGAATGCGCTCGGCGGGGCCGGGGGCCGGCGCTGCGAGCCGCAGTTCTGGAAGGAGCCGGGCGCCGGGGGAGAGCCGGGAATACTGGGTGCCACGGGGCCGGGGGACGGGAGGATGCCCAGGCTCTGGATTGGGAGCCGGAAAGAGGGTCGCTGCTCAGGTGGAGCAGAAGTCCAAGGTCTGGCCTGGAGCGGGCGCGGCGTGGGAAGCCAGGGGCGAGGGTGGCTGCATTCCAGCTGCCTCCATGTCAGGGTCACCCTGGGCCGCTCCCCACACCTCTCCCGCAGGCAGGCTCCTCCTTCCCTCCCTCCGCAGTGGTGGGGCCATCGGGAGGTCTGAGGCTGGTGCTCTTAGCTCCAAGCACTTCTTGCCTCCTTCGGTCTCCATGTTGGCCTTATCATTAACTCTTTCCCCTCTACTCTGGACCACCGAGTTTGAATTTTTCAATCAAGGTACATAAGCTTCTACCTGTCCTCAGCAAACAGGGCAGGGCACCCTTCCCAGCCTTCTCAGAACAGTCAGGCAGCCCCCACTGTGGCAGAAGTTCCTGCATCCACCTCCCCAAAGACACTTACGGATGGGGGAGGGGGGATTTGCAGAGCCTAAGTAGCTGCAGAGGTGAAAAAAACTTCCTAAAATCTAACTTCTGTCCTTCCTACTGCTTTTCAGCAGGGTGCAGCTGGCTCTTGCTTCACCTTGGTCACCTCCAAGCCACCTCCTCACGAGTCCTTGCATGTCGCCCCTGTGCACACAGTGCCCATCCCACACAGCCACCCAAAGCCCAGGCCCTAACAGGGATTCTCTGGAGGGGTCTAGATGTTATAGGAAGTCCTCCTCTTGTGGCCTTGTTCCATTATCCTGGAATCATTTCTGGAGTGACAGCTGGCTGTGTTTTATGGGGGGGGCACTTGGAACTCCTGTTCCTTTGCTGCTGTCCTCTTGCAAACTGATGTTTAAAGGCATTGGACCAGAGAGGTTTTCCAGGAGCAAGGGGCATCTCATTCGTTTAGTCATTCAACAAAATTTCTGGAGCACCTATTATGTGCTAGGCACTGTCCTAAGGCTTGGGATACAGCCTCAACAAAACAGAACAAAAGGAGTAGAAGGAGGAGTCCCAGGGTGGGACTAATTGATAACGGAGGGCTTCGATGGGGACTACTGCTTCGAACTCTTGGATGCAGATGGTCAGGTCCAGTCACAGGTCCAACTCCTCCTGTTTACAGCCAAGGAAACTTCTGGTCCCAGAAATTTCTCCAACCTATTCTCACAGCCAGCAGGCCCAGAGCTTTCCTCATTACCTGTGTCCTGCCAGCCTCCCATGAGCATGAGTCTCACATGACTCCCAAGGTCACGGTGTGCTCTCAGAGACAGGGTCAGGCCAGACAAAGAACCACACATTTCTGGTCTTAGCTCTGCCACTTCCCAGCCTGTGACCTTGGAGAAGTCTCCCCAGGCATTGATTTACTAATCTGCAAAATGGACAACCTGATTCCTGGGTGTCCTCATGGGTTGTGGGAGGACTGGGTGAGAGAAGGGATACCCTGGCAGGCACTGTGGCAGCTGCAGGTGTTCTCCACACTCCATTCTCTTTTTCCTGTTTCCCTTTCTCCCTGCAGAAGCTCCTGAGGCTTTAAACCGCCCCTCCCCCGCCTCTGGCCTGACCCTCTTTCTGTGTTTGGATAAAGGGAAAGTGCCCTCGTCCTTTTGGAGGGCTTCTGCCCGATCTGGGAAATTGGGATGGTTTCTTTTTCTTTTTTAACCCCTTTAGTGTCCCAGGCAGCCTCAGTTCTCTCTAGGGCACATAAGGGAAAAGTTTATTGGTCTCAATTAGCAGCTCCATTAAGGAGGAAAATTAGAGTCTTAATGAGCTTCCTCTGATGAGCAAAATAACAGGTTTCCCAGCCTCTGGGCATCAGAGGTGTGGGGTGAAAACCTCCCTCCCCTGTGGCTGTCAGATACTTCTCCAGCCCCCAGTCTGGGTTCAAAGGGTTAAGGGTGATGAGTTTTTAATTACACTCTTAAATTCACCTACTTGCTTAGCTGTGATCTTAAGGTCTGAAGCAGGAATCAGGCCTGCAGGGGAAGGGGGCCACAGTGAGAACCAGTGCCCAGAAAGTGGGGTGAGAGGACACCGAAGCTCACATAAGGAGGAATGGGGGGCAGTGAGGTTCGGGGGAGTAAAGAAAAGTGCAGAATCAGCTCCCATTATGTGCTTATCTCTCTCTCCCTCTCAGGGTCCCTGGAACTCTCTGCAGTCCTGAGCTCTGGGATGGAGCCTGAGACTGTGCTGTGGGGCCCAGATTCACAGGGCCTTGAACAGAGGCCCAACGACGTTCACAGAGGTGAGGGGCACAAGAGGGACTGTGGTCCTGCCAAGATAGTGGCCCTGGTTCAGGGAGGGGCCCAGACTCTGGGGGAAACCCAGGGGAGGGAAGAGAGACAAGACCCCGTGTTCTGAAAGGAGATGGGGGCTGGAGACTCCCTTTCTCTCTGTAGGTGCCGAGAGTGGGAATGAAGAGGAGAGCCCTCAGCAGGAAAGTTCTGGGGAGGAGATCATCTTGGGAGATCCAGCTCAGAGTCCAGAATTCAAGGACCCTCCAGAGATGCCCCTGGAGAGACCCTCCCAGGATCCCTCAGTTCCCCAGGACTCCCCAACCCCACTAGGTCACTCTAGCCCCTTGGACCACCAGGCCCCTCTGGACCCCCCAGCCCCCGAGGTAGTCCCTGCTGCATCTGACTGGACCAAGGCCTGTGAGGCCAGTTGGCAGTGGGGGACCCTCACCACATGGAACAGTCCCCCCGTGGTCCCGGCCAATGAGCCCAGCCTGCGAGAGCTGGTGCAGGGCCGCCCATCTGGGGCGGAGAAGCCCTACATCTGCAACGAGTGCGGCAAGAGTTTCAGCCAGTGGTCCAAGCTGCTGCGGCACCAGCGCATCCACACGGGTGAGCGGCCCAACACCTGCTCCGAGTGCGGCAAGAGCTTCACGCAGAGCTCGCACCTGGTGCAGCACCAGCGCACGCACACGGGCGAGAAGCCCTACAAGTGCCCCGACTGCGGCAAGTGCTTCAGCTGGAGCTCCAACCTGGTGCAGCACCAGCGCACGCACACGGGCGAGAAGCCCTACAAGTGCACGGAGTGCGAGAAGGCCTTCACGCAGAGCACCAACCTCATCAAGCACCAGCGGTCCCACACGGGCGAGAAGCCCTACAAGTGCGGCGAGTGCCGCCGGGCTTTCTACCGCAGCTCGGACCTCATTCAGCACCAGGCCACCCACACGGGCGAGAAGCCCTACAAGTGCCCCGAGTGCGGCAAGCGCTTCGGCCAGAACCACAACCTCCTCAAGCACCAGAAGATCCACGCTGGCGAGAAGCCGTACCGCTGCACCGAGTGCGGCAAGAGCTTCATCCAGAGCTCGGAGCTGACCCAGCACCAGCGCACGCACACCGGCGAGAAGCCCTACGAGTGCCTCGAGTGCGGCAAGAGCTTCGGCCACAGCTCCACCCTCATCAAGCACCAGCGGACTCACCTGCGCGAGGACCCCTTCAAGTGCCCCGTGTGCGGCAAGACCTTCACCCTGAGTGCCACGCTGCTGCGGCACCAGCGAACGCACACGGGCGAGCGGCCCTACAAGTGCCCCGAGTGTGGCAAGAGCTTCAGCGTCAGCTCCAACCTCATCAACCACCAGCGCATCCATCGCGGCGAGCGGCCCTACATCTGCGCCGACTGCGGCAAGAGCTTCATCATGAGCTCCACCCTCATCCGCCACCAGCGTATCCACACGGGCGAGAAGCCCTACAAGTGCTCCGACTGCGGCAAGAGCTTCATCCGCAGCTCCCACCTCATCCAGCACCGACGCACCCACACGGGCGAGAAGCCCTACAAGTGCCCCGAGTGCGGCAAGAGCTTCAGCCAGAGCTCAAACCTCATCACCCACGTGCGCACGCACATGGATGAGAACCTCTTCGTGTGCTCCGACTGTGGGAAGGCCTTCCTGGAGGCGCACGAGCTGGAGCAGCACCGGGTGATCCACGAGAGGGGGAAGACCCCGGCCCGAAGAGCTCAGGGCGACACCCTTCTGGGGCTTGGGGATCCCGCCCTGCTCACCCCGCCGCCTGGAGCCAAACCACACAAGTGTCTGGTCTGTGGAAAGGGCTTCAATGACGAGGGCATCTTCATGCAGCATCAGAGGATCCACATTGGAGAAAACCCCTACAAAAATGCAGACGGTCTCATGGCACACCCAGCCCCTAAACCTCCTCAGTTCCGATCCCCCAGGCTCCCTTTTGGAGGGAATTCCTACCCAGGTGCTGCGGAGGGCAGAGCCGATCCCCCAGGACAGCCCTTTAAAATGCCCGAGGGCCAGGAGAGCTTCAGCCAAAGGCTGGGGCTGCTCTCCTCCAAGTCCTACATTTGTTCCCACTGTGGAGAAAGCTTCCTGGATCGCTCTGTGCTCCTCCAACATCAGCTCACCCATGGCAACGAAAAGCCCTTTCTCTTTCCCGATTATAGGATTGGCCTAGGGGAAGGGGCAGGGCCCAGTCCCTTCCTAAGTGGGAAGCCCTTTAAATGCCCTGAATGCAAAAAAAGCTTTGGCCTCAGCTCTGAGCTGCTGCTGCACCAGAAAGTCCATGCAGGCGGGAAGAGCTCCCAGAAGAGCGTGGAGCTGGGGAAGAGCTCTTCCGTCCTCCTGGAGCACCTCAGGAGCCCCCTGGGGGCCAGACCCTACAGCTGCTCCGATTGCGGGGCCTCCTTCCTCGATCGCCTGGCCCTCGTCCGGCACCAAGAAACCCACACCCAAGAAAAGTCCCCTAGACCTGAGGATCCCCTTCCAGAGCCAGCCACCTTGTCCACAAGCCAGGAAGGTGAGGGAGAGGGCCCCGCCCCCACAGGGAGCAGCCCCCAAAGGCAAGGGGAAAGCCCCAAAGCCCTCCTGGAAGAAAAGCCCTATTTGTGCCCTGAGTGTGGAGATGGCTTCACAGAAGTCGCAGCCCTCCTGCTCCATAGGAGCTGCCACCCAGGTGTCTCCCTGTGAAATGGGTCTGGAGGCCAGGGGCCTCTCCCAGGAGGAACACTGGATCCCCAAAGATATTATGTGGGGAAAGGAGGACAACCCTACCAGATTGTAGAGAAGTGGAAGATAAAGAACCCTGGGCAAAAATAGTGCTTTGACATCAGTGATGAGAAACCCTATAAAATTGTTGGTGGGAACCATTTATAAGGCAGTAGAGAAAAACTGTTGGGTTAGAAACCCTATAAATATGTAGGAAAAAAAAGCCCTGTAAGTCTGTAGCAGAAAAACCCTATAAACCATAGTGGATAAAAGCCCTATTAATTGTAGGAAGAGGTCCCAATATGTCTCTAGACAACCCTGTAAAACTGTATCAAATCCTTATCAAAATCCTATAGGGTCGGGGAAGTGCAGGAAACAGAGCAACGGCATCGACTTGGAGGAGTGACCCTCAGGTGGTGTAGCAAACACCTGCCGTATGCTTGTTCCGCAGTGTTCTCCCCCGTGGGAGCGTGAGAGGGAGCCTCCCTCCCAGCAGTTACACTTGGACAGTTACACTGAGGACAATGCCCGGCCGGGGAGTAGCGTGGGAACTGGGTGGAAGTGGAAAAGGAAGAAATCAAAGAGGAGGAAAATAAGTGGCGAGGAGCTCCCAAGCCCACACAGGAGGCAGGACCCAGGGACTAGGATGAGAAAGGCCAGCTCACTGCGCCGGGTTCCTTGGGGTAGGAGGCCAATCTTAGATGAATTGTGTGTGTTAGGGGGAGAGGCCTGTGGAATCCCTTACCAAAAAGAACCCAAAGATAGGGAATTGTCAAGCCTTCCTAAAGGCTTAAATTTGGGGTGCATAAAAACTTTGAGTATAACAATACCGAGAAACCAACACAAAAATTAGGGGAAAGAGTGGGGGGATTTCTGTTAAAGGGCTTTGAGGGAAGCAAACCAGGGTGGACAAACTGTTGAAATGGAACCCAGCAAACTCCAGGCCAGTTTCTCCTGTTCCCGGGAGCTTGTTAAACTGCAAGTACAAGCAGATCCCAGTTTGGGCCGCCAGGGTTCTCCCCGAGCCAGGCAGGACTGCCCTTTCCCCAGCCTGGCTGGAGACTTCTCTGCGAGGCCTCCAGGGATGGGGGGTGCCTCCTGCCACATTCTCAGGTCTCACTGTCAGGAGGTTTTTCCTGAAACCTAACTGCCACCAGTCTTGCTGCAGTGGCAGCCCATTTCCTCGAATTCTGTCCTCAGTGGAGAGGGAGAACCGCTGCTAGTCAACCTCCAAAGAATAAAACCCTTCAGAGACTCAAGGCCTGTGTGCAGTTGTCCTCCCTAGACTTCTCTTCTCCCAGTCAGCATGAGCCACGTATGGTTTCTCTGTGGCAACAAGGGACAGCAAGTCAACGGAATAGAAAGGCTTCATTAGCCAGCACCCTGATTTTAAACCTCAGCCCTTCATCTGAGCTGGTAGCAAGGCTGCCCGCAGGATAAGCCGACCCCAGCACGGTAGTGGGTGTCTACACACCCCCCAGACTGGACCATAGGTCCCTGGAGAGTCTGTGAAGGGCTGACCACCCTTCTCACCCCAGTACCTGGAGCCCTCTGAGGTTGTGATGACACCACCCAATCCTGGCCTTGGGAAGGGGTGGATTCCACCCTCTGGGCTCCTCTCTCCTTAGCCAGAAACCTTCAGAGGGAAAGAGAAGAATGAGAAATGCTCCCCTGCCAGGCCCACCTCCTCTCCTCACACCACGCAGTCACACACTTCCGTAGCCCCAGCCAGACCTGCTCACGTGACCGGATGTGTGGCAGGGGAGAGACTGTGGCCCTATAAGACGGTGGAAGAGAGAAAACTCTTGAGAAACATCTGTAACAAGAATCCCGCTCCCTAACCCTGGAGACCCTTACCAAAGGAGAGGACTCTGCTCAGTGCTGGGTCAGAAAGGAAGTGCTCGCTGGCACCAGAAATGCGCTATCCTGGAGTCAGAGGACTGAGATGGTGAGGTGGCCCTTCAGGAGTGGAATCCCTGGAGAAGGGTGACGTGGATTCCCACAAAGCTGTGGAAGAGACCTCTAATTCCATGACCTAAAAGTTCAAACGGTGAAAATACTTCACCCTTCATCTATCCTGCCCCCAAAGGGATGACCCTCAAATTTAAAAGGATCGAAATCTAGAACATTGTGGGAGAAAAAACACAGGCCTGCTGCGGGTAGGGAGAAAGCGGGCCTCACGATTGTGGGTTGAACCTTGGTCACATCTGCATCCAGCCCCGCCCCTCCCAAGTGCCAGCGAGGACAGCGCTGCTCCGAGGGGAGGAGCTGCCTGCAGATCTCTTTCTGACAGAAGTGTCAACAGAGGGGGTGTCCCTGTAAGACTGAGGAGATAAATCCTCCAATCCCAAGCAGATTCCCACCCCCTCTAAGATGGTAGCAGAAAGAAACTTATGTTGTAGAGACAAACCTTTTGTAAGGCTAGAAGCAGATTCCCTCAGAAACAGGTCTGAGGAATCTGCCTGCAGAAGAGTCCTGGGAGCAGCTTTTGGGGCTCAGAAGGCAGCCTTGGGGGAGGTGGTGAGTGTAGTTGGAGGCCAGCCGTAGGCCCACTGAGGACTAGGGTGTAGCAGACATAGTAGGACGCTGGCATGTTGTAGGGACGGTGAGGGCTCAGGGCCTTGGCTCTGGCACTGAATGATGTGGACGTGACTTATGGGGTCTGGCGTTTCACAGCAGGGAAGGGGCACAGTCAGCAACCTCTGGGGTGTGGCCCTGTTCTCTTGCCCACCTTCCCCAACTCCTTTAACCAGGTGCTTCCCTCCCAGAGTGAGCTACATCTTGGGAGGAACGCAGCAGGGAGGTGGCAGCATCCAGAGTCCCTGACTGGCTCGGACACAGGCCCAGGGGTCAAGGCATTTGCCCACCAGAATGCAGTCTGGAAGGCACAGTGTAGCCAAACCCTCTTATCCAACTCCAGGCCCAGACCCCTCAGCAGTGCCTGGTGGAGGAGCCCGACAGGGCGTCACTGGTGAGAGCGGAGGGGAGAGCAGAAAGTGATCTGGGCTGAGGGTGAAACCCGAAGCCGCCGTGGCTGTGGAGGTCAGATGGGAACTGGGAAGAACTGGGCATGAATCCTGAATGGTGGGGAAACGTGAAACCATCACAACCAAGATGGGTTCCATGACACCGCCCTGAGGTGAGCAGTCCCAGACTCCTTTGCCCCCAGTAGGGAAGCCCCACTGACCTGACTGGTCCCCGCGAAGAGAGGCCCCACTTTTGAGTGTTGTGTGTCAATAACAGTGTTGTGTCACTGGTGGTCATGTTGATTAGTTGAAGAGAATAAAGGGAATACGATTTCCCGGGTGTTTTTTGTCTTTTTTCTTCCAGCTGACAGCAAGCTGAAGCTGCTTGTCCTCTCCCAGAGTCAGGGCCCATGAGTGACTGCAAAAGCTCGGCCCAGCCCCAGGCCCATCCTTTACCCAGGGGCCCGAAAGTCCCTGTCCAGTGCTTGCTGGTGGGATTTATGAAGTTTTAAAATCCACACTCCGGGCCGGGCGCGGTGGCTCACGCCTGTAATCCTAGCTCTCTGGGAGGCCGAGGCAGGCGGATTGTTTGAGCTCAGGAGTTCGAGACCAGCCTGAGCAAGAGCGAGACCCCGTCTCTACTAAAATTAGAAAGAAATTAATCGGACAGCTAAAAATATATAGACTGTAGTCCCAGCTACTCGGGAGGCTGAGGCAGGAGGATGGCTTGAGCCCAGGAGTCTGAGGTTGCTGTGAGCTAGGCTGACGCCACGGCACTCTAGCCAGGGCAACACAGTGAGACTCTGTCTCAAAAAAAAAAAAAAAAAATCCACACTCCGGGCGGTGGGGAGAAATCTGATGAGATGGTGGCGGAGCCAAGTAGTTTGCCGGTGTCTGGCTTCCACACCAGCACAACATGCTGACTGCTGAGTGGCTACCTGGTGACTCTGGCACTGGCCAGCTCAGGCACAGCTGTGCGGCCCCAGGGAGCCCTCTCTAGCCACGACACCCACACCCTCCCCAGGGTGCCAGAGGGGAAAGCTCATGGATCTAGTTTCAGAAGCTGGCAGCCACCTCTCCCAGTTCACTTGGATCCTGGGCCTGGCTGAGCCCTCCTCTGGACCAGGGCCTCCTATACCGTGAGGAGAGGTGGGTGGAGACCTGGCCTGTCATCTCACTCAGGATGTCAGCCCATAGTCCCACATCGTGTGGAGAGGCTCAGAGAAAGACAGCCACTTGTCTAAGAGCCACGGCAAGTTAGCAAGGGAAACCAGAATGGCCAGGAGCCTTTCCTCCCAGGCCTGCCAGTGCTGTATCTTCTGGGACTAGGCCTGGCCATGGCCCCTGAGCAGCTGCCTGAGGTCAGCGCTTACTCTAGCCTGTCACCTGCCTCTGCCGCTGTCTGCTGGGGGAATCTTGCCCCACCAGGAAGGTATCCCCCACCTTTCCTGTGCCTCTCTCAACCAGACCCCAGGGCAGGCTCACTGGCTCCTTCCCTTTCCTCACCTGGAAAGGAGCACGAATGTGAGGAGGGACTTGCCCTTCATGGAGAGGTGAGTAATGAAGGCTACTCCACATTTCCTATGATCCCAGCCCTGGAGACACTGAGGTACATCAGAACTAGTCCCAGTGCTGGAGCAGTCCTCAGTAAAGTGAGGGGACTACAGGGACAGAGCAAGCACTGGAGCATAGTGATTGGTCCAGAGACTTAACAGAAGGGCTGTGGACCCAGAGATGGTGCCTGCCACAGCAGAGGCCGGGAAGCTTGCTGGAGGAAGTGACGCAAGGGATGAAGGTTGCAGGAATAGGGAAGAGTGTGTAGGGGCCAGGAGTGGGATGGGGGGCAGAGGGTGTTTAACAGTTGGGTATGGGCTTAGAGCACAGAGGGGACTGAGGGAAAGTAAAAGTAGAGAAACTAGAGTGTGGAGCATCTTGAGCTGGGAAAACAGTTGCCATTGCGGGATTTTTAAGAGTGACATGATTTTCTGATGCTCCCCTGCCCGAGTGAATAGTGGTGATTTTCCAGGTCTGGAGCTCAAAAAAGAGAACTGGACTGGAGAAACTGGGTCTTAGCAGCTTAGCTGTAGCCATGGCCATGAATAAACACTCCCAGGGAGAGTGGCAAAGTAGAAAGGGGGTCTAGCTTAGGGGTGGAGGAAGAGGACCAGCAAAAGACAGCATGAGAAAAACCAGGAGAGTGTAGCGTCACAGGACCTAAGGGAAGTTTAGAGATCATGGTCAATGTTACATGCTCCATTGGCCAATAGGTAGCAGCCCTGGTTCTGGCTGAAACAGGCATATCCACCATTGATAACAACATCTGTTCACCTCACAGAAGCTGGCCAAGGTCAAGGCTGGCCCAGGAGGAGTTGCTTGGCCCATTGCCACTGAGACCACTGGGACTACTGGGGCTAATAAGGGGTCAAATTTCCTGGTGGAGGGGCCTGACCAGCCATTAAGGCAGACCCTCCGAGCACCCACAGGCTCATGGGAAACCAACCCTTGAGTCTTCTGTGTTCCTGCCACCTTATCAGTAATCAGTGCTTGCATAGATCACTAAGATCTTGGAAGTTTTATCCCATTCCCTTGCGATTGAACTTGAGAAAGTGGTTTGACGCCTGCTTTACTATTAGGAATGAGGACTCACAGGAGGTTTTAGCCCCTTTGACATGGAGACCGGCCTTTACAGAAGATATCTAGGGAGGCGATGTACAGTTACTTGCATTTACTTAAGGAGCCTGTGCGAAGGTGATTCCCGGGAAAAAGGATCGTGCTCACAAAGGATTGGCTGACCTCCACCCGTGCCCTGGGTCGCAGCGCTCCTTTGAGGCTCATCTGCTCTGGGGGCGCAGGTGGCCACATCTCTATGATGTAATATCCTGCGTTTTTCCCACCCTTGCCACCACTGCCTCCCGGCCGCGGACACTTCCTTGGCAGCCCGATGTCATCTCCCGCCGCGGCCCGTGCTTCAGTGAGCGTGCCCACCGCCAGCCCTGTTCCCGAGGTCAACGCAGCCCGCGTCTCCATCTCCAGTCCAATCAGGTCCAGCTGCTGCGGCCCCGCCGAAACCCCAGGCGCCAGGTGGGGCCCGAAAGCGGACAAAGCCGCTAGTCCCCGCGAAGGTGCGACAGCTCACAAGGTTGCGGGGCCCCGCAAAGGCATGACTGCTGACAAGCCCGCGGCCTCTACCATGGCGCCTACACCTCCTGCGGCACCAACCTCGGTCAGCACCGGCTGTGGCACCAGCCCCAGTACAGCCTCGGTTACAGATCCGTCCGAGGTGCCAGCAGCGTACTGAACTGAGACGCCGCCCGACATGCGGCATACGGTTCCGAGGACCCGGCCGGCGGCTGAAGCAGGTTGCAATGTAGAAAGTCACCCCGCTGAGGTGTCCTGATCTGTGCGTCCAAAGGGTAGGGGTGGGTGAAGCCGTTTGTGGAACGGCCCGCGGGATTGGGTTCAGGCCCGCCTTTGCCCAGCACAACGGGGGAATCAGTTCTCCCCTCCGAGAACCTTCTCGCCATGTGCTAACAAGGGACTACATTTCCCAGGATGCAGCTCGAGATGTCCCAGCATCCTAAGGGCCAATGACTGCCGGGGGCGTGGCCAGCCCAGACCTAGGGAGCCGGCAGTCTGGCCCCGTGGGGGAAGCGTAGGTAGGCTCCAGAGTTGAACACGACGCTTTTTCCCTGCAGACGCGCTCCCCCTACAGGCCCAATCTGGGATCCCTGACGGCCGTTAGGTCTAAGTATAACTTAGCCTTTGGGGTGGGCAGGATTGGGGGCTCATATTGGCACAAGACCCCTCCTAGGCTCACACCAAGCCAGGGAAGTGCTGGGCAGGCCTAGCAGCTGAAGACCTGGGACTACGATTGGGGCATGAAGCCTGGCTACTCTGGCCATAGGCCAAGCGTTGGATGTTTGTTTATTCATAACAATTAACAGCCTATACAAGAGATCTCTAGAGCAGAGGCTGTGGGTCCAAATAGGCCCCTGCACCTGTCAGCAGCTCCACCTCCCGGGCCTCTCTGGGCGCTGCCTTCACAGCCCATGGAGTATTTGTGGGCAGGCGGCACAGGAAGCATCAGGGGTACAGGCTCAGTCACAGGGTGTTGGGTGAAGCTCTTCTACCTGGAATGATTGGAAGTTGGCCCAGCAGCTGGGGCTGGTCTGTCCCTTCCCCTCCTGGGAAGTTTCACCTCCACAGTAGTTAAGGCCACCAGGATTGAAAGCAGGGTTAGGGCCAAGGACCTAGTGGAGCCTTGGGATGCATGAGGTGGGGGTAAGTGGGCTTGGGAGAGAGGAGGAGATTCGGGAGGGCCTGATGAGAATAGAAACTGACGATCTTGGTTCAGCACTCCCAAGATGAGGGCAGTGACTGCAACCTTAAGAGCTTCCCAGAGGAAGCAGGTGGTACCCCCAGGGAGGTACCTCCTTCAGCCCTTGGCACAAAAGCCAAAGTGTCCAGGGAACTCCACAGGACAGAAGCCCTGCCTGTGCCAGCAGGATGGTGGCTGAAGAAAATCTCCCCAGGACCCAGTCTCAAGCAACGTGCTGAGGTCCTGGCCCACCCATGTCCTCACTCGTGTGTGTAGGCAGGTAGTGAGCCTCCTCTAAGGTAGGTCACAGCCTGGGGAATTTCCCCCTTAGGGCTAGGATGTGTCTGAGGAAACAGATGAAGAAAGGTTAGGGCCAGCTTCTGGGAAGCTCAGTTGAGTTCTCTGGGCCCCTCAGGCCTCTCATGGGAGACCTTTGCTGTAGAACGGTCCCCCCTCGGCTGCAGCTCAGATCTTCAGGAAAAGATGGAACTGAGCTTGGCTAATCCCACTCCCACTAGCATGCACCAGGGCCCCCAAACCAACCAGGTGGGCAAGGGCTGGGCCCCTGGGGTCCAGAATGGAGGGTGGGGCCACTGGACCTGGGGTGGGGAGGGGCTGGGGGAACAGCCCCCAGGGTCCATGGTTGTTCCACAGTCCCCTGAGTTTCAGGTTCAGCTGATGTAGATACGGTGGAAGTCGTGGGCACCAAAGGCTGCGTTGCACTTGGGGCACTTCCTCTGGCGGGCCTCATATCGGCCCCGCACGCACTCGAAGCAGAAAACGTGGAAGCACTTGGTAAGGACTGCATCCTTCTTGCGGGTGTTACAGCAGGGGCAGGTCAACCGCGCCTGGGCCAGGCAAAGGCATCAGCTTGGGAACAATTCTGATGGTGCCCAGACCCCAAGATGACAGCAGGAGGTGGTCCAGGCTAAGCCCACCACACAGCAGACTGTATCTAATCCTCACTGTAACCATGGGAGGTAGGGATGAGCACTCTATGAATGAGGAAACTGAGGCTCAGGGGCCAAAGTCTCAAAACTAGAAAGTAGCGGAGTCCGGATTCTATCCTGGGCAGTGTTGGGTATCCCGTGTTTCCCTCCTCTCAAGGACAAGGACCCACCAGCCCAGTTTAGACTCTTCTGCCCTGAGGCTTCATCTCTTGCCCCACTGATCTTCTCTGGCCAAAACCCAATCCTGTCTACCTTCATCTGCATCTGCTAAGTCACAGCTGGGCATGGCAGTACCACTAGAAATCTGCTATCTCTACCCTCAACAGGGCCCAGCCCTGGTGCTGCCCAGAGACCCTACCGTGGGTCCTCTCTTAGCCTAAGACCTCCCATCTGCCACCAGGAGGGTCTCACCACCAAGTCCAGACATGAATTGCCTCAACTCAGCATTCCCAATATTCCTCTTCTGGCCTGCCTAAAATCCCAGCCCAGCTTACCCCTCAGCAACCTCCCAGCCCCCTTCCTGCCTCTCTCAGGACCCCATCCATCAGTGTGAACAGGCTCCCAATTCTGCCGCCTCTTTGCCCCATAGTTGCCTCCAGCTACCTCTGCCCTTCAAGGCCTACCTGCTTCAAAGAGTTGTCTGATTACTGACTCACCCACACCCTCTCCTCACTTCAGTGGGTAAGAGTGCAGGTGACCTGACCTCCACCCTCACCCCTGCACAAGAACCGTTCCCACCAATACTGCCAAGTCCAAGGGGCACCTCTCATGGCTCTGTCCATTTGCCTTCTCCCCCATCAACTCCTTCAACATCACTCTCCTTCCTCACAACCCACAGGCTCCTCTTTCTCTGCCTGTCACTTAAACTTTGAGGTTCTTACGGAAGAATGAACCCTATCCCTTCTTATGCCACAGACCCTCCCTGGGTGACCACAGTCATATATGGCTTCCATCTCTGCCTCTACTGACACTCCCCAAGCCTTCTGCCCTGAGTGCCTTCCCACACAGCCTTGCAAGATGTCTCACAGGCACCTCCCTCTCGGCATCTTTGAACACTGTCCACCAAAACCTGCTCCTGGCAGTCTTCCTAACTCACTAAATGGTAGTTGTCACCCACCTACTTTCTGAAACCAGGATCCAGGAGTACTCCTAGTTCCTGTTCCCTCTCTCCCTACATTTAATCTATCCCTGAGTCCAAGCAATTCTGCTTCCAAAATATCTGCTGAACCTATCCACTTGTCTCCAATACCTTAAGCCAGCAAAATACCAGTTTTTGCCTCAATGACTGCAATAGCTTAACCATTTCCCTGCCCCTAGCCTTTACGTCTTCCAGCCAGGACCCAACAGCAAATCTGACATCACTCTCCTGTTTAAAACCCTCTGAAGTCGCTACACTGCCCATGGGATAAGTGGAGCTTCTCAACCTGGCTTACCACCCGCTTTAGGACGTGACACTCCAACCACACGCCTGGCTCACTGTCCTTCCAGCATACCTCCCAACTCAGGGCCTCCACACCTGCCTTTCCCTTTGCCTGAACCCTCATTCTTCAGTCTGCCTTGGGTGACATTCTTTCCAGGAAGCCTGCTGGCCCCTCCCACCCACCCCATGCCTGCTTTTAGGGCCTCCCCTGAGTTTCCACAGTCCCTCTGGCCTCTGCCATCACATTACTCCTCTGGAATGAGAGAATTACTTGGCTGCCTCCCCTAACTGATGGTCAGTTTGAACAGGTCAGAGACCAGGTCTAGCTCGTAGCTCTCCTGCCCCACATCTGGCCAGGCACTATGCCTGGCACATGGTGTGTGTACAATAAATACTTGATCAGTTGTCTGACTCTACAACCAGCGTTTTGCCCACTTTTTGTTGTCCTACCTTATTTCTAGGGTGCCCAGACTATCCACTATGACTCTCACCAACCCCTCATCTAATATTCCTGGGTTGATGGGGCACAACTCAGCCCCCTGGCCCCACCTTGTACTCCTTGATCTCCTCCTGGAGGATTTCATCAGCATCTGCATAAACCTCCACCTTCCTCTGCTTCTCCAGCTTGCGCCGCAGCCGTGAGATGTCCTCCTGGGGCAGGAGAGGTTAGGCTAAGTGCAAAGGTCCTCACCCTTGAAGTGCTTGCCCCCAGCCCATGTCAGTGACCCTGGACCATGCTAGCCTATTCCCACCCTCACACACACCTGAGCCCTCTTGAGGTTGAAGCTCTCTTTCTCCCGAGCAGCCCGACTCTCTGCCAGGCAGGGCTGAATCTCTCGCAGTCGAGTCTGCACATGCTCCAGCTGCACCTTCAGGTCCTCGGCCAGCTGGGCTGCTTCAACAGCCTGAGGTGGGTGGGAAAAGAAGGAGGGGCACCACTGGTCTGAGCCTAGGGACTCAGGCACACAGAGCCTTGGTCCAGTGATGCTGTGTCAAAGGTTCCAGGGCTATCTGCACCGAGCTGGTCTTGCCTCCTTCCCTTTAGCACTCACCTCCTTCTACACACCCTTCAAGTTCCTCCCCTGCACGATGCTCTCTCTGGTTTCTGAGCCTTCACTGGGCTCTTCTCTCTGCTCCCCTCAACTTCCTTAACACACATACAACTCCCCCAGGGCTCAGCAAAAATGTCACCTACTGAGAGGTTCCCCTGTTTGTCTTTCACAGCACCTTAGTTTCCTTCGTAAGACTTACTGAGATCTGTTATAGTATTATTTTATTTGTGGGATTACTGGCTGACTCTGCCTCTTCCAGCCTTGACTGGAAGGCAGGGATCCTCTTGTCTCCACAGCGATCAGCACAAGGCCTAGTACACAGCAGGGGCATGAAAAATACTACCAAAATGAATGAATTAACTGGAAAAGAAAACAGCCCAATAGGGAAAATAAGATGAAAATCATTGTTAATCTTAAGCCTCTGCCATAACCTAGATAATATTTATGTTTAATAAACTATGTGACAAGGACCATCATCCCATGTTTACAGCCAATGAAGGGTTAGGATGGAGGTCCCGGAGCCAAAATCCCAGCACCACTCTTGCTCAAGCAAGTCAACTGATGTCCCCAAGCCTCGGTGTCCTTACAAAGACAAAAACCAGGTGAGGTGCGGTGGGTCATGCCTCTGAGAGGCCAAGGCGGAAGGATCACTTGAGCTCAGTAGTTCAAGACCAGCCTGTAGGCCAGGCGCAGTGGCTCACGCCTGTAATCCTAGCACTCTGGGAGGCCAAGGCGGGTGGATCGTTTGAGCTCAGGAGCTCGAGACCAGCCTGAGCAAGAGCGAGACCCCGTCTCTACTAAAAAAATAGAAAGAAATTAGCTGGACAACTAAAAAAAAAAAAAAACATATATATATATAAAATTAGCTGGGCATGGTAGCGCATGCCTGTAGTCCCAGCTACTCGGGAGGCTGAGGCAGGAGGATCGCTTGAGCCCAGGAGTTTGAGGTTGCTGTGAGCTAGGCTGATGCCACGGCACTCACTCTAGCCCGGACAACAAAGCGAGACTGTCTCAAAAAAAAAAAAAAAAAAAAAAGACCAGCATGTGCAAGAGTGACAAAAAAATTGTCTCTACAAAAAATTGAAAAATTAGCCAGGTGTGGTGGCTTGTGCCTATAATCCCAGCTACTTGGGAGGCTGAGGCAGAAGGATCCCTGGAGCCCAGGAATTTGAGGTTGCAGTGAGACGCCACTGCACTCTAGCTGGGGCTACAGAAAAGACAAAAACCATCTTGGTAGGATTACTGTGAGAATGAATTGTGACCAAGCACAAGATCTGGCACATAGTAAACATTCGATACATGCGAACTGTTCTGGGAGAAGCAGCAGAGCCTAGCAGAGCCCCAGGCCAGCTGGAGAAGTGGGCGTGTTCCCCGCTGGCCCAGCCTCACCTTCCTCTTGTTGAGCTCCAGGGCTTGGCTGCGCAGCGTCAGCTCCTTCTCCACACCCCCGAGGCTGCCCTGTAGGGCCCGCTCTTTTTCCTCCAGCTTCTGCACGGTCAGCAGCTGGGCGTCCACCTGAGGATGGCAGAAGACTCAGTGCTGGGGAGCCCCCGCTTCTCCAGTTCCACCCTGCATGCCAGGGACTGCCATACCTGGGACTTGAGGCCAAGAACCTGCTCGCCCAGCTCATCCTTCTCCTCTCGCAGTAGCTTGTGAATCTGGTTGGCCTTGATCCGCTCTGACATCAGCTTAAAGTTGGCATCGTCCTTTTCCCGCAACTGCTGTAGCAGCCGCCCATTTTGCTCCTGCATGTCCTCAAAAGCCTGACCTGTCACATCCATCTCTGACAACAAAGCCTCCTCCTCCTGCAGCAAGCGGGCAAGGACAAGATGGAATGTGGTAGGTGGACAGGATGGCCATGAGGAACCATAGGAAAATGTGGCAAATCAAAGAACCAGAGTGGAAGTGGCCATCTAGAGGCCACATCTGCCAGAGGCGCCTAACAAGGTGTTAAGGGAATCCCAATGCTCAGTAAACGAGGGGACCAAAAGGGGGCTGCACCTGCTTGGTGGCACCCAACTTGCGCTGTAGGTGTTCTATCTGCTCCTCTGCCTGACGAATGCGCCGCAGGGCATCCTCATCTGCAATCTTCTTGCTCTCCCTTCGATCCCTCTCCTCCAATTCCCGGATTCGGCTTCGTAGCTCATCAACCTATAGCCACGAGAAGCTCTCTTGTCATTGCTTCCTGCTGACCTTGGGCTCTGCTCTGGTCAGAATCCTGCAGGGCAGCCTCCCTACATGCCCCACAAGCCCTACCTGCCCTCACCTCAGCCTTGGCCTTGCGTTCCGCTGCCATGAGCTGCACCTTATCCCGCTGTTCCTTGGGCGCTGACTTGTACATATCCAGCAAGAGCTTCATCTCCTTTTGGCTTTCCTGGGCCTTCCTGGGAGAGGGTGCAGGAGGAAGTCTTGGTAAGTGGGGATGGAGGCCACTTGGCAAGTAGGAAGGAGACAGGAATAGGGCCTCACTTGAGCTCTGCTCGAAGACCCTTGAGGAGTTCTGACTCCTTCCTCTTGGCCTCTTCCACCTTGGCCTTCTCTCGATCAGCCCTTGAGAGAGTTGAGGCTACAGGTGGGGGTCCCAGGCCAGGTCCTTCTCGTTCCCGAAGCTCCCGCTTGGGCCTGGCTTCAGGTTCTCGGCCCCGGGAGGAAGGGCCCTGGGCCCCAGGGGTTAATGCCTGGGCATCCTCTTCGGAGGGGACCAGCTCCTCCTTCTTCACTGAGGAAGGAGTAGTGGTGGTGCCAGGCATTGAAGCCACCTCCTTTCTGCCGTCGGGGATACCAACAGCGCATGGCCCACCCTCCTCTTTCCCTGGGGCTGAGGCACTGAGGCCAGAGTCTTCTGGGTGTCCCAGGTTGGGGATGGAGTGGGCAGAGCCACTAGCCTGGGCTCGGAGCTGCAAAGACAGAAAGGAACAGGGATGAGGTGAGATAGGGCTCACTGGTGTACAGCCAAGGCTTTTCCCAGGCAGCCTTTTCCTCACCTTGCCAATCTCAGCCTGCACTTCTCGAAGCTTCCGCTTATATCGCTGGGCATCCCCCTTCAGCTGGTGGTTGTGGTTTTGGAGACTACTGATCAGGTGGCGCATCTCACGGTTGATGGGCCCTAGGAAAGTGTCATGAAGTAAGGGTGTCAGAACTAGTCCCTGAGTTAGGGCCCCAACCTCTGAGTGGGGGAAGAGGCTAAGCCAGGGCCATCATTCCCATTATTCAGGAGGGGAAAACTAAGACCTTATGCTGAGTGTGACCTCATCAAAGTCAATAATGCTGACTCAACAGAAACTCACCCAAAAGTAACTCGACATTGCCTATTTGTATTATTTTTGCTAAGGTAGGTTTTTTTCCCCAATATCTCCAACTTTCCTTTAAAGGAATAGATAACAAACATTCACAAAAGTTAGTCAACTTCTTGTAGATTCTTAAGTATCACTTTCTTAGTTACGTTCCCTGGTCTCCCATCCGAAATTGCAACACCCTTTCTCCTGGTAGCAACTATCTTCCTTTCTTGCTTTACTTTTCTTGGTATATTTATCACTATCTAAGGCACATGGTCTATTTTTTTCTTTTTTTTTTTTTTTGAGACAGAGTCTCACTCTTTTGCCTGGGCTAGAGTGCCGTGGCATCAGCCTAGCTCACAGCAACCTCACACTCCTGGGCTCAAGCAATCCTTCTGTCTCAGCCTCCTGAGTAGCTGGGACTACAGGCATGCGCCACCATGCCCGGCTAATTTTTTTTTCTATATAGTTTTTTTAGTTGTCCTATTAATTTCTTTCTATTTTTAGTAGAGACGGCGTCTTGCTCTTGCTCAGGCTGGTTTCGAACTCCTGAGCTCAAGCAATCCGCCCGCCTCGGCCTCCCAGAGTGCTAGGATTACAGGCGTGAGCCACCGCGCCCGGCCTATTTTTTTCTTTATTGTCTGTCTTCCCCTGCTAGAGTGCTGCTCCACATGGCAGGAATTCTTTGTTTTGTTCACTGGCACAGCCCCAAAGATCAGAACAGAGCCTGGCTCATAGGTGGTGGTCAATAAATCTTTGTAAAATAAATACCTCAAAGAGAGAGACACCACAAGGCCAGAGGACCACAAATGGGGCCAACAGCTCATGTTCTGGTTGTTCCTGTGTCATCAGCTACTTCAACTGGTTATGACCCTCACTGCCTGTGAGCCAGGCAGTGTGGTTCGCTTTCCACAGGGAGCAGCTGAGGTCCGTGAAAGACGCTTCATCTCTTGCATCTGGCCAAGCAGCAGCCCACACCAGGACCCAGTACTCCCAGATAAGGACCCACCTCCACCCTATCCTCACCACATACCCGCCTGCTCGTTGGCTGCCAGGTTCTGCTCAAACTCGATGCGCAGCATCTCGTACTCCTTGCGTACCTGGGCCAGTGTGTCCTCCAGCTGGATAACCTCCGTGCGCAGCTTCTTCTGCAGCCCTAGCTCATCGCTCTGTGGGTTGAAGCATTAAGGATCCACACAAACCCTCATCACCACCTCAGGACTCAGTGTCCTAGGAAGAATCTATTCCCAAGAGACACGTGGCAGGCAGATGGGGCCTCTGAAGCCCAGGAATGCCTTCACACTAAGGGTTTGGCTCTTACCCCCAACCCCTACCACTACCCCGTTACAGGGCCATACCTCCATGTGCTCAATGTGTCTCAGGTGGGAGTTCTTGGTGGCCAACAGTAGCCCCCGAGCCTCATCCAGCTGGGTCTTCACTTGCAGAGACTCATTGTAGAGCAGCGAGAACTGGGCCTGCAGCATGCGGTACTCCCCTGTCTCCCGCACCACCTCCTCAGGAAGGCTCCGCAGGGCCACCTAGGGGTTGGGATGCCAAAAAGAGATCAGCAAGAGCATTCAGGGCTCAGCCTCTACCTATAGGCACAGGCCTTCTCAGCCCCAACCACAGCCCACCTTGAGACGCTCATTGGTCCGCACAGCACCCTGAAGTTCAGCCTGCAGCTTCTCCAGTTCTGCCATGCGGCTGTTGGCCAATTCCTGGTTTTCCTCCAACTCTGCATTCAGCATCTCAAACTAAGAAGTGGGAGGTGCTGTGGTCGGCAGGGGCCAGGTCCAGCAGCATGCTTGCCTCACCTCCCCACATGTATTCCACCCAAGCTCCCCTGTGTAGGGCAGTGATCAATTCCGAAGCCCCAAACCAAGGGCTTTCCTAAGGGTTCCCAGGCAAGTGGGAGAAAATTCAGTATTACATGGACAGTGCCGAGATCTAAGGCTCTTAACTAATAGGGAGTCAGGGAAGCATTCCTGGAAGGCCTAAATAGCCAATAAAGGTAAAACAGTGCATAGTGACCCCCAGAATGCCAATAAACTCTAACATACTCCCATGTATCTTCTGTGCTTCTTTATGGTACTCATAACCAACTGATGTCCTATTTTACTTGTCTGTTCCCCCACCTGGAACCTAAGCTCCTTGGAAGCTTTGGTTTTTGTCTATCTTGTTCTTTCCAATATGCCTAGTGTTTATTTCTAACATTTAGTGTTCAGAAATTATTTACTAAATAAGTACATGAATGTATAAAAGAAAGAACAGCAGAAGTGACGGGGATGGGCCTTGGAGGAAGATGTTTGTCCTTCATCTTTAGGGGAATGTCAAGGGTGCAAAAGAGAAAAGGTTACAGGAGCGTTGAGGAGGAATGCCCCTACTCACCTTCTGCATGCTGAGTGTGATCTGGCCCCCCTGGAAGCCTGAGGAGCTCCCAGAGACATAGTAGCCAGAGTTAAGCTGTGGAGAGAAGACAGTTGATGGATATGAAGGAGAGAAGAAGGTGCCCTGAGCACCCAGCCCTGGCTCCATGTGCCCCAGAACCTCAACCCTACCTGCTCCAAGGCTTCTGCCAGGTGCTTATTGAGCTTTTGCTCCCGCTTGCGCAGCTTCTCAATGTCCCACTGCAGGTCCTCTACCGTCGTCTCCATCTCCAGCACCTTGGTCTCCGCTGATGTCACTTTATCCTGGAGTTCAGAGTACTGGGGGGGAACGGAGGGAACAGATGCTTGGATGGAGGACCTGGTTCCCTGAGATCCTTGGGTGCCCATCTAACCTAAACCCTGCCCTGGTTCCAATCCCACCCCAAAAGCCCCTGACTACTACCTCCAACGAGATGCGGTGATGCTTCTCCTGCAGCTGGGTGGCCAAGTCCTGTAGCCGCCGGTTCTCACGGCCCAGCTCCCGGGTGCGTGCCCGAGCCACCTCACTGAAGGGCTCATTTTCCCCTGGGAAGGCAGGGCAAGGCAGGTGAGAGGCAAGCTCAGGGCAGTGGGGCCAAGTACTAACTCATAATGGAGTCTGCTACGTGTCCAGTGTGATCCACTAGATATTTTGCCAATTTTTCATGACAAAGTCAGGAGTCTTTATCCCCACTATACAGAAGACGAAACCAGCTCAGAGAGGGGAACCATTTGCCCAGAATGCCCCAGGTAGAGTAGGAGAACTAATACTGGCAGAAGCCTGTCAACCTACAAAGCCTGAGCACTTGCTACTATGCCTTGTGAATCAGCTACATGCAAAAAGTGCTCCATAGTGGTCTCTAGCTAGTAGGGGGAGGCCCTACCAGCATCAACAACTTGTCCAACTCATCTCTCCAGAGTTCAACTCCAGGAGTCAGACCCCTATCTAACCCATTCCCCCAAGAACATGGATGAATTATTCCTTGGGGAATTCTGGCTGTCTATGGGCTCAGGGAATCAGAGGAATTGGGAAAGCAGTGCCATAAAGATCCAGATGGGGATGGACACCTCTGGGGTGGAGGTAACAAAGAACCAACCTCGGCTGTATACTCGCTGACAGAGTTCCTCCACCCGGCGCTGTAGGCGGTCTGATGCCTCTACCACACGGGACACAGCTGCCTTGGAGAACTCCATACGGCCTTGCAGCTGCAGCTCTACCTCCTCACTGCTGCTGGCACCCAGTGCTACCACAAAAGCCAAGGCTGGCTCACTGAGAGGGGGCCGCAGCTGCATTGGCAGAGGCTCTGGGAGGGATGGACAGATCCTCATAAGGATAACAGCAGCAGTTACCACCACCCTATACCAAGTTCCAGATTCCACATTCTTGGGTTAATCAACACAACCTGTGGTGCACTGTTATCCCCATCTTGAAAGTGAAACAACTGGGATTCACAGAGGTAATGAGCTGCCTCAAGGCTATAGAGCTGCCAAATCACTTCCTCAGGGAAGCCTTCTCTGCCTTCCCAGTCTAAATTAAAAACACACAAACATGTGCACACACATTTATTCCCTTTCAGGGGCCCTAACACTTTTTATGTATTATGGTTTATAATCATTTCCTCCCTGATAGCAGGAACAATATTTCTTTCAGCTTGTCTTTGATGTCTCTGAATCTAGAACAGTGCCAAATACATAGTCAACATTCAATAGTAATACTTTCTTGAACAAAATGGGTGTCAAAACATGAACTGCACTATGAACCGAGTTAGATTCCAAAGCCTATGTCCTTACTCACTGCACTTTGCCACCCAAACAAGAAATCAGTGGCAGGTGGGGGCGGAGGGTATAAAGTAAGGCAGGAAATTCTGGTGCCCAGTATCAAAGTCCTCCCCAGGACCTTTCCCAAAACTTAAGCTCCCCATATCCTAGGACTGTGGTCCTACCCCTCAGCTCTGATGTCCCTGGCTCGGTGAGAGGGGTCCCATCACGTGTTGGCCCCTCCTGGGTCCCAAGCGCCTCTGTCCCCGAAGACAGCTCTCCCTGGCTCTCATGGCATCGGAGAAGGGCTTCCACAGTTTCATCCAACTGAAAAGAGAAAGCATCAAAAATGTTATGAATCCCTCAGTGCTTTACAGTATGATATTCCTTTCCCAGCAGGGGAATCTGAGGATTGGCAACTGAATTAAGGCCAGGTCTTGGAAAACAGAGGGCACCCACCTGGGCCCAGTAGCGATTGACAATAAGGAGTGTGGCATCATCTGTGGCCTGCCGCTTCTCCAACTTCTCAATTCGTTCTCGGAGTTCATCTTCACAAGCCTGTCGCTGTTCCAACCGCTCTGCCAGCTTCTTGTTCTTGAACTGCAGTACCTTCAGGTCCATCTCCTCCTACCAAAGGAAACAAAGGGACTGAGAGAAGGGTCAAGCAGGGCCCAGAAACCAGTCATTGAGAGAGACAGAGAAGGAGAGCAACTGGAATGGATGGAAGATGGGGGGATTCCCATATTAACTTCTAAAAGAATTTAAAGAAGCTCAGACACCCCAGCAAAAGT
The DNA here is from genome assembly GCF_000956105.1 of Propithecus coquereli. NCBI lineage: Eukaryota > Metazoa > Chordata > Mammalia > Primates > Indriidae > Propithecus > Propithecus coquereli. The sequence continues at coordinate 10,353,574 of NW_012152618.1, read as the reverse complement.
GAGGAAGCTCATGTTCGTTTCTACCCGGCCCTTTCTAACTCCTTAGTCTTCGACAAGTCACTCGCTCCCTGGGAAAATGTTATCCTATCTGCAAAGAGAAAGCAGACGTCGTGTTTTCGGTTTCCTCCAACAGAGTGTTCCGTAAATCGCTTGGGGAACTGGGAGTAAGACTCTTTGGCGGAGAACAGAAACAAAAGTCCGACAAGTTCTAACGGATAGGGCAAGAGCCCACGAACCGTGGAAGAGATGCCTCCAAGACGAATGGGCTCTATGAGAGTGGTTGTGGTCTTCTCCTCGCGACTCGGCTTCTTCTCTGGGGGCCCTGAGCCCCCGTCGCCGGCGGCGCGTTTGTTGCCGGGCCCAGACATGGCCGCGGCAGCGAGGAGCGGCGCAGGGTCCCCCAGGAGCGTCAGGCGGGAGGAGACGGCGCTTCCGTCACCTGCAGAAGACAGAGAGCAGAGATGTGGAAGCGGCTGGCGCTCCACAGCCCCCAACTCCGCCCGCCCGGCACACACCTGCTGGATCCCGCCCCCTCCGGCCCCAGGGCCCTCACCCACAGTAGGGTCAGCCTAGTGCCGCCATCTTCGATTTCCCCGGACGTCGGCGGCCTCCCGCTCGCAGAGCGCAGGCGCCAAAGGCAGAGCCGGATGTGGCGAAACCTCTTTATCTCCTGATCCTATTGGTCACGCTTGGTCCCACCTCCTGGGCCGTTTGGTTTCTTCCCGAACATCTCCTTTTTCTTTCGGTGATTGGCCAGTAGACAGTTCCCATGGTAACTGACACCGCACACCCACTTCCCAACTCAGAGGACAGCGCCAACCTCCTGTTAGCAACTTTGAAGGGAGAGCACCCAGGTGGGCATTCGCAACTTATTACGAATGCACGTTCTCTTCTCACTGATTGGCGCGCGCCTGCACTTCCTTCCTTCCTTCACAAGCCCCCTAGCAACCATCACCGTTGAGACGGAGGGAGACGCGCCCCGCGGATTGGCTGCGCGGAGCCTCTCTGCCGCGTGGACTGGCTGCGGCGCGGCTAGGGCCAGGCCTTCGCAGTCGCTGCCGGAGAACCGACTGCCCTAGACCCGAGGCTGGACAGAGCCTGTGGAGACCCGCAGCACGGAAGAGCGACAAAATGATCAGCCAGAGAACCAGCCAATGCCTGCGAGTCAGCGTGCAGTCGGAGCTTGAACAGCGCTCCGAACTGCGGCGGGAATCGGGGAAGGTCAGCTCTGCGTGTGGGTCGGCCACACGGACCGGAACAAGTGTGCGGACTGAGTTGGCAACGGCGGCCCACGCCTCCGGGGAAGTGGATGAAGATCCTGGAGCCAACCTGTTCCCGGTGAGGACGGGACAAACTGGTCCGCTCATGAATATTTGTAAAAGGGTTTCCCTGCACGGCGCCAATGCTATCATGTTTATTAACATAGGAGACATTTCCCGGGCTGCCTAGGTGAAAAGAGGTAGGGGGTGTGTGGCCCTGATTGTTAATATGCTTGTGAATAGAACTCAGGGCCTGCTGAAGCCCAGCCCCGCCCGAGTTGCTCGTACGTAGTCCTCCAGATGACTGGCAAGTAATAGCGCGTTATTAGGCCCGCTGGACATTCGCGACGGGCCAGGGACAGCACAGCTCTGCCTTCCCCAATCCGCTTTCTCTCCGCAGCCGCCGCTGCCCCGACCCCGGATCTGCATGTGGTGAGTGTGAAGAGACTTGAGGAAAGTTACACTTCACACTTGCATTATTCCTTTAGTGGCTCCCTAACAGTCCTGTCCTGTAGCCGGGGCATGCCCATTTTACAGATAAGGAAACTAAGGCCCAGACATGCAATTAATCAGGTGGCTAGAAGCCAGCTTTCCAGCCTCTCTAGTCCAAAGAGGAGGCTGTGTGAGAAGACAGCCAGAGTCTGCGGTGTAAATAGAATATTATAGCCACTATGGATTAATGTACAAATGGGGACACTGAGGCTCACAGGGTGGGGGGGTGACTTGACCAAGGTCATACAGCAATGTAGTGGCAGAACAGGGAAAAGAACTCAAGATCCCTCACCCTAGGTTTTATAAATGGAGAGGATCGTAAGAGTACATTTAGGTTCGGAGAGGTAAGCAATTTTCCTGAGGTTACACAGCAAGTTAGTGAAAAAGCCAGGCTTCAAACTCAGATCTCCTAATTCCCAGTCAGATGCCCTAGCCATCACAGCCCTGTCATGAGACTAATGTGTAAAGACCACTGATACTTTTTCTTTTTTTTTCATACGACAGGAAGTACCTGGACATCCATTCCATGCACCGGCTGGAGAAGACAGCCAACATTGAGGAGATGAGGGAGTAGGGACTGAGCAGGGAGAAGAGCTCTTGGGGAAGGGTGAGGGGGGTGGGTTGAGAAGACATGAGGAATGGCAGGCTCCAAAGCATGTGCTGGGTAGGGGGTGATGAAAGAAGGCTCCCATTGTCATTCACTCCTTCCTCTCTCTCTCCTAAGGGTGCTGGCTGAGCTGTTAGAGCTAGGCTGTCCTGAGCAGAGCCTACGGGATGCTATCACCCTGGACCTCTTCTCCCATGCACTCATCTTCTGCCGCCAGCAGTGCTTCTCACTGGAGCAGACATCAACGGCTTGTGCCCTGCTCCAAGATCTTCACAAGGCCTGTGTTGGTAAGAGGGAGGCAGCTACCAGAAGGTTTGAGCCCCAGGGAGAGGAGGAGGTTGGGCTGGCACATGTGACCATGGGAAGCAGAAGTAGCGAGAATACCACCCGGGACCTTTGTTATTACTAGTAGCATTATTGCACACAAGTTATCACCTTTAAAATCCTGTTTCTGTATCTATAAATTAAGGATATAGCACTAATGTTATGGGACTGTTCTAAGAAATAATATATGTAAATATATGCCTACTGCTTAATAAAATTGCTCCTGCTTCCCCTCCCCCACCCCTTTTATTCTCCATCTGATTTTATTTGTGTTTACCAATAGCTGAAATTATACATTTCTTGGGTTTATTGTATGTCACTTTCGCTAAAATAAAGCTTCATAAAGGCAGGACCTTGTCTGTCTTGTTCAGTGCCTGAAACAGCATATAGTGGTTACTCAGTATTTGTTGAATGAATTAATGTAACTAGCCAAGACTTAAACCTACATCTGTCCACCTTGGAAGCTCATGCTCCATAAGTAGCTATTGAGTGAAATGAATGAATGAATAAGAGAGGGGACTCACTGCTGCATCTTGCTTTCCCTACCAGCAACCCCCTTGGGCAACGTGGAGGAATGCTACCGCTACTTTACCAGTGTTCTTTTTTGCCATGGAGTCAGGGTCAGTTCCCCCAGAACATTCCAAAACCTTCACCCTCCTCCAGGCAAGGTCTAGCCCAATCCCCTGCACCTTCACCCTCATCTTCCTCTGAAGGCCACAATAGGCTCTCCTTGATCCTAGATTGTTGGGCTCTTGGAGAAAGGCCAGGGCTTCAGGAGGTAGTCAGTACTGAAACACCCTGTCATCACCACAGCGGCCCCCCTTCAGCATTGACCTCTTTAAGGAGGAACAGCTGCTGAACCTGGCAGACTATGTGGTCAACACCTACTTCCGCCACTTCAAGCTCTACAAATATGTCTTCACACCCCAGGTAATGGACCATGGACTACAAGAGGCCACTCCTCATCTCCTCCTTTCCCTCAGTGCAGGTGCCCTCCTCTCAGCCTCTCCTCTTTTCCCAGGTGCGGCTGGATCTATCTTTGACTTACATGGGGCTACAGCCACCCAAGCTCTGGCCAGAGGGTAAGATGGGTAAGGGAGAGTGCCAGGGCTAGGGCTGGGGTGAGGTTGGAGCTGAGGCCTCTTTCTGCTTCTGGCTTGCAGACAAAGGAGAAAGCAAGGAGGTAAAGGAGCAGGCAGTCACCCCACAGGAAGAGGAACTGGAGACAGTGGCCCAGCCAGAGCAAGAGCCAAGTGAGAATCTGGAGGGGTTATGGTACCTGGTGACTCTGGGCAGGGGTGAAATGAAGGGTTTAGATCACATCATGGCTTCAGAATTTTCCTTATGCAGAAGTCCAAGATGACAAATAGATTAAAGCACAGCTGCTAAGAGTGGGGGAGAAAGGGTGTCTCCAGAAAGAGGATAATTAGAAAACCAATGACAATAATAGCCAGCACATACTTGGCAACAGGTGCACCAGGCATGCCTTGTTTTAAGCATTTTACATATATTAATTTATTTAATCCTCCTTCAATACTAAGCGCTAGGTGTCATTACTATCCACATTTTACACAAGAAAACTGAGACATGGAAAGGTTAAATAACCTGCCTAAGGTCATATAGCTACTAAGTGGAAATCAGAATTTGAATCCAGAAAGTCCAGCATAGCTACTCTGCCCAGCTGTCTCTCACAGAGGGCCAGCTGACATTTCCTAATTTATTTTTTTATTTTTTAAGAGACAAGGTCTCACTCTGTCACCCAAGCTCTAGAGTGAAGTAACTTGGTTATAGTTTACTGCAACCTTGAACTCCTGGGCTCAAGGGATCCTCCCACCTCAGCCTCCTGAGTAGCTGGGACTATAGATGCGTGCCACCTCCATGCTCGGCTAATTTTATTTGTTTATTTTTGTAGAGATAGGGTCTTGCTATGTTGCCCAGGCTGGTCTCAAACTCCTGGCCTCAAGCAATCCTCCTGCCTCAGCCTCCCAAAGGGGTAGAATTACAGGCGTGACCCACCACGCCTGGCCAACATTTCCTAAATTGAAACTTGGCCACCTGCGTATCTCCCTAGGGGCACTTTGGGGGTTGGGCACACGCATCCCCACACAGCACCTCTCCTGACCTGCCCTTTTTTCTCCTGCAGGCCAGATCCACATCCTCCAAACCTATATCAAGACCCAGCTGAACAAGGAGCTGGGGCAGCTCCAACAGCTGGTAGAGGAGAGGCTCAAGGCCAGCGAGGAAAGACTCAGCAGCAAGTTGACCACACTAGAGCGGCCCTTCCAGCCACCTCTGGCCAAAGGCAAGAACAAGACTAAGTGATCCTCAGCATTTTCCCCAATAAAGGCCTGGGCCAGAGTGGCCCCATCCCTGTCCCCACTCCTGAGTACCTTCTGGGCTTCCCTGACCTAGCCAGACACCAGACACAGGGAACCCACTCTCCCTGGCGTGCAGCAGATTTATTTCAGACACAGCACAGGCAGCACTGACAGAACCAGCCATGGCATTTGGAGTGGCTCCCTTCCACCCCAATTCTGATCTCAAAGCCCTGGCTGGCAGGAGGAGGAGTACAGGGCTGGTCTGTAAGATAGTAGCATGATCAGCAGTGGGCCTGGTTAGGCAGAGGAGCCTGAGGCCAGAGCCTACAGGGGCTGGAATGATCAAAATCCTTCTCCTGGAGAGTTCTGCTTTCTGGGATTCCCCAAGGGCTGAGGTCCTAGCCCAGCACCATTGCAGCTTCATCCTCGGTTATGGTAGTTGAGTCCCCCTCCTCTTCGGGGCCCATGATGGGGAAAGGCCCAGGGGGCCGGTGCTGAAAGAGGGCGGCTCGGTTCTGCTGCTCGCCCTTCTTCACCCAGTGCCCATAGAGCCGGAAGGCACAGTTGTCGATGAGGCGACGCACTGACCGCAGTGCATAAGGATCCCTCAACAGTGCACTCTTGGTCAGTGGCCGTACACGATGGGTGCTTAAGGCCACTCGTCCAGCAGCCAGCACTGTCCACACTGCCACCTGGGAAAGGGGACAGTGTGAGCTCCAGTGGAGCATTCGGCACAGGGGAAAGATCACAGGACAGAGGCCCAGACCCAGACCCTGACACTATCAGGCTTACCCGGAACCGCTGGCGGGGGGTGAGGTTCCAGGGTTGGCTGCCTTCACAACGCTCAAAGAAGGGGTGCTGTAGGGCCTGGTCAGCTGTCAGGCGTTCCTCAGGATCCACCTGCAGCAGCCTTGAGATCTAGGAGAAACCCCAGAGCATGAGGGGCAACTCTTGGACCTCCCCCATTGTCCTCTCACAGCCCCAGCTCACCAGGTCTTTGACAGTGTTCGAACGGTCGTCCCACTCGGGTGAACTAAACTGGTACTGGCCCTCCATGATCATGCGTAACATCAGGATCTGGCGCCGGTGCCAGAAGGGTGGCGAACCAGCGAGGAGTGTGAACAAGATCACCCCACAGGCCCAGCTGAGAAAGAGATCAGAGTCAGGCAGGACGAGGTGAGGCAAACACATTGAAGGACAGTAAACACAGAAGGAGAGAGCACCAGAAACTCACAGATCGACCTCCTTGCCATAGCCTGGGTGGGTTTCATCCATCGAGCATTTAAGGATCTCTGGTGCCAGATACCCTGGGGTGCCACACAACTCTGGGGAAAGAGGGCCAAGATTGAGGGGATGTCCCCAGCCCTCTCCAGGGCTCTTAGCAACTGATCTCTGCTGGAGCCTCCTCAACACTGCCAGGGCCACCAGTGTTGCCATTCTGTTCCTACCTGCCTTCTGCCAAGTCTCAGTACTAGACACTCTCCCTGCTGAACAACTCAAATACCCACCAAGGCTCCTGGTGGCCTTCCTAGGAAAACCTGGTTTTTGGATCGATTTCAAGGTCCTACCTAACCCTATCACTTGCCTCCTACAAACCTCCAGCCAAGCCAGCCTGCCCACTCCTCACACAACTTGTTACCTCATTTTTACACACATGATACATATGGAAAACAAAATTTAAATCTTTCCTGCATTCCTTTCTGCCCAAATTCCTCCTCCTATATCTCCACTCTGGTTAGTGGAAGCACCACTCAACCCAAGGGGAACAGTGGAAATACAGGATTTCTTACAGCACATACTGGGAAGTCCCCTCCCTGATTCCCGATCATGGCATTAGGACTCCTCCAGCACAGAGCTGGAGGAGTAACCTGATCCAAGTCTATTTTTTTAGTTTCTTCTACCACTTCAGGCACCAATTTTTCCATCCCAGCAGTCTCCAAACTGTGTTTCATGGCACACTTCCAGGAGATTTTAATAGGCCTGAATTGAAACTGACTCACTTGGGAAATTCATTTCTACAACGCGTATTTACTGAATGCCAAGCACCATATTAGACACAGTGGTGAATCAGATGTGCCCCTACCAAGCTGACTGTCTACCAGAAAGCAAATGAGAAATAATAGAGCAAGACGTGTCATGAAGGGAGAAGATATAAGAACAAAAAGCAGGGAGACCTAACCTGTCTTGGAGGTTTAAAGTGAAACCTGAACTACCCAAGCCAAGGGAGAGGATAGAGTGGGCAAGGGCAAAGATGATACCAGAAAGAGGAGAAATCTATGTGGAAGCCCAAAAGGAAATAAGGCATAACATCCACAAGACGTGTAAGTCCACAGGTTAAAAACATGAGCTCTGGAGTCAGACTGCCCAAGTTCAAATCCTGGCAAAATGACCTCGGACAAGTCATCTCACCTCTTGAAGCACATCTATGAAAAGGAGACACAAATACTATCTATCACATAGGACTGTTGAGAGGATTTGGAGAAATAAGCTATATAAAGACTGTGTAGTGCCTGCCTCATAGTAAGTGCCCAGTGAATGTTAGCTATTAAGTCCAGTGCAAAGCCACTGAAGGAGAGACAGTAGCATATTAAAAGCTCTGAGGAATCCCACAGTTACACTTTAAAGTTTCCCATTTGCACTAGAAATATTTTTGTCACAACAAAGGTATTAACATTGGGTGATCACCATCAAATTGGTATTAACTGATCAACACATAAGTGCACATATAAGAATAACATCTATTGCATGTCGGTCAGGTGGGGGGGGAGGGGGGAGGGGGAGAAGGGGACGGGTATATGCATACACAAAGAGTGCAATGCGCACCATCCGAAGGATGGACATACTTGAAACTCGGACGGGGGGGAGGGGCAAGGGCAACATACGTAACCTAAACATCTGTACCCCCATAATATGCTGAAATAAAAAAAAATAAAAAAATAAAAAAAACATTGGGTGAGCCTGAGTCCCAGGGCCCCAGGTGAGAAGCACTATACAGACACATCAGGCTCTTTACAGCACCTAAGAAGCACACTGTGGTCCTGCCTCCTCCAGCCCCTAAATACACTGCTGAACCCTGCTATCCCCCACCCACCACTTACTCTCTCTCCTCCTGGGACAAGGCCTAGTCCCAGAGGCCCCTCCTCCATGGGTCTCCTAGGCTCAATCAGTGCTCCCTCCTCTTGGCTTCCTTGGCATGCCCTCTGCCTGCTGTGCACTCACTTGTCTGTCTCCTCCCTATGTCAGGAGGCCCACTCGGGGTTCTACACAAGAGTTTGCACCCAGAGAGTACTTGGCAAGTGGTCACTGACTTCTCCCTTCTCCTTGGTACCTGGGACTCAGTACTCAGACCCAGGCAATCAACCTCATCATGCCTGGGTCTCCTTCCCTCCCTAGTCTGTTAGGATACCAGATCCCCTCACCTCGAAGCTTCTCGCCAGGTTCCAAGTGACAGGAGAACCCAAAATCTGAAAGTCGGATCTGCATATTGTCATCTAGGAGAATATTCTCAGGCTTCAAGTCTCGGTGCACAATGTTGTTGGCATGGAGAAAGCTCACTGCTTCCAGCAGAGACCTCATGATGGACCTGGGGGAGGTGCAGTCTCCTCCTCTGTTCCTCCCTGCTCCACCCCACTCCCTGCTCACCCCAGGGGCTGCAAGCCCAGCCATTACCTGGTTTCCTTTTCTGAGAGAGCCACCTTCTCTGTCAGATAGTCAAACAGTTCTCCCTTCCGCATCCTAAGGGATAGGAGGGGCATAGGAGGTAGATGCACCCCACACCAGGGGCTGAGAAAATAAGCCAGTGCTCACATAAAATATCATGGAGGAGGCCAGTGAAGAGAAATTCCTCTCCATCTCAAGACAGTGCACTCTAAGAGTAAATCAGATGCCAGGGGCAATTTGGCCCAGAGGGTTGGCAGTTGAAATCTCTGCACTGTGCCATGATGGGACAATTTTGGCAAGACTAAGTAATTTTTATTTTTAAGAGATGGGGTCTCACTCTGTCACCCAGGCTGGAGTGCAGTGGCACCATCACAGCTCACTGCAGCCTTGAATTCCTGGACTTAAGCGATCCTTCCACCTCAGCCTCCTGAATAGCTGGGAGTAGTTGGGATTATAGGTGCAAGCCACTATGCCCCATGGTGACTTCTTATGACAATAATTTACAGGAAGTCCTTGTTATCTGAGAATAACTATACCTGAAAAAGGCCTCTGAAAGTGAATCTATTGAGAACATGGACCAAAATTTCAGTTAATAGTGGCAAAAACGTTAAATAGGACTTTATTTTGAAATTTTATCTATTTTTTAACATTGAGGTTATAATTACGTGTCCATTAAAAATAAAGCTTTTCAAAAACTGAAGTTATCATTGCGACTCTGCATCAATCCTCAAAACAAAGAATACATCAGGAGCTTTTTGGGGGAGTGTCACTGTTCTGCAAAGGGGCACGATCGTGTAACGGACACTCCCTACTTCCCCTCTGACTTTTGTGGAGTGTCATTTCAATAAATACATTGAAACCTTCATGAATTTTTTCCAAAGGCCTCTCTTAAATCTTTGGTATTCAAATCATTCTCTTTTGAAATATCTTTGCAACTTGTTTGCATAACATCTGACACTGATTCAGTCTGACCAGAAAAAGTGATGGGCAGAGAGACTGACACCAGTGTAGTGTGTTAAGCCACGAGAGAGACTGCAGAGTGAGGATGTGTTTTATAAGTGGTCAGTTCCTTGCTAAACACTCTCCTCTTAAAAGAGCTTTTTTCTCCCCTTCACCTTATAACCTTGGGGAACACTGGGACAGTGACACCTTCGGTCATGCGAACTCCTTGTATTTGACTGGTCACTATTACTCTTGAAGAACTTGCCTCAATCGTGGCACCTAGGGAGAGGGCCAGAGCCATGGGCTGGCAGGCAGGCCAAGGTGACAGCGAGAGGCCCAGCTGAAGCAGAGGAAGATGTGAGCAGGGTGGGTCTGGCCCACTGTGCTGTGAGGCTCCATGGATGCAGCCATACATGGAGGTGGGGAGGAGGCTTCTTGGATCAGGGCAAGGAGATACTCACAGGTCAAACACCAGGAACATGAAGCTAGAAGACTCGTAGGAATCGATGAGAGTGACTGGGGAAAGAGGCAGAAAGGCAGAGAGACAGAGATGGAAAGGAGCAGATACATTTCATAGGGGCTTTGCCACCCTGAGGCAGCCTCGGGCTGTTACTGGGAAGGAAGGAGAACCAAAGGAGGCAGTAGGGACCCAAAGGCTGGCCACTCCCTGAGGTGGAACAGAGCCAGAAGGGAGGAGAGGCGTGGAGGCAATGCTGGGGGAAATGGGCTGTGGGCAGGGTCAGCAGGTGGTGGGGTTGTTATCTAACAGGAGCAAGGAATGAAGCCTCACTGATGTGGGGGTGGCCAGCGACCTGGCGAAGGATGTGTGTCTCTCGCCGTGTGGCTTCCCGCACCTCCTCCAGCTGCTCAGGACTCAGCCGCTCAGCTGTCACCTCCATGATCTTCACTGCAAACTCATGGCCAGTAGCTCGATGAACACAACGACGAACCACAGAGCTCACTCCTCTGCCAGAGCCAGACAACAGCACAAGTCAAGGCCTTCTGAACTCTCATCTCTGCACAGACTACAGCCTGTTGCACCAGACTCTGAAAACCCATCTGGACAACAGGGCAACTCTAGGAACTCACCACGGCTTTCACAGTAGCCTCAGGACTTGGGTACTTGGCAAGGAAGTGTGTCTGCCCCTTTCCATCTCTATCTCTCTGCCTTTCTGCTTCTCTCCCCAGTCACTCTCATTGATTCCTACGAGTCTCCTACAGTTTCTCACAGGGCAGGCAGGCAGGGGACCTGGGTCTGAATCCAGGCTCTGCCACTCCCTCCATGGGTAATCCTAGGCAAGTTCTTCCCACACTATGCCCCAGAACCTGCCCCTTGCAGGAAGTGGTAAAATCTAAGTTTCCCTCCATATTTCACTCACACTTCCCTGATGACTCTATCCAAATCCCAAAGTTCCCCTACAACACCTCAAGTGTAGAAGGCTCCAAATAAATATGGAGTTATTGATTGGAAAACCAAAGTTGAGAACTAGACCTTGGTTTAGGACCCAAATTTGCCACAATGAGCCTCCAAGTGGTCCACTCACATAAGACCTCTGGGTTTTAGCTTCTGCAACTCTGAAATGTGGCCAACAATATCTTGAACGGATGTTGAAAGGCATGAATGAGGTAGAGAAAGGAGAGCCTATTTGGCTTTCCTAAGAGAATGCCCTAGAGAAGGATTTCCTTGCATAGGCTCTTTTCCCAATTCCATGTGACCCTACAAATACCTCAGGCTAAGATGCAAGTCCCTCCAGGATCTGGCCTCAAACCATATTTCTTTCTCTCTTTTTTTAAAGAGAGACGGGTCTCACTCTGACGCCCAGGCTGGAGTGCAGGGGCATGATCATACACCATTGCAGATTCGAACTCCTGGGCTCAAGCGATCATCCTGCCGCAGCCTCCCATTGAACCCCATTTCTGATGCTGGTTTGCCAGGTGCCCCTCAAAGAGGCTTACTGCTGTGCTCTCATGGGCCTCTTTGGCCTCAATCACATAACTCCCTTTGTTTGGAATTCTATCACCCGCATCTCTGATTAAATCAAGGAATGTAAACTATTGATCCTCAGGCCAAACACAGCCCGTAGATGTGTTATGTTTTGACAAGCACATGATTTTTTTACAAATCTGAATTCACATGTCTTTGGTGGGACAAGAAGCCTTCCAGCTGCCACAGTACTCACCACTTCCTGTCTTACTCTTGGCCACTTTACAGTTTTATTTTTTTGAAACAGGGTCTCACTATGTTGCCCAGGCTGGTGTTGAAATCCTGGCTCAAGCAAGCCTTCTGCCTCACCCTTTCAAGTAGCCCGGATTATAGGTGCGCACCACTACACTCAGCTACAGTTTTAATTTCCTGCCCAACCACTAAGGGCGTCCGAGTTTGAGGCTCATGTTCTAATTATTACTCATCTTTAATGAGCCTTTTTAAGAATCTGATGAAAGGTGGAGACCTCTACCACATACATATATTTCTATAATTTCAGGGGGTTCAAAGACCCCCAGAAGCCATCCAGCTAAGAATCCCTGCTTTAAGGCCCAAACTCAATGCTACCTTCACCAATTCTTTGTTTACTCTCCAGTAGGAAAGAAGCACTCCCTCCTCTGGTATATCACAACATTTAACCCCCAAGAGCATTTACTCGTAATTAATTCAGCCTTCCTACTCCATATTATGACAGTGTGGGAAACCCAGGTCTTTAGGTTAAAAGTCCAAACTCTTGGCCGGGCGCGGTGGCTCACGCCTGTAATCCTAGCTCTCTGGGAGCCCGAGGCGGGCGGATTGTTTGAGCTCAGGAGTTCGAGACCAGCCTGAGCAAGAGTGAGATCCCATCTCTACTAAAAATAGAAAGAAATTAATCGGACAACTAAAAATATATAGAAAAAATTAGCCGGGCATGGTGGTGCCTGCCTGTAGTCCCAGCTGCTAGGGAGGCTGAGGCAGAAGGATTGCTTGAGCCCAGGAGTTTGAGGTTGCTGTGAGCTAGGCTGACGCCACAGCACTCTAGCCCAGGCAACACAGTGAGACTCTGTCTCAAAAAAAAAAAAAAAGTCCAAACTCTTTCTACTGGTACATTCTGTGCCTTCTTCTCCTTTTTTTTTAAGGACAGGGTCTTCCTCCATCATGTAGCCCAGGCTGTAGTACAATGGTGCGATCATACCTCACTGCAGTTTTGAACTCCTGGGCTTCAAGCGATCCTCCTGCCTCAGTCTCCTGAGTAGCTGAAGTAGCTGAGACTACAGGTACGTGCCACCATGCCTAATTTTTTAAAATTTTTTGGTACAGATGGGGTCTTGCTATATTGCCCAGGCTGGTCTCAAGCTCCTGGGCTCAAGTGATCCTCCTGCCTCAGCCTGCAAAAGTGCTGTGATTACAGGTGTAAGTCACCACGGCCAGCCACTGCGCACTTCTTAAATATCAGACTTCCCCAAGGTCCCATCCTCAGCCCTGTTCTCAGGCTATATACACCCCCTCTCAGTAATCCTGTGTACCTCCATGACATCAACCTTCATGCCCAGATGTCTCTCTTAAGTTTCAGGCCAACAAGTCTTACTGGACATCTCTTCCTGAGGATCCTGGAGACATTTCACATGCATCATGACCACTGAACATCTCATCTTCCCCTGAAACCAGCTCCCCTCACCATTTTCCTGATCTCGATTAATGGTGTTGCCATCCAATTAGACTCAAAATCTAGAAACCTTGGTGCCATTCTTGGCTTCTCCCTCTCTTTTAAAATCCACATCCGACCAATCTAGTCCATTCTGCATAGCTCTCAAATCTATGCCCCAGTGCCTCACCCCCACTGCCACTGCCTTGGCTCGGGCCCTTATCTTTCTCACCTGGGCAACTGCAATAGCTTTCTCACTGATCTCTTTGCTGACAATCTCAGCCCCTGCAACCGATCTGCCACACTGCTTCTAGAATTAGCTTCCTAAAACAGCCCCAATCATGTCACTCACTGTTCTAAAACTTCCCAGTTTATATTCTTTTCCAAATTCTAAGTGTTCCCTTATTCCTCGGCAGGGCTCCTAGAGTGACTGTGTTCTTTATTAATGATACCTAATATTTTCAATCTTATGGGTAATTATGGCGTGCACACAAAGTTCTTGTCATTTTTCCACACCACCTCCCTAACACCTACAAGATAAAAATCAAATCCTAATTGCTTCATTAGTCACTCAAGGCCTTCACCAAATGGTCTCAGTCTCTTTTCAGCCTCATCTCTGGCTAAAGTCCTGCTACAGTCTAGCTACAATCTTTGCTTCAATGACTTATAACTTGTCACCAATTTCCAGAATGTGCCAAGCTCTTTTAAAGCTTCAAGCTTTATGAAGAAACTGGTATTCTGGGAAAAGTAATTTAGTGAGAGTATGCAAGTAATTTACTGTACAGGAAAAAGAAACGGGAAAAGAAAGGACAAAGACAAGGGATGATGCTACCATAGTAATCTTGCAATGAGACAATAAGGACCCTACCCTCTGATCTGCCTCCTCCAAAACTGGTTTTTCTGCTCCCCTTGGCAGTGGAGTCACTGGCTCTTTCCTACAGGCTCTTGTCCATCTTGTTGCATCCTCCCTTACCTGGTCTTGAAACCCTGCAGTGCCTCAGGACTTGGGTCTAGGCTCTCTTCTTTTCCCAATACTCTCTCTCCCCTAGTGACCTTTACCTAGACTCAGGGGCTTTAAATACGTACCATGTGCACATGACTCCTGCTACACTGTCTCAGCCTTGATTTCTCTCCAGAATTCCTGATTCTGACTGCCTCATTGACATCTTCATGTGATACCTAAAAGGAGCCTAGCCAAATCTGATGGTCACACCACTCTCTGCTTCCTGGCCTCAGCAGCATTAGACACAGCACACCATGCCAACCTTCCAGAAGCACATTGTTCTTGTATTTTTCCTTCTAACTCACAGATGGCATCTCCTCAGTCTCCCATGCTGGGCTCTTTCTTCTCTAACTGACCCCTAAATAGTGACATGCCCCAGGGTCTGAGGCTAGGCCCTTCCACCTCTCTTGCTAATGCCTCCCAAGTTTATAGCTCTAGCCCAGCTCTCTCCCTCATATTCTCACTTGGACATCTCAAACTTAACATTTCTAAAATAGAACTCTTGATTTGCTCTCCCCACTGCTCAATCTGACCCTCTCTTAGTCTTCTTCATTTCCGGAAATGGTACTCAAGTGCTCAAATCCAAACCCAAGAAATTATCCTTGTTTTTTCCCCTTTCCCTCAGGGTCCATATCCAATCCTTCAGGAAGTTGTACCAAACTGCCCTCTAAACCATCGCCTAAATCTATCCCTTCTCTCCATCTCTACTACCACCACCCTAATCTTTTTTTTTTTTTTGAGACAGAGTCTTGCTCTGTTGCCCAGGCTAGAGTGCCGTGGCGTCAGCCTAGCTCACAGCAACCTCAAACTCCTGGGCTCAAGCGATCCTACTGCCTCAGCCTCCTAAGGAGCTGGGACTACAGGCGCACACCACCATGCCCAGTTAATTTTTCTATTTTTAGTAGAGACGGGGTGGAGGGCAGGGGCGGTCTGACTCTTGCTCAGGCTGGTCTCAAACTCCTGACCTCAAGCAATCCCCGCCCCCACCCGCCTTGGCCTCCCAGAGTACTAGGATTATAGGTGTGAGCCACTGAGCCCAGCCCCACCACTCTAATCTAAATTATCACAATCTCTAGCCTGAATAAATCAATAGCTTCCTAACTGGTCTCTATGAATGTCCATTCTCACCCCTCTCCTATCCATTCTCTATACAAAAAGTGCTTACCATGTGCTAAGAAGTGTTCTAAAGGTATCGTATTAACTCATTACATCCTCACTGTAGCCTATAAGGTAGGTTCTATTTTTATTCCAAATTTACAATGGAGAAACTAAGGCACAGGCAAAGGTTAAGTTCCTTGCTCCCAAATCACAGAACTATACATCACATCATGTTACAACCCTGTTTGAAACTATCCAGTTTCACTAGAATTTAAATTCCTTATTGTGGTTAAGGCCCTACATAATCTAATCTCTACTCACCACTCCAACTTAATTTCTCCCACCTTTTCCCACTCTTACTACATTCTAGCCATTATAATCATCTTTTTTTTTTTTTTTGAGACAGGGTCTCACTCTGTCACCTGGACTAGAGTGCAGTGGCATCATCATAGCTCACTACAACCTCAAACTCCTGGGATCAAGCAATCCTCCTGCCTTAGCCTCCCAAAGTGGTAGGATTACAGGCATGAGCCACCATGCCCGGCCCATGATCTTCCATATGTTGCTTGAATAGGGCCTTTTCTACCTTGAGGCTTTGCACTTACCGTTCCCTCTGCCCAGAATATATCCTGCCTCACCTCATGACCCACTCATTCTCATCCTTCAGGTCTCAGTTCAAAACTCATTTCCTCAGAGAAGCTCTCCCAGGCCTTCCTATCTATAGTGGCCTTCACTAATTACTCTTCTTCCATTGTCCTATTTATTTTCTCCCTAGCACTTACACTGATCTTTATCTTGTTTTTGTGTTTACTGTCTGTCTCTACCACCAGAATATAAACTCCAGAAGGACAGGAACCTTACAGGTCTTGTACCTCCAGTGCCTAACATAATGTACTCAGCACATTGTGCTTAGGAAACCTTTGATAAATAAATGTATCTGCCACTGCCTCTACAGGTGAGGCCTTTCTTCTATTCTCCACATGCTGAACTCCTACTCACACTTTCAGACTCAGCCCAAAGATCACTCCTTCTGGGAAACTGTGGTTTTCTGGAATCCCATAGCACTTTATACAGTCCTCTACCTATCTAGCCTGATACCTTTTTAACGTTCAGGTGCCTCTTTCAGCCACTTCACTTCCAGGGCATAGATATCTTTCTACCCTCTCCGTGTTTAGCTTTGTGTCAGGCACACAGTAGGTGCTTCAACCATGTTTGTTGAACGCATTGACCCAAAATAAAAGTCTAGTCACCAAATGTTCTCCACTGACCACTGTCCCTTTCCATTTAGAACTATCCAGCCCTCAAATGTAACCATGTATGCTGGCTAGATCCTGATCTCTACGGACCACCGTTTCCCTGGCCGCAGCCTCACCTGCCAATGACGTCCTTAGGGTCGTACTTCTGGTAAAACTCCTTGGCTGCGGCCCAGTCGGGCAGCTCATCCTCCGGCCCCACGTCCAGCGTCATTCTGAAGGAGGTGGGGTCCTGTGCGGAGGAAACAGAGGGCAGTGAGGGCAGAGAGGCCCACAGGCTCTGAGACGATGCACATCGCGGCTCCCGGAGGCGCAGCCCTTGCGGCTGGGGCGCCAGGGTCCTGGGGGATAGGGGCGGGGTAGGGGAAGGATTGGGACTGGGAAGACCCCGCAGAAGGGCTTAGGAGACCGGAGGGGTTGCGGGGCAGGGAGGGGGACGGGGGAAGGGAAGGAAAAAGGTGCCCAGGAAGGAGGAGGAACGGGGACAAGGGTAAGCGGCTGTTGCCGCGCAGGCGCACTTGGGCGGACGCCGGCAGAGGACGGTGGTCTCGCGCAGGCTCACCTGCGGGGGCAGACAGCGAGGCCAGGTCGACGCGAGACTGCTCTGTTAAGGGGTTAGCCTTATCGTCCCTTACCCTAGCGCCGGCGTCGCCGGCGACGACCTAAGGCTCCGCCTCCATCCTGTCCGCCAATGGCCAGCGCTGCACTGAGACTGAGGTTCAGAAGCCCTTCCGATTGGAAACTGGCAGTCCAATAGCAAGCCGTGAGTCCCGGGCTGGAGAGGGCGTTGGGGCTCAGAGTTATCTAAGGCCGCGACGCCAGGACAGGGTTTCAAGTACGGCCAATCAGCGCGTGGCATCTGCCGGGGGCCGCAGAGGGCGGAGCTTGTTGTCAAGTGGGCTGGAGGCCTGGAATGGGACCCGGAAGTTAGGTTTACCCGGAAGCGTGACCTCTGGGCAGCCGGGATGCAAGACCTTATATCGCGTCCAGTTCCTGGACTTGGGCAGGGCCCCCTCAGTCTCCTCCCAGCATTCTCTATCTGAATTCAGCTCTTTTTTATATTAGCAGCCTGATACAAAGTGTCTGCCTTGAGGGGCAGACTCTAGCCCTGAAAATGCTTGGGCTCACGCAGCTTGGACCCCACTTCCGCCACTTGACGGGACTTAAACGGCCACAAGAGACCTTTTGTGGCGGCTCCAAATCCTCTTGAATACCTCCAAAGCTCTAGTGCTTACCATCTGGGATTATACACTTTCCCAGTCTTCCACTCTCTCCCAAAAGCCTTAGGGGTGTTTCACGATCTGTTCTAAATCCGCCAAGTTGTGCGACTGTGCTAGGAGCAACTTCGTAAGCCTTCTCAGGGCATAGCTCATACCTGGCATTCACTGACTCATTTAACAAATATTTGTTGAACATCTAAGACCTAGGTGCTAGACGAACAACAACTGAAAAAACAACATACTGTTGTGGAGGTTATGTTCCAGCAAAACAGGAACAATAAATTAATCTTCCAACAGGTATCTTAGATATGACACTTTGGGATCACAACCATATAAGGGGAGAAAAACGAATCCAAGTAACTTTAATGGAGTGCTTTCATTTTATACCATCAAAGACAAAAGAACTGTAACGAAATCTTGAACTTAGTAAGTTTGTTATTTGGTAGTATATATTAAGCCATTAAATATGAAATGTCAGATTTTGAATCAAAAGTATAGTTTATTATATCTCAAACGAAGCAGTACAATTAATCAAAGTATGCGCCTAAACTATCGACACAGTTTTGCCATTTTAATGGTAGCTTGTTTATACTATCAGCAAAGAAGCCTGGAGAAGGAGTGGTGATGAAATCGTGAAAGGCATTTTCCACAGCTTGTTGAGAATTGAATATTTTTCCTTGCAAGAAGTGGTCCAAAGCCTGGAAGAAGTGGTAATCAGTTGGTGCAAAGTCTGGTGAATATGGTAGATGACAGAGAGAGTTTCGAAGTCCAGCTGCTATAGTTTGAGCAGCGTTGTTTGTATGACAGGTGGTAGAGCATTGTCTTGTAAGAGGATTGGCCTGTCTCTATTGACCAATCTCAGCTGCTTAATCGCAAGCATCCTCATCATTTCGTCCAGTAGACATCCGCTGTAATCAACTGACCAGGTTTCATAAAGCTGCAGTGGTAATACCAGCGCCAGCCTACCAGATACCATTACCTTCTTTTGAAGAATATTCCGTTTTGTACTTTTTCGGCACTTCATCTTTATCCAACCATTGTGCCAAACACTTGCAATTGTCAAAAAGAATCTATTTTTCATCACACGTAACAATACCGTGTAGAAATGGTTTGCCTTTATGTCGTGACAGTAAAGAAAGGCAAGCTTCTACACAATTTCTCTTCTCACACTCGTTTAATTGATGTGGAACCTGTCTAATCCAGCTTCTTTACCTTGCCAATTTGTTTCAAATGGTCCAACATTGTTGGAATAGTAACATCAAACTTTGCTGCTAATTCATGCATAGGTTGAGATGGATTTGCTTTCACTACAGCTTTCAGCTCATCATTATCCACCTTGGTCTCAGGTCACCAATGTGGCTTATTTTGAAGATTAAAATCACCAGAACAGAACTTCTCAAATCATTAATGTACTGTGCCTTCATTAGCCACGTCCTTCTCAAACAATTCATTGATATTTCAAGCTGTCTGTGCTGCATTGGTTCCACGACAGAACTCATATTCGAAAAGAACACAAATTTTTTTTTTTTTTTGAGACAGTCTTGCTCTATCACCTGGGCTAGAGTGCTGTGGCATCAGCCTAGCTCACAGCAACCTCAAACTCTTGGGCTCAAGTGATCCTCCTGCTTCAGCCTCCCGAGTAGCTGGGGCTACAGGCACGCACCACCATGCCTGGCTAGTTTTTCTATTTTTAGTAGCGACGGGGTCTTGCTCTTCTCAGGCTGGTCTGGAACTGCTAACCTCAAGCAATCCTCCGCCTTGGCTTCCCTGAGTGATGGGATCAGAGGCGTGAGCCACAGCGCCCAGCCACAAATGTTTTACTTTTCCATGGTTTCACAAAAATTGCTCTTAAAAACAATGTGAAAGATAATCACAAGCTGTAGTGTGTTTGAAAGACTGAGGATGTACCTTCACAATACAAACAAGTGTCAAAGTGAAATGTCAGAGATATCAACTGTCAAACTTAAGGAAATTGGACATTTCATACTTAATAACCTAATGTAATGGGATAATTATTCTGGAATCGAGTAAGTTTGTAAACATATTGATGTACTTGGGAGCCAAGGTTCTTAGTGTGGGATATGGAATCTGGAATTGGGGAAGGCAATGAAGAACCCTATGATTGAAATTGAAGGAATGATTACAAATAGATTTAAAATAGACAAAATTAGGTATTTTCTAGCTCTGACCTCTGAAAGGGCCCAGAAGCAATAACATCCCAGTAGAATGAGTACATCTAGTGTCTACATACTGATTTCTAGATAACAGTCCCCAGTAAAAGTAATGTAGGAATAAAGGAGAAAAGAAAGGTGGAGAGCTCCCAAGTGCAGCCATTTTGACCCATACCAGACACTAATCGCCCTGAATAGGGAAGTAGAGAGCAGGTCGTCAGCCCAGGACCACCTGAGGATGGATGAATTACTAAGCCACATGCCTTACAGTTTGTACTTACCTTTCTGTGACAGCAATTTATGATTAACCTTTATGGCCTGAGCTTATACAATGATGGTCACATATGACTATTCCTTAACAGGGTTTTTAAACACACAAAAACATTACCATTGCCCCATAAGCGGTCCCCCTCCTGCTCAGGAGAGGACCCCTACTCTGTGGAGTAGGATCTATTGACTGTCTCTATCTCAATAAACTTAATGTGCTAGTTGGCTTACTCTCTAATTCATTCCTGCATGAAGCCAGGAACTCACTTGGCAAGTTCAGGGGGCTTTCCTCCCTTTATCGGGGCACGCCCTGCATCAAAAGGAACCACGGCACCTTGGGAGAAATGGCCAATTTCCAGGCTTCAGTGGGAAAGTACGAGATGAGTCCGGAGCAATTTGTGCCAGAAAGTAAAGAATGATGGGGGACGTATCGAAAGGACACAGGAGGCCGGACAAGGTAACTCATGCCTGTAATACTAGCACTCTGGAAGGCCAAGGCGGGAGGATCGCTTGAGCTCAGGAGTTCGAGACCAGCATAAGCAAAGAGGGAGACCACCCCCACCATTTCTACAAAAAATAGAAAAAATTAGCCAGGCATGGTGGTGCGTGCCTGTAGTCCCAGCTACTCGGGAGGCTGAAGCAGGAGGATTGCTTGAGCCCAGGAGTTTGAGGTTGCTGTGAGTTATCATGATGCCACTGCACTCTACCTGAGTGACAGAGTGAGACTGTCTTTAAAAAAAAAAAAAAGGCTGGGCGCAGTGGGGCTTATGCCTGTAATCCTAGCACTCTGGGAGGCCGAGGCGGGAGGATTGCTCGAGGTCAGGAGTTCGAGACCAGCCTCAACAAGAGCGAGACCCCGTCTCTACTTAAAATACAAAGAAATTAGCTGGACAACTAAAATATATATATAGAAAAAATTAGCCGGGCATGGTGGCGTGTGCCTGTAGTCCCAGCTACTCGGGAGGCTGAGGCAGAAGGATTGCTTGAGCCCAGAAGTTTGAGGTTGCTGTGAGCTAGGCTGACGCCACGGCACTCTAGCCCGGGCAACAGAGCGAGACTCTGTCTCAAAAAAAAAAAAAAAAAAAAACACAGGAACCGGGTTTCCACTGGTCAAAATCAGGAACAAAAATAATAAGAGGACGGAGCCTTCTGATGTGCTGCAAATGTTCTATTCACCTAGATGGTGATTACTGTGGCATTTTTACATAAAAATCGTCATCAAGCTGCACACTTAAGATCTGTGTGTTTTACTGTATGTAAATTATACCTCAACAAAACACTTTAAGGATAATGACAGTAATGGATATAACTGAACAATCTGAGACCAAACTGATGCTAAAAATTTTAAGTAAATGAAGGAGAAAAAGACCTTCCTTATAGTAGGATGCTAACTTAAAAATGTAGAAAGTATGGTAGGTAGAACATCAACATTTGCAAGCCTCACAGTAATAAGGGATTTGGGCAAAATTAATAGGCATTAAAATTTGCTCAGGAGCAGGATTTTTATAGATTACTTTTTAATTAAAAAGGAAAAAAAATAATCCTTGCACTCTGGGAGGCGGAGGTGGGAGGATTGCTTGAGCTCAGGAGTTCGAGACCAGCCTGAGCAAGAGTGAGACCCCATCTCTACTATAAATAGAAAGAAATTAGCCAAACAACTAAAAATAGAAAAAATTAGCTGGGCACGGTGGCGCGTGCCTGTAGTCCCAGCTACCCGGGAGGCTGAAGCAGGAGGAGCTTGAGCGCAGGAATTTGAGGTTGCTGTGAGCTAGGCTGACGCCATAGCACTCTAGCCTAGGCAAGAGAGTGAGACTCTATCTCAAAAAAAAAAAAAAAAAAGGAAAAAAAGCATCTTTAACTTGCAAAAATATGACAGAAACTACCTTAACCAAGTTGTCAATGCTAACATTACCAATAAGAGGATAAAACATCATATGCATCCTGATGGATGGGGACTGAAGATACACAACTTACGTAGTGTTTCTGCCAAAAATTACATAACCTGAATCTAATCATAAGAACCTAAATTGAGGGATATCCTATTTGTTTTTATTTTTTAATTTTTATTTTGTTTTAGAGACAGAGTCTCACTCTGCCACCCAGGCTAGAGTACAATGGTGTGATCATATTTCATTATAATCTTGAACTCTGGGGTGAAAGCCATCCTCCCAAAGTGCTGGGATTACAAGCATGAGCCATCATGTCCAACCTAAATTGAGGGATATTCTAAAAACAACTGGCCTTGCTTCAGAAATGTCAATAAAAGCCAGGCACAGTGGCTTGTAGCCCCAGCTACTTTGGAGACTGAGGTAGGAGGATGGCTTGAGGCCAGGAGTTCAAGGCCTCATTCAGTGTGCTATGACTGCACCACTGCACTCCAGTCTGGGCAACATAGCAAGATCCATCTCTAAAATAAATAAATAAAATTCTTTAAAAATTTTAAAATGTCATAAAAGAAAAGAAAGAATGAGGAACTATTCGAAATTGAAGAAGACTAAAGAGAAATGAAAACTAAATACAATGAGTGTTACTAGACCCTAAAACAGAAAAGAAATTCTATAAAGGGTGTTATTGGGACAACTGGCAAATTTCAATATGGACCATATATCAGAAAATATCGTATCAATGCTAACTTCTCTAAATTACATGATTGTATTGTAGTTACATGAGCAAATGTAGTTGTTTTTAGTAAATCATCAAATTAGAAATTATTTAGGGATGAAGAGCCTGCAAATTACACCTAAATGGTTCAGCAATAAAGCAAATGAGGTCAAATGTTAAAAATTATAAATCTCAGTGAAGAATATACATGAGTTTACTGTACCACTATTTTATCATTTTGAAATGCTTTCAAAATAAAGAGTTAAAAAACAGCAAAGGCCAGGTGTGGTGGCTCACACCTGTAATCCCAGCACTTTGGGAGGACGAGGCAGGAGGATTTCTTGAGTCCAGGAGTTTGAGACCAGCCTGGGCAACATAGTGATACCTCATTTCTACGAAACAACAACAACAAAATTAGCTGGGTGTGGTGGTGTGCACCTGTAGTCCTAGCTACTCAGCAGGCTGAGGCAGGAGGATAAGGTAGAACTCACGATTTCGCAGCTGCAGTGCACTATGATCACATCACTGCACTCTAGCCTGAGCAACACAGTGAGACCCCATCTCAAAACAAACAAAACAAACCCCAAGAACTCATTTAATCGGCCGGGCGCGGTGGCCCACGCCTGTAATCCTAGCTCTCTGGGAGGCCGAGGCGGGCAGATTGTTTGAGCTCAGGAGTTTGAAACCAGCCTGAGCAAGAGTGAGACCCCGTCTCTACTAAAATTAGAAAGAAATTAATTGGACAACTAAAAATA